>NC_054826.1:62466305-62769336 GCF_018345385.1 Vulpes lagopus | reverse complement strand
ATTTGCCTTAACTGCTCCCCACCCCCAACCCAACCACAGGCCTTGGCAGCTTCTAGGGCCACGCTGTAAAGGGGCACAGAGGGCCCGAGCCCAGAGCATGCTGTTTTCCCTGTCTCCCTCCCCTTCAGCCTCTTTCTGATGGCTGATTGCATCTGGCCTTGCTTTTTAGGTTCCTGTTGGTTAAGGGTGTGTGTTCTGCTTGTGTGTGTGTACTGGGGTTGTGCCCCTCCTGTGTGTTCAAGTGGTAGGTGGTGGAGGAAATGGTGGGATGAGGGGAGGCAGTGAGTTTTTTGCTTTTCATGAGGGGAGCAATGCTGCACTGTTGTGGAGGGGTGTGGGTTGTCACCAGCCTGCTCAGAGGAAGCGCCCGGAGGTAGGTGTTGGGGTTTACCTTTTCATGAGGCACGTTGGGCCTCAAAGAAGGTCCAGAGCCTGGTGTTGGTCTCCAGGGAGGTCTCTCATCTTGGTTGCATGTTGGGTGCTGTGGCTTATCACTTAGATCTCAGGCTACCAACCCTGGATCTCAGCAGCATGATGGAGTCCAAAAGCTTATCTTCACTGGCCCCATACTTCTGGTTCTTTTCCCCTTTAATGACATGTTCTCTGTTTTTTCCCCCTCAAAACCCCCATACCTTCCTGCTTCCTCTCTGCCACCATCAAGAACAGTCTATCAGATCAGGGACCCTTTCATATCCTGTTGAGTTGACAGTATGGCTTCTATCTTGTGTATTTGCATTTCAGGGAAGATCAAAACCTGAAGCAGGGCAGAAATGCTTTTGAAGGAGTTTCAGGCACTAGAAAGTGGGATTTCAGGGTGTTTGCAAATGTCAGTGCGGGGTGTGTGTGTGTGTGTGTGTGTGTGTGTGTGTGTGTGTGTAGCAGGCAGTCGGTTAGGCCAGCTGTAGTGTGGATGGTGCTCTTCCTTCCCTGTGCTGGAATGGCTTTTGTGGCTCAGAGGTAGCCTTTCATGGGGTGGGTCTTTCTTTGCAGGGCCCTCAGTCTGAGCAGCCCTACTGATTATCCATTTGAACAGTCATGCACTCAGAGTGCATGATGTCAGGAACTCTTTCCCCAGAGGAAGGGCTAGGCACTGCCTGGTGATGGTTAGGAGGTCTCCGGCCTTACTGCTGGCCTTGTAGGACCAGGCCCTGCCTTGATTTTCCATACTCAGAAGGGTTCAGTCTAGTCCTGGGAGATCTTTAAAGCTGTGGGCCTTCTCTCTTCAGTCACCAGCCCTGACCCAACACATGTCCATGGTGCAAAGATGCTGTTGATCTCTGACATAGGCGGGTTGGTTTGTGAGCCAGCAGGTGTGTGCTTCTGGGCTTTTTGACTTGAGCAGTAAAGTTCACTTCATAGAGAAGAAATGGCCTGAATCATGGTCAAGTTCTTGGTATTTGCTAGAGATAGTTTCCTAACTGCTTTGTTAACTTCTGTATATGGTGGTAGTAATAAACCACCCATCATCCTATCACCTTCATCCTGCCCTGCTTTTATTAAGGTCTGGGAACACAGCAATGAGTAAGACCTAGCCTCTGCCTTCAAGAAGTTCACCTTTTTTTTTTTTTTCATTGAGAAACCTAATTTCAAAGAGCTGTAGCTCACTTTGTATCTACTGTGGGACCAAGGGAGTCGGGCTTTGCACTGTGCCGGGCATTTGGAAACCCTTAGCAACCCCGTAGAGTCCTTATCTTCAAGGCAATGGAGATAAAACCTGCCTATGGCCTCACAGTGCCTAAGTTACAGTCAGCACTAGAACTTGGTTCTTTCTGTGCTGTGCTCCCTCTACGGCACTGCGCTCTTGGCAATGGTGCACATAATGTTTTGGATTCTGCTGTTTTCCACTTAACATGTCAGAAGCATTTTTCTGTGTTTCTATAGTATTCATGATAATCTTTTTAAATGACTACATGATTTTTCTCCCCATGCTGATTTAACTCTAATGTAAACCAGTCGCTGAAATATTGAATGTTTATTTCTAATTTCTTTGATGTTGGAAATTGAGTGGAGAGTACTGAGACTGCCTCCTTCCCCCCACTGTTCCCCAAAAGGAGCCATTGGGCCAGCACAGATGGAACCTTATGGGGGTCTCCACGTTGTTTGGGGGGCCTGTCGCTCTCTGTCAGCGAAGATTCATGGAAGCAGTTTGTCTTGTCCTTGACCCTTTTGCTTCTGAGTGAAGCCTGATTTCCTTGCTGGGCCTTTATGGAGATCCATGACCTCCCCCCTCTTTCTCAGTGGGGAGCCAAAACCGTCTTGTCAGGCTGGTCGCTTCTCTCCCATCATCTTGGCCGCCTTATTTCCTAATCCAGGATCCATTCTCTTTACCAAGAATGCTCTTGGCCTCATCCTCCCTCGAATCTTCTGTACACAGCTCTGGCCAGCCTTGAGACCTCAGCTTGACAATATAGAGCCTCCAGGCAGTCCCTCTACCAAAGTTGATATCTCCTTGCCCCAGACCCCCTGAAACCCTACCCTTTTCAACTTGACCCTAAATTATATGCCATCACATGAACTCTGTTCTTCAAAACTGGGTGAGAGGCAAGGGGGTCTCGTGCTCCTATTCCCAGCACTCTTTTACTCTTGTCCTATTTAATCTTCATAATGACCATTTGAGGTGGGATTTATTATCCCCACTTCACAGTGAGGAGGGGTTAAAGTTATCCCAGGCAGGGCAAGAGAAAATGAGTACCATGTAAGTGGCTGAACTCCCAAATGGCAGGGCCCATTTAACTTCCCCTTAGCGATCAGTGTGCAGTGCACAACACATGGTAGGTGCTCACTAAATCCTTGTTGAGTTGAATTGTTGGACAGTTTCCTTTGTGGGGGTGAAAATTCCTCCTGTGCACTGCTGAATCAGGAGGGAAAAATTTAGTCAGCTGTGCATGTGGCGTGCGCTTCTAATTTCAAACAGTGATCTCTGCAGTTTGGCAAGGGTTGGGAATTGACAAGAGGTGGAGAGGAGGGAAAAACATCTTGAAGCTGCTTTCTGCCCTGAGCAAGAGCAAAGCCCCACATCTGTTCCTTGTCTCTGTCCCAGTTCCCCCTCTCTTGCTGAGATCCTAATGGCAGCAGCAGCAGCAGCAGCAGCAGCAGCAGCAGCAGCAGCGGAGGGAGCGTGGGTGTGGCCAAATCTGAGAGCTGCGGGGTCTGAGCTTGGGAGTTCAGGGCACAGGAGGCATGTTGGTCCCCCTTAGCTTTGTGTGTCAGGTCAGGGTTACCCAGCATGGGGGTTGGTCTATGCAGCAGTTCTAGGGTTTGTACCCTGTCTTCCCTCAGTGATGGACCCAAGAGAGAGATTTGATCATTCCCAACAGACTGTGAGAAGCTTTGGAAGCTATGGAGGTCTTTGCTCTTGTTGCTGCTTCGTTCCTGGCTAGAGATAGGAGACTGGATGTAAGCCAAAGTAGGGGCCCAATGAGAGATGTATACTCACAAGGCCCAATGAGAGGTGTATACCACAATATTGGCTTAACTATGGGTGACCACTGAAGTGGGAGTGAGCCCAGGGATGGAGAGCAAGGTGGGGGAAACCAGGGAGTGTGCCTCAAAGGGAGGTGCAACCTGGAGCTTTTCTGCTGGGGCCAGCATAGCTTTCTGTGATAGGGAGTCAGGCTGCAGGGGCTGCGTGATGGGAGGAGGAAGTGCAGGAGAGCTGAAGGAATCCTAGAGATGGGCTTTCTACAAGAGATGATCCTAAGTGTTCCTCAAACTGTTCGGTAATGCTGGGTTTCAAAGGTAAATGCTTTCCTGGTGTCAGGCTGTCTCAGCCCTTCATGCCAGTCGCCTGTTGGAGCCCCCAGGCAGCAGTTCAGGCTGCATTGGGAGGTAAATTTGTTAGGCTACCGCAGAGAGGTTGGGTTCAAATCTCAGCCTTACTGCCGGCTGGGTAAGCTGTTTAACGATTTGTGGCTCAGATTCCTCATCTGTGGAATGCTGGTTGGGAGGATTAAATGAGATGCTTCTAAGTTGTAGGGTACAGTTTCTGGCTTCTGGTAAGTTCTTGGTCAGGGTTAGCAGATGCTGTTGTGATCATGTCATTATGATCCGCCCCCCTCCCCCAAGTGACCAAGGAAAATTTCCCTTGGAACAGTTGTTTTCAACTTGTGCTCCAAGACAATCAGCATCATTTTGGAGTTTGTTAGAAATGCAAATTATTGGACTCTACCCTCACTGAGTTTCAGATTCAGTAGATTGGGGCACCATGTTGGAGGATGTCTCTTTGCACTTGGGTTCCACGTAACAGAATTTAGAATTTGCCGTTGCGTATGCTGTTCTCCCACTGTCCTTCCATTCCTTCTGGATGATTAGAAGATTCATTCATTAGCTGAGGATTCCCATGGTCAAAGCAGGAAAACCTGGGGGCAGGAGGAGGCCTCATAAAGAGGCACAGAGTGCTTTTGCTGTTTAAGCCAGCCTTGCTTGGGTAGGGACAGACTTGGTATTCCGGCCCCTCTAGCAAGTGACTGAGGCACAAGGGCAGTTTGTCTTAGAACTTTCTGGAGGGTACTCAGGGTAGGACATAACCCGAACCCCCTCATGGTGATACTCCTTCATTTTGTGTGGTGTCCCATTTCTTGAGAGGTAGTCCAATCAATTGGATTGTAAGACTTTTGTATGTGTATATGGGTGTGTGTGACACAGTACTCGGTTCATTGGACAGACTTGTCTTGAGGCACAACCCTTAGGATCTGGAGCAGCGTCACCTCCTATGGGAAATTGTTCCTGGTCATCTGTCCTGCCTTAATACCTGGTGGTGTGTATGACACTGCAGGGCAAATATTCCTTCATGGAACTATCTGCCCACCAGACTTGTGCTCATTCAGTTTGGAAATTAGGTCTTTTGTCTCTAGCACAGCACCTGGCATGTAGTCCTATTAAAAAATGTCTTTTGAGGGACTATAAATATTGTTTAGGGACATCAGGAGGGGTCCCATGTTGTCAGTGGAGTCCTTAGACCGGGACCTTGTAGGAAGGAAATGTGGGCAGCTCTTGGTTGGATATATGAGAATGTCCAAAGGTCTAGGAGATTGTAGCTCTTGGATTTTCTCCCTCTGGTCCTGATTGCTTCCTTCCTGTGTTTCCTGGGGAGATTATCATCCTGTGAACCTCAAGACCTCTTGGGGATCTCGCTCTAGAAATTAACAAGGGTGTTGGGTAATCAGTTTGGCCAAGGCCTTGGGGGAAAGGGGAGGACCCTGGAGCCTGGGTGAGGATGTTATGATGAAGGAATTAGGAGCCATGAGAGGTAAGCCAGGTCCCTGCCCTTCTCTGGTGTTCCTAACCAGTGTTAATTTTGAGAGCCTGGGACTGTTTCTGAGAGATAATTGGATCACTGAGTCCTGGTCTTCAGGCAAGTAGTCTTTTTCCTAAAGAAAGGGGGACGAGCTGATCATTGAAGCCCATTGTTTCAGGTAATTCATGGTTTGGTATCTGGGCTCCTTTGAAGGAAAAAGACTCCAAAATATAAACCTTTCTTCTCATAATAGAATCCGCTTGTGTTATTTAAATCCCAGGGTTTTACATTACAATAGTCGCCCATCAGGCTTGGAGAGAAATGGAACTTTCTCTGACAATAGGGTATGTGGTGTGCTTGCTGGCTTAAAATTAAACCTAATCAGGAGGTGTCACTGAAGCCTGTGCTGAGTAAATGATGGAGCACGAAATAAAATGATTTATACAACTTTCTTTTCCAATAGGCAGTGCTTTTTAATGTTTTTGTCTTTCTGAAAGAAGGCGTGGGTGTTGAAAGTGATTTTTGATTATGTTTTTCTTAAGTGGTCCTAGACCACAACATTCTAAGAGCCGCCCTTGGTACCCAATCCCTTCTGCCCCTCCTTTCCACATGGTTGACTCTAGCTTGAACTTTCACAATTTGCAAACATTAGAATGTTCTGACAGCTTCACTGGAGAGTCTTGAATCTGGCCCATCAGAACTGAAGTGGGGTGCTGAGCCTTTCGGAGTAACCAGGAATCTGAATGTAAAGTGGAGTCATTCAAGTTTTGTTGCTACCTATTGGGCTTCTGTTTCAAGACTGTGGCATTAAGGTTAAGTTGGTTGGTTCTGGTGCGTCAAGTGATAGGATAATTTAAAAAGAAATCCCTGCTTGTGAACATGAGGCCCCAAATGGGACTAGATGTGTTTGCACGTGTGTGGCCCCAGGCTCAGCTAGGGGCGTGGCATCATCTGCTCCTTCATGGTAAGGGGGGAGGCGGTTGGATTCTGCTCTGCTTTCCTACCCTAAATATGTGCAAACTCAGCCCATCCAAAGCGGATTTCATCGCTTCCCACATTTGTTCTCATCTCCTTTATCTCAGTTACTGGTATTGCTATCCTCCTGATAACCCAGGTTCAAGGGGTAAGTTCATGTTCTCATACCCTTAAGAATTGCTGAAGTATTTTAGCTGCTTTGCCTGCCCACATCTCTTCTCTTTTCCAAATCCTTCTAATAGAGCAGGAATTGTCGGATCCAAGTTGCTCCCCTGCTTGAAATCCAGGCCATGCTCCTAGCCTACAGGAGGCTTTTCTGGTTTAATATCTCTTTTCCTAAGCTCCGGCCAAACGACCTGACTCAGTGTGTCTTGTGTTTTTCCGTCTCTTGGTCTTTATTTTTGTTGTCCCCTTGTATTAGTTTGCTAGGACTACTATAACAAAACACCATAGACTGAGTAGCTTAACAGAAATCGTCCCACAGTTCTAGAGGCTGGAAGTCCAAGATCAAGGTGTCAGCAGGGTTGGTTTCTCCTGAGGCCTCTCTCTGGCTTGTAGAAGACCTCCATCTCTTTGGGTCTTCACATGGTCTTGCTTCTGTGCATGTCTGTATCCCAGTCTCTTTTTTCTAGGGGTACCAATCATGGAAGGTCAGGACCTCTGCTAGTGACTTCATTTTAACTTAATTATCTCCTGGAAGACCCTGTCTCCAAATACTGTCCATTCTGAGGTATTGGTGATTAAGGTTTCAACATATGGTTTTTGAAGGATGCAATTTAGACCCTAATACTCCTCCCCTAGGAGAGTGCTTACTCCTGTCAAGCATATACATGTTCCAGGCTCATAATCTAAATGTCCTGTTCCCATAAAGGTTCTCCCTAACTCTGTATGGTTGCCCAGTTGTCTTGTGTTCCTGGGGACGTGTACCTCAACCAGGTCCCCACATGTAGTTGGTGGCATGCAGGCTGGGTTTCTGCTTCTACTTCTTAGGGACATAAGGCCTATAAGACTCATGGGGACTTGCTATCCTTCCTATGAGTGGTCTCTTCTGATTAAGCGGTGCCCACATGTACTATGCGTGGCCACCTGTATAATTCATGAGGGAGTACTCGTGTCATCCAGGGTCTGCTGCTCATTTGCAAGAATTATGGGCTTTGACAGGATTCCCTGTCGTGCAGGCCTCTTTGTCATATCTGTGGTAATTACTATTCCTTTTCTAATTGCTTATCCACGATGGCCCTTTCAGCTGCTGCAGAGGAGACACCCCTATCCTCTTATGCAGAGACAAGCTGGACTGGTGCCACTACTATGGTGTCCTTTGAGGAATGGCCTAACCTAGGTCTTCCTTTCCCCTTTCTCTATGTTTCCCCCCTTCCCCCCCATTCTCTGGTTTTTGAGCCATGCTCCATTTAAGAAATGGATTGATTGGATGGTCACCCTTTTGATTTTTAGACCATTGCTCTGAAGAACTGAAGGCCAGGAGAGTAGATCTTTAAGCCTCCATGCAGCCTGTCACCCCTTCAGTGCCGCCTGCCTTCACCCTGGGAGAGGCAGCTCCTTCCCAAGATGACAACCTGCTGTGAGTCAGGTGGAGAAAAATAGCCAAGGAAACATCATATTTAAGAATCTGAATGTGCTGAGTGGATGCTTTAGAAACCTAACCTCAGGCAAAAGGTCCTTGGTTCAGGCTTGGTGACTGATGTGGCATTGTCTGCTGTTAATAACCAAAAGATTGAAGATCCAGTGAAGCCGTATTTTTGCCTGTCAACAGAGAATCTCTAATCCTTTAACTTCTTCAGTTTTAATATTTGAATTTGCTTGGGTTTGCCTCTAGAGCTGATTTGCTCTGTCCCCTTAGCACCTTACTGTATTTAATTGACTGAATTAAGGAGGGTTTCTGTTTTAACTGAAGTACTTAGCATTTTGCGTTTAAAAGGCTGTTCTTTAATAACTTTGGAAGGAGTTGACTGATTTTGATGAAATCCTATCCATTATGAAAGGCATTAACATACCCCTTAGGTTTTATTTAAATGTAGTCTGGCCCCTTAAAGCAAAGTGGCAAGGAGGAAAAATGTCCAGAAGACTATTTCTTCATTAATGCAAAAGGGATTTCAGTAGGAATTGGTGTATTTTTACAAGATATAGAGATACTGTCTCACCTGTGCGAATTGCTGCATGAAAGGTGGGTATCTCTGCATAAGCAGGCATGGGTGAGTTAGACATGGGGCTGTCTGGCCTCAGTGACTGACTTAAGTCTCATTCACGTGTTTTCATCCCCCCTTCACTGACCTCACTACCCCACCTCTCCCCCCCATACGTCCTCTACGTACCCCTGAAGCTCATACACGGTTTACTTTATTTGGACCTTCGTCCTCAACTTCTTTCCTGGCTTCATTTGCCTTTAGGGATCTCCTTCAGGGCAGTGCTCTTTCTGGTTTACTGTAGCTCTCGAGGCTTCTTCCTGTAACAGAGAGTTCTTCATGGAGCTTACATTTTAACTGGGGCAAGAGATAGAGGGTATGGCCAGATGAACAGTGATGTGTTGCCACCGTGGGAAAAGCTTAGGCTGCTCTGAAGGTACACCCAATCTGAGGAGGATGGAAAGTTCCCAGGAAAGGCAGCTTGGAGAAGGGGTTATCTAGATGATCCTGAAGGATCCACTCATTCACTTTCCAGAACCGTTCTGTGTTAAGGGAAGTAGTCCCTGTGCTGGTTGCTGGCAGTTAGCAGTAAACAAAAGGCGGGGGCTTTGCCCTCATGAAATTTATATTTTAGTTAGAAAAGTAGTCAGGTAAGGTGCTGTTTGGGGGTGAAGAGTATTTCAGGAAGAGGGAATGGAATGGACAATGTCCGGATGCCAGAGATCATGAGTATATTCAAGGCACATAAGGAACGTAGGGGCTGGATGACCAAGGGGTCTGTAAGCCTCGTTGAGCTTTATTCCGAGGGTAAGAGGTCATCACTGAATGATTTTAGGCAGGGGAGCAGCAAGGTCATAATTGCATTTAGATCCCTTCTCTTGTCATGGAGAGAGTAGGCTGGGTGTGCTGTTTAGGGAATTAGTTATGAGGCTGTGGAGTTCTCCAGATCAGGCATGGGGGCTCGCATAGGAGCAGTGGGAACATAAAAGGTAGTAGATGAATCTGAGCAATATTTCGGGAGGCAGCTGTGCCAGTATTTGAGTGGATGCGGAATGATGAGGTATGGGAGGAATTGTAACTGGCTCTGGGACTTAATATTGGAATAACTGGATGGATGGTGGTGGCTTTCCATGAGATGGGGAAGCTGAGGTGGAAGAGATGAGGGGGGGGGGAATGAATTGAGGACATATTGGGTATGAGATGCCTTTGGGAACATCCAAGTGGAAATGTCCAGGAGGCAGCTGGATACACGGGTCTCAGGTTGAGAATGAAGTCTGCACTGGAGGCCCACAGTGGGAAGCATCAACATAATGAGGTATTTAGGACATGGGAGTGAACGAATGTCAACTTGAAACAAAATGATCTAAGGGTGAGCAAAGACAGTGGAGGAAATTGAGGAGGTAGGTAGTTTGTCAGAAACTAAAGAGGGAGGGGGAGTGTCAGTGGGATAAACTACAGGGAGGAAAAATAGGATGAGGTCTTGGAATAGCCATCAGGTTTTACATAGAGAGGTAGTTAGTGACTTTGAGAGGAATGATTTGATAGAATGGTGGGCTTTTCTGTCCACATGATGTCTCTTGAATACTTTCCACTCTCTCATCAAAAACTGTTCAGTTCAGAGCATGATCATCTCTCACTTGGACTTTTGCTGTAGCCTCCTGAGTGGTCCACCAACATATTCTCTCTTCCGCAGAGAGTGATCTTGCGAAGAGGCAAATCTAATTACTCTATTTTACTTAGCATCATTCAGTGGCTTTCTGCTGCTTTGATAAAGACCCATTCCTTGACATGGAGCATGAGTCTCCTGACATCCTCTCTGTCCTCATCGTGTGCCATGTTCTCTCTCTGCCTAGCCATAGGTCTTCCTTAAGTGTTCTTAGCTGGTTGTGTGTCTCCTTTGGCCATCTGGACTTTGTACATGCTGTTCTATTTGCTTGGAAGTCTTTTACTTCTGCTTTCACTGACTCAATTTCCCTTTGTCTTTTAGATTTTAGTTTGAGCTTCACTCTTTGGGAAGTCTTGCCAGAACTCCCTCACGTGATCAGCTCGGTCTGTTTGGGTGTTCTCACAGCATCACTCACCTTTCTCTCATGGCTGTTGCAGATTGCATTATGTTCCCATTTGTTCCCTTCCCTATATCCACCACCTTTGTTGTATGGTTTTGCAATTCCTCCCCCAGAGTGTATTCCCCTGACCTATTGATGTTGAGTCTGGCCACACAACTTGCTCAGGCCAGAAACACAGGTGGAAATGAGAGTGAGCCAGTTCTGTGCCTACACTTTAGGAGGCATTATACATTCTGTGTGCTCGTCTAGAGCTCCTGCTGTCGTCCATTCTGAGACTGGCCTCAAAATGAACTCGAGTGGACCTGAGTCCTCTCTGCAGTCTGGAGTCCAGCCCAGCCAAGTTGCAGCTGATTTGCAGATGTGTGAGAATAAATAAGTTTTAGTTTGTTAGATAGAATTATCTTGGTGATTGATGGCTGATAAAATGGCATTCACAGCTGTGATTGTGTGTGTGTGTGTGTGTGTGTGTGTGTGTGTGTGTGTGTGTTGCTGTTTCTGTCTGTCTTCTAACTAAATACTAAGTTCCGTGAGGGCAAGTTTCAGGCCTGTTACTGTGCACAGATTTCCCTGCACAGTGTCTGACACATGGTGGGTGTGCAACACATTTGTTAAGTGATTCAATAAAGTATGTGTTTCATAATTTAACTCAATTAGATGGTGTGTCTTTATCTTCCATGATAACTTTAGGAGCTTACTGCTTCTGGCCAAATTGGCGTGGTGCCAAAGGTATCAGGATACATTTTGCATTTAATTATAATACTTTGCCAACTTGAAACAAAATGACAGCTTTTAGAAATGTGTTTCCTGTAATTTAAAAAGAAATTTTGATAAAACATTGGTTTGTGTTAAGAGGTTAAAGTGTGAATTGTGGGGGGAAATGCTCCATTGGCAGTCTTAAAGCGAAAATGAGTATGTTGATTGTCTATTTCACCTAGTTAAAAATTATTTATCTAGATTGCTATGTGTAACATTAATCACTCTATCTCAGTAACAAATAGGCTCATTTTCATTGATAATTTCTACTTCGGAAACAGATCTAGGCTTTTAAGATCTGTTGACTTAAGAGTTAATTTTGGTGGAGTTGAGAAAAAACACCTACAGAATTTAATATCTCCGTCTTATGGGTGGCGGTTGCGGGGATGGGGGGCAGCATCTTATTATGGGGAATGAATGCAGGGCTTGGAGTCAGAGGACAGATATTGCTGTTTACCAGCTCTGTGACCATGAAAAGTGATTTAACCTTCCTGGGCTTTATTTTCTGCACCTGTAAAACGGGGTTGATTAATATCTACTTCATAGGCTTGTGAGAAATGCTTTGCAAAAGTAAAAGGGCTTGTAAGTTGTAGTTAATTGAATGAAATGGAATGAAAAATGAAATAGCAAAGAGTAAAACTATTGGTTTTTAAATGTTAATTTCATAATAAGCCACCTTATTAATATCTCTTTTCTAAAAGTTATTCAGTTAATTCTGTTGGGTTTTGGCATACAACTGTATCATATGGGAAAAAAATTTTGCTGCTTTCTTATTAATGCTGAGTTTCCTCCCCTAATTGCATTGGCTAGAGAGGGTTTTTTAGAAGAATATATTTTTTAAGCAGTGTAATTTTAGAGCTTTTTAAACTATTGAAGTATGAATGGACCTGCAAAAACCTGTACATATTTAATGCAATATGATGAGTTTGGAGGTAAGTGTACACCATGAAACGATCACCACAATCTATGCCATAAACATAGCACTTTGAAAAGTTTCCTCCTACACTTTTTTTTTTATTATTGATATATGTGTGGTTGTGTGATAAGAACACTTAACAATACTGTACCATCTACTTAAGATTTACCCTCTTAGCAAAATCTTGTGTTAACTATAAGCACTTTGCTGTACCTCAGACATTGTTAAAATAGCTGTTATCAATAAAAGAAGATAACAAGCGTTGGCCTGGATGTGGAGAAGAAACAATCCTGTGCACTGTTGGTGGGAACGTAAATTGGTGCAGCTACTGTGGAAAACAGCATGGAGGTTCCTCAAAAGATTAAAAATAGAGCTATCATATGATCCAATAATTACAGATGGCCAGAGGAATTGAAATCAGCATCTTGGAGGGCTCTTGGTACTTTATTGCCTTTTAATTTTATTTGTATTATTTTTAAAAGATTCTATTTATTTACTTGAGAGGGAGAGAGAGTGACTACAATCAGGGGAGCAGGAGCGGCAGAGGGAGAAGCAGACAATGAGGGCTCGATCCCCAGACCAGAGCTGAAGACAGATGTTTGAGCCGTCCAGGCACCCTTCTTTATTGCTTTTGTTTTTGTTTTTAAGATTTTATTTATTTATTCATGAGAGACAGAGAGAGGCCGAGGCAGAGGGAGAAGCAGGCTCCATGCAGGGAGCCTGACATGGGACTCGATCCTGGGACTCCAGGATCGCCCTGGGCTGAAGGCAGGGGCTAAACCTCTGAGCCACCCAGACATCCTTCTTTATTGCTTCTCTTAAACATGAGTAACTGATGCTGGATTTTAGGATCTGTGGAGATGAGCATGTTGTTCCCTCCTCCCTTTTTATTGGCTAACAGGACAGACTATTCTAGATTCTAGAATCTAGAATCCTGAGGCACCTACTAATCCCATTAGTTATAGGCTTAATTGTGTACCTCATAGATTTGCGTATTGAAGCCCTGAACTGCGGTGTAGCCATATTTCGCATAAGGTCTTTAGAGAGTTAATAAAAGTTAAATGAGGTCTTAAGGGTGGGGCCCCAATCCAAAACCACTAGTGTCCTTAAGAGAAAGAAACACCAGGGAAGGTTTTGCACCCCTGCATGAGGACATAGCAAAAAGGCAGCTGTCTACAAGCCAGGAAGAGTGCTGTCACCAGAAATGAACCTTGATGGTACTTTGATCACAGACTTCCAACCTCCAGAGCTGTGAGAAAGTAAATTTGTTTTATAAGACACCCAGTCTATGGTATCTTGTTATGGTAGTCTGAGCAGACTAATACAGTGTTACATTTATTTATAAAAATAGTTTGGGACATTTTTCTATGTTCTGCAGCAAATAGTTTGAATAGTATTATAGTTATCTGTTTCTTAAAGGAATAGAGGAATTTTATCTGTAAAACATTTGGGGCCTCATAGTTCTCTCTGATAACTTTATCCATATCTTTTATAGTACTCGGTCTATCTAGATTTTCAGTATTTTCTGGATTTAGTTTCGATGACTTATTTTTAAAAGATGTTCACTTATTTTTTAGAGAAAGAGAATGCTGGAGCGCATGTGGGGAGAGGGGCAGAGGGAGAGAGATAATCCTAAACTGACTCTGCATTAAGCTCAGAGCCTAATGAAGGCCTCAGTCCTACAACCCTAAGATCATGACCTGTGCTGAAATCAAGAGTCAGCCGTTTAACCCACTGAGCGATCTGGATGCCCCAGTTTTGATGATTTATAGTATTCTAGAGAATACCCCATTTATCCATGATTTCAAATGTATTAAAGTTGAGCAAAATTATTGCTTCTGTCTTATTTAGCATCTGGTTATACATATGTTTATGTTCTTTTTGGTATTTTTTTTTTCCCTCAGGTATGTCACATTATTAGTTTCTGGAGTACAATATAAAGATTTGATATTTGTATACACTGTAAAATGATCACCCCAATAAGTCTGGTTTTCCCTTGTCACCATATAAACTTACAAAATATGCAATAAAATATTGACTGTAGTCACCATGTTGTACATTACGTTTCCATGGCTTATTTTAGGATTAGAAGTTTTTACCTCTTGACTCCTTACTCCCATTTTGCCCACTTCCTAACTCCCTTCTCCTGTGGCAACCGCAACTTGTCCCCAGCATCTGAGTTTTGTTTTAGTTTGATTTTAAGATTCCATATATTAATGAAAAGTAGTATTTGCTGTTTTCTGTTTGATTTATTTAATTTAGCAAAATATCCTTAGGGTTCACCTATGTTGTTGCAATGATAAGATTTCATTCTTTTTTATGTCTGAGTAGTAGTCCATTGTATAGAAGTACCATGTCTTTATTCATTCATCTGCTGACTAATACTATGGTTGTTTCCATATCTTGGCTATTGTAAATAATGCTGCAATGAACGGAGAGGTGCATGTATCTTTTTGATTTACTGTATTTGTTTTCTTTTGATAAATACCCACAAGTGGAATTGTTGGATTGTATGGTAGTTATATCTTTGGGTTTTTGAGGAATCTCCATACTATTTTCCATAGTGGCTGTTCCAGTTTACATTTCCACCAACAGTGCATGAAGGTTTTTTTTTTTTTTTCTTTTTTTACATCCTTGCCAACGCTTGTGATTTCTTGTCTTTTTGATAATACCCATCCTGACAGCTATGAAGTGATATCTCATTGTGGTTTTGGTTTGCATTTACCTGATAATTAGTGATGTTGAGCACTATTTATGTCTCTGGTGGCCATCTGTTTGACTTTGGAAAGACTGTATTCAGATACCGTGCCCATTTTTTTAATTGGATTTTTTTGGTTTTGTGCGTTTTTTTGTTTTGTTTTGTTTTTTGGTCAATGAGTTGTATGAGTTCTTTATATAGTTTAGATATTAGTATCGTATTGAATATCTCATTTGCAAATGTCTTCTCCCATTTAGTAGGTTGCCTTCTTATTTTGTGGATAGTTTCATTAGCTTTGCAGAAGCTTTTGAGGTCACTGTAGTCCCATTTGTTTCATTTTGCTTTTGTTGCCATTCCCATTGGCGTTACAGCCAAAAAAAAAAAAAAAAAAAAATTGGCCAGGGCAATATCAGGGAGCTTACCACCTATGTTTTCCTCAAGGAGTTTTATGGTTTCTGGTCTTAACATTAGTCTTTAATCAATTTTGAGTTAATTTTTGTGTATGGTATAAAGTGATTGAGGTTTTTTATTTTTTAAATTTTTAATTTTTTTTTTACGTGGGTACCCAGTTTCCTAGCACTGCTTATTGAAGAGACTGTCCTTTTCTCATTGAATATTCTTGGCTCCTTTGTTATAAATTTATTGACAATATGTGCATGGGTTTATTTCTAGCCTCTCTATTCTGTTCCATTGATCAACATGTCTGTATTTATGCCTTTGCCATATTGTTGTGATCATCATAGCTTCATAGTATAGTTAGAAACTGTGGGGTGTGATGCCTCTGGCTTTCTTTCTCGATTGTTTTTGTTATTTGGGGTCTTTGTGGTTCCATATACTTTTTAGAATTATTTGTTGCATTTGTGTGAAAAGTGCCACTGACATTTTGGTAGGGATTGCTTTGATTTTATGATTTTTCTGGGTAGTATGGATAATTCAACATTAACCTAATCTATGAATGTGGAATATCATTCCATTTATTGTGTTCTTTAGTTAATTCATCCATGCCATGTGGTGTATAGTCTTCCACATTCTTGGTTTAATATATTCCTAGGATATTTTTTTGTTTTGTTTTGTATGCAATTTTAAATGGGAATGTTAATTTCTGATAGTTTGTTAGTGTATAAAACAAAAATTTTTGCATACCGATTTTACATCCAACTTTAGGAGACTGGCTTATTCTAACATTTTTGTGGACTTTTAAGAGTTTTCTGTAAATATATAAAATATCCAAAAATACTGACTTTTTAAATAAACATTATAATTGGGATGCCTTTTATTTCTTACTTGATTTCTCTGGCTAGGACAGTGGGAGTGAGCCTCCTTGTCAGATTCCTCATTTTCCTTTTCTGTTTCTTCTTGATTCGGTCTTGGAACAACCTATGTTTCTAGGAATTTATCCATTTCTTCTAGGCTGTCCAATTTCTTGGTATATTATTCATAGTAGTTGCTTATGATTCTTAGTATTTCTTTGGTAACAGCTGTAACATTCCCTCTTTCATTCTGATTTCTGAACCTTCTCTGTTTCTTAGTCTAGGCAAAGGTCTGTCAATTTTGTTTCTTTTCAAAGAACCAGCTCTTAGTTTGTTGATTTAATTTGTTTTCTATTTTTAGTGTTTCATTTTTGCTCTGTATTATTTCCTTCCTTCTCCTAACTTTGGGCTTACTTCATTCCTCTTTTTCTAGTTCCTTTAGATATAAAGTAGATGTTTGAGATTTTGCTTGTTTATTGAGATAGTTATGTGTTGTTGTGAACTTCCCTGTGAGAACTGTTTTTGCGGCATCCCATAGATTTTGGTATGCGATATTTTCTTTTGTCTCGGGGTTTTTTCATTGCTCCTTTGATTTCTTCGACTCATTGGTTATTGAGTAATAGTTTGTTCACTCTCCACATATTTGTGATTTTTTTTTTCATTTTTTGGTATGTGATTTCTAGTGTCATACTATTGTGGTTTGAAAAGCTGCCTGATGTGATTTCAATCTTAAATTTATTGAGATTTATTTTGCTGTTTAACATAGGTTCTGTTCTATGTGCACTTGAAAAGAATGTGTATTCTTTTGAATGGAATGTTATGTATATGTATCTATTAAATCCATCTGATCTAATGTGTTTAAAGTTGATGTTTCCTTGTTGATTGTATGATTTATCTTTTATGTAAGTGGGATATTATCTCCTATTGCTGTTGATTTCATCCCATAGATCTGTTAATATTTATTTTATATATTTAGGTGCTCCTATGTTGGGTGCATAAATGTTTACAAATGCTATGTGTCCTTGCTGGATTGACCCCTTTATCATTATGTAATGCCTGTCTTTGTGTATTATTAGTTGTTTCAATTCCATTTTGTTTAATATAAGTACTCCAGCTTTCTTTTAGTTTCCATTTGCAATAAGCGTCTTTTCCATCCTTTTACTTTCATTCTGTGTGTGTCTTTATATCTGAGGTGAGTCTCTTGTAGGCAGCATATAGATAGGTCTTATTATTTTTTAATCCATTCAACCATTCTATATCTTTTGATTGGAGAATTTAGTCCATTTACATTTAAAGTAATTAATAGGTATGTGTTCATTGCCCTTTTGTAAATTATTGTCTGGCTGTTAATGTCATTCTTCTCTGTTCCTTTCTTTTTTCTTTTCTTTTTTTTTTAAGATTTTATTTATTCGAGAGAGAGAGAGAGAGAGAGACAGTGGCAGACACACAGACAGAGGGAAGCAGGCCCCATGCAGGGAGCCCGACATGGGACTCAATCCCAGGTCTCCAGGATCACACCCTGGGCTGAAGGTGGTGCTAAACCGTTGAGCCACCCAGGCTGCCCATCTTCTCTGTTCCTTTCTTTTCCTGTTTTCTTCCCCTTTGGTTTGGTGCTTTTTTGTAATGTCATGTTTAAAATCCATTCTCATCCTTTGTATATCTACTGTAGGTTTTTTGCCTGTGAGGCTTACATATAGAGGCCTCTGTCTATTTATCTATGTCCATTTTAAGTCAAGAGCAAATTAAAATTGAATGTATTCTAAACTACATTTTTATTCTCCCCCCCCCATATTTGTTTTGATGCCACATTTTACATCTTTTTATTTTCTGTATCCTTTGTTAGTCTTTTAATCTAACTGAAGTTTTTCTTTTAATCTTCCTGCTAGCTTTTTTGGTCTACTACTTTTATTATATATTTGCCTTTCACATTGAGATTTTTACTTTTATATGTTTTATTAGTAACTACCACCCTTGCATTTCAGCTTAGAGAAGTGTCTTTAACATTTCTTGTTAGAGGCCAGTTTAGTGTGGTGAATTTCTTGGAAAACTCTTTATCTCTCTAATTCTGAATGATAACCTTGCTAGGTAGAGTATTCTTGGTTGGAAGTTTTTCCTTTCAGCCACTTTCTTCTGGCCTGCAAAGTTTCTTCTGAAAAATCTGATGGTTTATAGCGGTTCCTTTGTACAGAACAAGTTGGTTTTCTTTTGCTGCTTTTAAGATTTTCTTTAACTTTTGACATTTTAATATAATATGTCTTGGTGTGGATCTCTTGGGGTTCATCTTACTTGGAACTTTATGGGCTTCCTGGATCTGAATGTCTATTTTTTCCCCTCAGGTTATAGAAAGTTTTGTCCTTCTATTTCTTGTAATTAGTTTTCTACCTCTTTCTCTGTTCATCCTCCTTCCCTATTATGCAAATATTGTTCCTCTTGATGTTATCTCATAGGTCTTTTAAGCTATTTTCACTATTTATTGATGTATTTGTTTATATTTATATATTTTTATTTTTATTAGTTTCAGGGGTAGAATTTAGTGATTCATTGGTTGCATATAACACCCAGTGCTCATTACATCAAGTGCCCTCCTTAATGACCATCACCCAGTTACTCCAACCCTCCCTTCTAGCCACTCTTTATTTCCTATAGTTAAGAGTGCCTTATGGTTTGCCTCCCTCTCTGTTGTCATTTTATTTCTCTTTCCCTTTTTAAAATTCTTTTTTCCTTTTGGTTGGTTTAGGTGAGTTCTACTGCCCTTTCTTTCAGGTCACTGATTCTTCTGATTCACCGAGTCTGATGTTGAACCCCTCTAGTGAATTTTTCAGTTCAGTTGTTATATTATTAAGCATTATGACTTCTGTTTGATACTTAGAGTTTCTCTTCATTGATGTCTCTCTGTGTTCATGCTTCTTCTGAGATTGATGAGCATCTTCATGACCATTATTTTGAATCCTTTATCAGGTAAATTACCTTTGGTTAATTACCTCCACCCCCAAACTAGGTTCTGTCTTCTTCTTTTGTTTTGAACATTCTTCTTTGTTTGCTCATTGAGCTTGACTCTCCGTGTTTGTGTCTGTGTATTAGGTGAAACAGCTACCTCTCCTAGTCTTGAAAGACTGGTCATAGTTAGGGATGGGGATATATATCTGTCTCATGTCTGTGCAGTGCTTTGAGGGAGGTAACCTGCCAAGAACTGTTTGATAGTTTTGCCCTGTGGGGCACAGAATCTTAAGTCCCCCTGGCTGCCAGAGCCAGGCCTTCAAGGAGTGTACCCAGTGTGGACCACGTGTGCCCCCTAGGCTTACAGGAGTGGTAATTGGGGTACACTGGGCCAAGGAACATCTACCTGCCATCATATTCATATCTTGACTATATGCTTCTTCTTTTCTTCCCCTTAATTATTGATTTGGTAGCTTATTATTACTTTAATAATCTTGTACTTATTGATTAGTGCCACTGTTTTTCTCTTATTACTGTTTATATACCTACCAATATTTCTACTTTTCTTTTTTTTTTTATTCTTTGTATTTGGGCTGTACACATAAACACTTTATCTTCTTTAGAACTGCACTGCTTAAAGCTAGGATTTTTTTCCCTGAGCACTTTTTAAGTTATGTCCTGCAGATTCTAATACATAATGTTTTATATTTTTATTTTCTAGATATTTTGGAATCTTGATTTTTGCCTCTTTTTTTTTTCTTGATTTTGTCTTGTCCTAAAAGTTAAAGGTTTAAAAATTCTTATGGTGATCAGAGAATGGTCATGTGATCTGTACTGTTTGTACAATTCAACTGTTGTTGAATTGGAGACCCTTTTTATGACCTAGCATATGATCAAGTTTTGTAAATAGGCACTTCTAAAAGTTGTATCTCTGTTTTCAAGTTACAGAATTAGAAATCTATTGGTTGGATTTCTTTATGCATTGATATTAGGCTTCTTGTATTCCTTATATTTGACCCATGTGACTTGTCATGGCCTGAAACTTAGAGTTTGTTCTTACTTATTAGTATGCTAAGAACTCCAGAGAATATTGAGAAGCTATAGATTCTACATTGAATTTATTAATAAGAAGACAATTTGACTTCAAAAAACACTTAATAGTAGTATTTTGAAAGACTGGAGAGAGCATTTTGAGCTTGGATAAAGAAGAAAGATTTATGCAGGAGATGGATCTTGTAGAGCAAGTAGGAGGTGGGGTGTCTATAATGATACATTTCAGGCTTGGCACACCATGAGCAGAGCTGGGCTCTGGATGGAGCCTAGAATGTGGGGCAGAAGGCACACACCCTCCTCCCAAGGTCTTGGTCTCTGTGACTTGCTATAGCAGTTGAATCAGGCAGTGGGTCACATGGGACTAGCCATCGCTGTTCAACTGACTTATGGATAAGCATCTTTGTTGGGGCCATCCCAGCCATGTTATCAGTCTATCTTGCAACCATGGAGGACAACACATGATAATATGCTCTTCAGGCTACCCTACTGGCATGCTCTCAGCTTTGCATCCTCATTGGAGAGCTGAAATTGGCACACACTTCAGTCTGATAGCATTAGCTTAGTATTTGAACATTAATCAGGGATACATAGACATTTCAACTGAAGAATTACAGTGTCTGATATGTACTTGCTATATGGAGTTGTTTTGTCAGATGACCCCAGTAAATTACCAAATATTGAACATTGATGATAAATCAAATGATGTATGGTCTGTAGGAAGTGAAAGTATTTAAATAATTAAGCAGTTCTTTCTAGAGCCTCTTTATATGATGATTTTCTAGACTCCAAATCAGTTTTCTTCATCCAGCCTCAATATAATATATAGTTATTTCAAATCAGCTTTACTTACTGAGCTTTTTCTAGTAATGGAGCTTTGTCAGCAAAAACTGTGCATACCAGCAAATGGTGAATGATGGGCTTGTGTCAGAAAGGAGCTTGAGAGGTGCTTTCTGTTGTTAGATGGATGGGTCTGGAGCAGGAGCTTGAAACTCTCCAAGTGTAATAGTTTAAGAGAAAAGGTATGTCTGAGGTAGGGGTTAGTGCTCCATCACTCAAAAGCTGGTATTTCACACACCCAAGCCAAATACTGCATGTGCTATTGAAATCATGCTTTCATGTTGGGACGCATGGGAAATGTGTGAACCTATTTAATATAATCTTGGTTGTTGGTTTCTTCCCAATCCTCACTCTCTGTTTACTTGCAGCTGGTCAGGGCAGAATGGCAGGAAGTTCACTGGCTACTGAAATTATAACAGGTAGGTTTATGTAGCTCTGCCCACAACTCTCTGTAAGCCAGTGCTATTCCATGTGAGTGCTCTGAATGCCCAAGTGCTAAGTGTCTGTGAGTAGTCTGAACTCTGCTGACTGGGGCAAGATCTTGGAAAAGCAGACTTGGTTAGCTTGGCAGTCATCACTCAATGCAGAAACTGAGGACAGAGCATCATGAGTGGATAGATAGACTTGGGAAATGGGGGTACTCCTCATGAGAGTTTAAGGCACTTCTGCTATTTTTGAAGTTCTGGTTTTAACTGCAGGTTTGTGCTGAGTGTGGTACAAACTAATTTCTCTGTTGGCGGAAAATGATGTATCAGTTGTTTGGACTCCTGTGTCTCTTTGATGCCACACCTTGAGTGGTCCAAAGGCCTGTTGGGGTAGAAATCTGACTTCTGCTGTAAAATGGGCTATCTGAATTTGGGAGGCTGAGGATGCTAAACTGTGGATGCTCTGCCTCTATTTTATCACTGTATTGTGTCTTTCAGTGGAGGTTCTTAGAGGCTATTCAACAAAGCCTATGCTGTCAGCTAAAAGGCTTTTAGGACTTCATAATCATGGCACGATATCTTTTCCTTTTTCTTTCTTGTTTTTTTTTTTTTTTTTAAGAACTCTTTCCTTTCCCCACCTTTTTGAAATCGTTAGCCTTCATGTGAACTGAAAGGGACTTCAAAACATTGGAAGAAAATAGTCTGAAATCTCAGAGTGTACTTGGCTCCTGGTAGGTATGAAAACTTGATAAAGAGGCATCTTTTGCACTGACAGGTGTTTGTGTGCCAGTGTAGAGAAGGCTTTTGATGACAAAGCCACTTCATTTTCTATAACTTACCCTTCCCTTTGTGCAGAAGAGTTAGGAAAACTCTAATAAAGTAACTAAATAATGGGGATAAAAAGTTAGCATCGGTGTCATCTTCATTTTTTCTCTCTTGCCCATTGATTTTTTTTTTTTTTTGAGACTCAACTTACCAGACATTGAGTAAGAAAGTGGCAGCTGTGAGATGGCCAGTATCTTGCTGTTGTCCCCATGGTTCTAGAATATGCTTCTATTTAAAGGTCCAGAGTCAGTAGCAATGCCCTTCTTGAGGCAACAGAACTGTGGGCTGCAGTGTCTATAGAAAGGAGGGGTGCCCACTGGAGATGCTGAATTGCTATCTGCCTTGTTTCCTAGAGGCATGGTAATTTATTCCATTCAAAAGGCCTGGAGCCCCCTTAACCCTTAACATACGCTTTTCTTTCCCCTCCTAAAAACCAGCAGAAATTAGCAGACTGTGACTGTGGTCATAGATTGTCTCAGTTCTCACATGAATTCTTACATGACTCCCTCTGAGGCCTTGTGCACCTTTCCCAGAAAGATAAATTACACAAGTTACAGCCAAAGGAACGAGTCATGCTTACTTGTTATTTAATGTGGCTCATAAAGAGCAGAGAAGAACCTGTTTATTGAACTGCCTCAATCATGGGGTAAATGGTTAGGACATCTTAATTCGCAGCAGTCACCCCATTGTGGGCAGAACTTTCTATGCCAATCCCTTTGAACTTTTAGGAAAAACAAACAAGGAATTTCACTAGTAGAGGACTGAAATCAAATAACTGTTGCTGAATATTGTTCTAAGTGGAAACTAAAGACGTGGCGAGAGAAACTCTTACATCTGTGAACCAATGCCCAGAAACATCTACCCATTGTTTAATATGAACAAAATTAGACCAAGTCCAGAAAATGGATTCAACCTCGGTTTTGGCAATAATCTCCCACAAATTCTTACAGTTGTATGTGGAAGCTTTCCTTTTGGATTTCTGGTTGGTTATTTGAGGTCATCACTCATTCAGACTCGCAGGAGAGATGTAGGCCGTGGGTGCTACTCACAGTTTCGAATGGTTGACAGCGAGTAAGTAGGGTTGTGCAAAGCCAGAGTTGGGCAGGTATCTGAGCTCATTGGCTGTAGCCTTCTCACTTTTTTAGAGGAGGAACATAAGTCTGTCTGTACTCCTTAACTCCTTTTACCAAGCTTTGTTGTCACCAAGAAGGTTAGTTTGATGGATGGGGGTTTGTGTTTTGTGTCTGGGAGGGGGTGCTGAAGGCTAGAGCTATTCCATTGAAAAGTGTCTTTGTGGGGGGAAAACAAAGAGTATTGGACTAAAGAGAAATGCTATAAGCTTATCTGATAACATAATAATACTATGTTGATAGTATAATAGATAAGAGTACCTGCAATCTTTATTAGATTTCACTGTGTGCCCGGTACTTGGTGCTAAGTACTTAATATATGTTCTTATTAAGTTCTTATAGCAACCTAATGGGGGTATTAATAGAAGTAGTCGTGGTAAATAATAGTGATTATAGCAATGTGTCTGCTTTATGTGGATTGTCTTATTTGAGTCTCACAATAATTCCATGAACGAGGTATTCTTTTCCATTTTCTAGATGAGGAAACAGGCTCAGCGAAGTTGTATCTTCCCAAAGAGGCAGAATAAAATTTGTTGTCTGATGCCGAAGACGGTGCATGTACCAACCATGCTCTTATCACTCTTTCTGTTCACATATAGTTAGCTAAACAGAAGCATTCTCTAATGGCCACTTAATAAATATGAATAAATATGTAAAGATTAAGGGAGAAGTATTTTGGCCAAAAAGATGCATGTTTATGTATGTGTATGTATGATACACACATATAGTCAACCTCCGATTTTCTGCTTTGGGGATGACCCTCTGTGAATTCCAGAATGTTCTCCTTTTTATTCCACACGTTTTCACTCCTGCCTAGCTGTTTGGGGTCAAGGAACAGAAACTCATTTAAATGTAATTCTAAGCAGAATTTCTTTAGAAAGAGGAAAATAATGCCACAGTTGTAGAATATTACAATTGAAAGAGCATATGGAAGCATGCAAATAAACCATTTTGTTTCAGAGAGAAGGAGCCTCAGGGCCTCCGGAGAGGTGTTAATTGGCCCAGGGCCTCTGATCGATAGTGCCAGACTTGGTACCAGGTATTGGGATATACCTGCCTCTTGATTCAGTGTTCTCCTTTCTGTATAACTCTGTCATTCAGTGGAGTAAACTTCCAAAGTAAACAAAACTCTGAAGCCGAAAAGAAACTGTGTTGTGACTGTTTTTGAAGTATGGGTGTCGCTAAGTCTTCTCTGATGGTGTGTAATTTGTAGTTGACTGCGATGGTATTTTTAGATTCTTGTGGGTTTAGGTCACATTGGCTATGGAAGCAACCTCTCCCATCTGATTCCTTGCATCAGGAGCACAATAATACATTTCACTCTAACACAGAGAATATTTTTGTTGGCCTAATGAGCCAAGATAGTTAAGGAATTAAATTGACCTCCACTCCTCCCCTACTCCCTATCACCAGGAGGGAAGGAGAGTCAACATTATTAATGGAAATGCATGTTCTTTGAAGTTTGAATTTATTCTTTTAAAAGAATATTCTTTCCTGACTTGGAAGAATTATTATTTGGTCACATGCATTTTATTGTGTAGCTTTGCACATTATTGCATTGAATGTGTTGCTATTGCTCCCACCAACTGTTTTAAGATGTTTTGAGACTGTGCTTCATATTGTAAGGAAAGTATTTGTCACTTGGACTCACAGAATTGAATTTGCCTGAATTAATTATGATTTCCACTCCATCCCCTTGGGCAGTATTGTGGGGGAGAGGTAATCCTTTCTGATGTCGTATAGAAAATCAATTCTGGCCCACGGCATTGGCTAGTTGCTTGAGTGGGGGAACTTGTCACCCACTGTATGGTCTTTATTTTCCATTTTTCTTGGCCCTTTGTTATGAGTTCCTTTCTCTGGGCTGGTTTAAGAAGCTGCAGGGGCTAGGGAGCAGTGCTTGAAGTGATGGACAAGGATACTCTCCCCATAAAGAAAATCACAAGGGCCTCAAGTTGGGTAATAAAAGGCCTTGTCTGTAGCTTTTCTTGTGGAGTCTGCATTGTTTATAGAGTGTTTTCCACTGAGAAACACGCTCTTGCTTCAGCCTAGGGGGTAAGACAAGTTGAAAGGTACAGGGTCATATGTAGGGATTTGGTCTTAACTGGTTTGAGAGTTTGTTTTCTTTTTCCTGGCAGAGTCCCTCTCCAACTCCCCCAGCCCCCGTGTCCTGCCACGGGGTCCTCAGAATACTTTTCTCCTTAATTCTAAGATGTTAGACTCCTTCACCTTATTTTATTTTATTTTATTTTTATTTATTTATTTTTTTCCTTCACCTTATTTTAAAAACACCCCACCCCATAAACAAACTTAGGAGGCAGAAAGACCTGATGGTAAATAATTGAACAAAATACGATAAGCATAGGATAGATAACCTTCCTACGTAAGTAGCTACTACCAAAAATAAGCACCCAACACCATATAGTAATGATATATCAAGTTTTAAATGGCTTGGGAACATGCCCTCAAGATAAAGCTGAGCAAAATAACAGGACACAGGACTGAACACACAGATGTCAATGTTCCGTCTGAATGCACTCAAAGGGTTGAAACATTCCTTTTTTCTTACTTTCATGTGTCAGGAGAGCCTACAAGTCGTTCCTACTTTGGCATGTGACCATGGTGCCTTGGCTTTGCTATTCCAGCCAACTGACCCTTTTGCTGAAAGTTTAATAGGGGATAAATTCACATGTGAATTCATAATCCCCTTATCTGTGCTAAGAGCATTCTGTAATGAGTCTGCAACAAAGAGAAACTTAACATCTTGCCGTTTTGTTCTGAACCCACCTCTTGGCCTTCTTCCTACCCTTTCCATGCCTCCTGGTGGGACGCATTAGGCACCTGCCCCTTGCAGAGTCCTCACCTGTTTGGTGTATGTTAGGTGACATTGTGAATAGATTCACATTTCCTGCCAGTCACATAGAGGCATTTATGGAAGTATGGCATGTGTGAGTGAGGAATATGTTTGGGTTCACAAGAAAAGCAAACAAGGACTTGTTCCGCTCTAGTATTTATTAATTTTGAGACTTACTCTTTTTTTATGTACTGTGACTTCCACTGTAAATCCAAAAGCCAAGTCATAGTCAAGCTACAGTTTAAGTTTTGAAGATTTATTGTTAAAATTTGCTCTCTCCCTAATGCTTTTATTATTTACTCTTTTCTTTCCTGCCCATGGTGTGGGTTACAGTTAATGTTATCTACATATGTCTATAAATACTGAAAATATTTTTGATACAATGTGCATTTAATCAACTTTTTGTTACTGTTACGCCGTTTGTGTGGAAGAAAATTGTTTCTGTCTTAATGTTCTATTGAAGTGCCTTTGGAGTGATGATATCATAATCACTTTAATACATTTAAAAGCTTCAAGGCTTAGCATTTATTGAACAAAGCTCATTGAAGGAATATAACGGATGTCTTGAGGCTTTCCGCTGCTGTAAAAAGGACAGTATTGTTCATGGCCTCGGTAAAAGAAAATCTGAATTTTTATTTTACTTTGCACCGCGTTGCAATTATATTTCAAAAGCTCTTCAAGTGCAACTAACAAAGGGGCTGTTTTTATGAATTGTTATAATTGCAGATCTCAGGGCTGACTGCTGTGAGTTTAACATTAATAATGGACAGCAATTTAAAACTTTATCACCAAAACCCAACCTCTGAGATCCTGAAAGATGGATTTCCCTTTTCATTTGGATGTTCTTGGAGAATGAGTCCTCCGGAGTTCGGAAGTTCATGGAAAACTTTATTATTAGTAAGAATCTCAGAAATCTTGGCCCTTAGGGATCTCTGGAAAGAGGCCTGGGGAGTAAAACGAGGTTGTAGAGTCCCAAGGTTGGGGTGTGGGTATGTATATTTAGGCCAACAAATCAGAATGGGTAGATGGTAAGTGGGAAGCCCAGAGAGCACCTGAGAATCCTTGTGTGTTGGAGGCGTGTCCTCTCAGGACCCTAGACTTGACAATGCAGCTGAGGTAGGCATTCTCCGAAGCCCACTCCTCTGAAGAGGCCACCGAAGAAACTGCCACTGCTGGAGATGTAATAGAAAAATAGAAAATAGATGTAATAGAAAATGTCCATTCTCTTGGTGGAGATGGTTATGTTATGTCCTTGAAATTTGGTGCCTCCTAGACCTGTAGCCTCCTCTTCCCTGCTGTTGGGTAACTTCCTGCTCGTCTTGGAATTATATGTGTGATAAAACATCTTCATGGGTGCATGGTGCAGGTCTCAACTCAGAAATTTTAGTGTCACTCAGTTTTGACTGACAAAACTGACTGAGGAAGAGCACCTGGAAAGATCAGTCACCATTTCCTGTGTCTTATTCCCTATTGTCTCATTATGTAGCTTCTAGTCTTGAGACTCTGGCAGGCTAGTTTGAAATTCACGTTTAAAGCTTCATCTTTCTCTTTAAATTTTTCTTAAGAAGCAAGCATTTTTTTTAAAAAAGATTTTATTTATTAATGAGAGATACACAGAGGCAGATACACAGGCAGAGAGAGAGAGAAGCAGGCTCCATGCAGGGAGCCCGACGTGGGACTCAATCCTGGGTCTCCAGGATCATGCCCTGGTCCGAAGGCAGGCGCCAAACCGCTGAGCCACCCAGGCATCCCTAGAAGCAAGCATTTTTAGAGTTCATTCACTTGCTGTGGGGTGGGGTTTCTGTGTCCTAATTAATTATGAACTTACATGTGCCTCATCTCTCCTATACGGTATCAATGCCTTGATTGGTTGCTTTGATTGAAATGATGGATTTGATTTAGTAGCTTGAAAAGGGTGGTCTTTTACTTATGGGCTTTCCCACAAGAGCTGTGATTAGGGTGTGGTACTTTTGCTACCAGTTGTTGAAAACAACTTCTTAAAGAGATTTATTGAACCACCTATATCAGTTAGGATTAGGTTCAGTTGCATAGCATAGATAATCCCAATTACCAGCATGTTATATAAGGTTCACATTTATTTCTCTCTCTTACTGTACAGGGCTGACAACCTAGGGCTGATATATAGTGGCTTTGTAGTATTAACAGGGATTCAGGCTCCTTCCATCTTTCTACTCTGCTATCTCAAGGGATTGGTTTCTTGGACTGAACCTCATGGTTTAAGATGGACATAGTCCAGACATCGGATCCACATACCAGCCTGACAACCAGAAGAAAGGCAAAGGAGGACATTCCCTCCTTCTTAGAAATTTATTTTATAAGTTCCATGCAGCAATCTAGATGTAAGGCCACACTTAGCTGCAAAGGAGGCAGAGAATTAGTCTTTGACTTCATGGCAATATGTCCTTCTAAAATTTGAGGTCCTAAAAAAAATAAATAAATAAAATTTGAGGTCTTGTTCCTGAGGGAGAAGAGGGAATGGATATTGGGATAGGTTACCTGTAAACTCTGCCATGGGGCATATTCATTCATTCATCTGTTTCCACCTGCACCTCATTCCCCAAGTGCACTCGAGCTGGAGTTGGAATGCCCCTCCCCGATTCCATACATACCCCAGATTGACCTTCTAGCACTTCTTCTCCCTTTCATTGTATCTTTTGATTGTTTTACCCTGCTATCAATATTAGGAGGAAGCTTTTCTTGAATGCCGAGTCTTTATGCCTTGTAACATTTTTATTCAGTTGAAACATCAAGAAGGAAAGGTGGCCAGAGAGTTTTCAGAGTGGTTCTTGGAAGCCTCTGAGCTGTCTTTTTACCCTTCCTGGGATTACAACTGTCATTGTTCTCTAGACCTGCAGGCATCTGGGCCAGAGGGCAACCCCCTTGAGGTCCAGAGTCCTGTGGCTTGTGGAATGGAGTGCTCTCTACCCCCAGAGAAATCCCCAGAATATGGAAGTCAAGGCTAGTGTCATACATTCTCCTTCCCACAAATAGACTGCGTGAAAGAATTTCCAGATAAAAGATGAAGGTGATGCCTCAGGGTAAGTTGGCTCTTTTAGTCTCAGTTGTTGCAAACCCCAGACAGTGATGAATGTTGTGGTCCCCAAACCCCTGAAAGGTAGCCCCTCTTCACTGAGCACAAAGGTGCTTTGAGGTTGGGTGATGATGCAGGTGACATTGCTGTGTCCCTTCTTACACCCCAGCCCATCAGCAATGGAGTCTTCCAAACCAGGTCCTGGGACATGTAATATGAGGAAAGAGTTATGCCACCTCTGAAGACAAACGGTAGTCTGGGTAATAGGTTTTGCATTCTGGAATGCTTGCATTTCTGGATAATTTTTGGAGAGCTTTTAAAGTCTGTGGGGGCAGAGTACTTGAAATATAGAAGAGTACGCCAAGTTCTAGGAGCTATGAGTATAATAGCTGAAGTTCTTGCTTGGAAAGCCTTTGAAGGACTGGACTTTGGAGCCCTGGAGATCTGGGTTCAAATTCTCTTCCTGTGTGACTTTTAGGGGATAATTTTAGTTCTCTTTTTTGTTCTTTTTAAAATATGAAACAGGGCTACTGAGAGACAACTCAATGGAGAAAAGAATTTAAAGAGAACATATGTAACATACTAGGCACATAGTAGGTCCTCAGTAAAAGGTACATTCCTTTTTATGCAATTTACTCTGCCAAGTGCTTAATAAATATTTGTTAGTTTTATGATCAAAAGCTTTTTTTTTTTTTAAAAAAAATTGAACAGTGTATGTAACAAT
The DNA here is from genome assembly GCF_018345385.1 of Vulpes lagopus. Classification (NCBI taxonomy): domain Eukaryota; kingdom Metazoa; phylum Chordata; class Mammalia; order Carnivora; family Canidae; genus Vulpes; species Vulpes lagopus. Next base: position 62,739,467 of record NC_054826.1, on the reverse strand, counting down.
CGAATATGTTGCATTGAATAACCCTAATTTTGCTGTATGTACCTAGAGATGTTCAGGGGCATAGCCTCTGACATGACTACTTTCAGGCAGTCTCTTTTTCTCTTTACATGAGAGGAGTATACAATGAAAAGGCACTTTGATAATGAAAAACACAGGTATTCCAAAATGCAGATGGTTTCTAAATTGGAAGCATTACCTGCCCTTAACACGCTTTTGAAAGTGCCAGTGAAGAGGTCTTCCAGTTTTGCTTTGAGTCTTCCTGGGCCCCAGACTTCTACGAGAATCTAATGAGAGCTATGGATCCTCTTTTCAAAGAAATGCACATGTGCATGTGTATAGAATTTTTCACAAAATTGCGAGTGATCTGTGGACCTTATTTTTCCTGACCTGCTCCTTGCCCCTCAGGAATCCTGTAATAGGAATCCCTGGATGAACTGTTAATATGTTGATTTAAAAAAAAAATGAATGTAGATACTAAAATGATGGGAGGACAGATGTATGGGTGGGGAATGGTGAGGAGACCACACCTAAAATGAGAAATAAGAGGTTGAGATAGTGCCTGAAATATAAAAATCCTGTTGCACATCAGTGTGGTTTTCATGGCTCCAAGGTCTACAAGAGTCATGAATGGAAAGAGTCAGGTTTTTCCCCCCCTCCCTCCAACTTTTTATTAAGAAAAATTTCAACTGTATGGAGAAGTTGAAAGAATTGTATAGTGAACATGCACATACCTGACATCAAAGTGGTATTCAGGTTCTCCTGTTACCATTTTACTCTGCTGGCTTTATTCTGCTTCTATCCATTCATCAATCCATCTTATTTCGTGGTGCATTTCATTATAAGTTGCAGATGTCAATACCCTTCACCCTAAACACTCAGCATCGTATCACTTGCTAGAGTTCGGTATTAGTTTATTTATTTTTTCTTTAGAGAAATGGACAAACCCTGAGTGTGCCATGTCTGTGAGTTTTGATAAATGCATGCATGCATCTATGTAATTCAAACTCCAATCAAAATGAAAAACTTGACTTTCCCCCAGAAAGTGCCCTGGTGACCCTTCCCAGATTCTTTTGCCCCAGAAGTAATCACTCATGTTTTTTGTCATAGCTTGATGTGACTATTTTAGGACTTCATATAATTAGAATCATATAGTATGCTTTCTGTGGATCTTTCATTAGCACAGCATGTTGGGGAGTCACCCATGTTGTGTTTATCAGTAGTTTGTTTCTTTTTCCTTGTTGGGCGGGCTTCCGATGTGTCCATATACTGTAGTTCATCCGTTTTGTTGGATGTCTGCTGAGCTTTTATCTGGTTCTAGCTAATAAGCTGCTGTGGATATTTGTATACAACCCTTTGTGCACATATTTTCATTTTTCTTAAGTACCTAGGAGTAGAATTTTGGGGACCTAAGGTTAGGTGTAAGTTTAATTTTAAAGGAAATTGCCAGACCTTGTCCCAAAGTAGTCGTTCCGTTTTCACTCTGACCCATAGTGTTCTGTGTTGCTCTACATCCTTGCCAGCATTTGGTGTTGTCAGACCTTTTGATTATAGCCATTCTGGTGGGTGTGTAGTGGTATCTTCGTTTCGTTGTAATTTGCTTATTATGGCCTAAGGATTCAAAATGGCCTTTTTCTGGGCTCCTAAATCCTCCTTGATCTCAGAGGCATTATCTGTTCTTAGGGAGTGTGTGGGAATAGCTAGTGAAAATCTTATGGGGCTGTAAAACTTCCTGCAGGTTTTTCTCCCCCTCCTTTTAAATTCTGCATGGCACCCAAATGCTTGAGAGCTCTCTGCATCTCTGGATAACCACAGTCCCTTTGCAATGATAGGGATGCAGGGGGGTGCCAGGGGCGGTAAGGCAAGGTGTCCATCCTCCCAGATGGAGCCCTGTGCGTGCACGGGCTCCTTGACACTCAGGGAGCTTGGAGAGTCAGCAGCTGGAGCTGTGCATCCAGCCTCATGTCACAACATTATCAGAGACTTGGAGAAACTGGACGGAGTTCAGAGAGGAGCAGCTAGCACGATTAAAGGGCTTGGAGGGATTAAGGGATTGATTTATGAGGGAAGATGAAAAGAACTTAATGTGTGCTGCTTGACTAAGTGGGTACATGATAATAGCCTGCAAACATCTGAAGGGTATAAACGCTGGAGAGGGAGAGGAATTAGCACAGGGTGAGGAAACTGATCCAGGCATAATGGGGGAAATGAAAATAGGGGAGGGACGATGGGGTAAGTTGGCAAAGTATTAACAGGGTTGTGACCTCCTGTGAATTCTTTCAGAAGCCTGAGAGGGGATTGAGTTGGTTGGGGGAAGATGAACCCCAAGGAACACTGTGGGTTTGCCTCCTAAAGCAGCCAGGGAGCACCTACTGTGTGCTGTGTGAAGCAGGATCATGTGGGAAATGGAAACCTGAAGCCTAGAAGGAAGGATGGTGATGGGCATGACCTGGACAAGGAAATCTAGACATTTCCTTAAGTCTCTTCTTGGCAGTTTTTTCTGGGTGGATCAGAAGCACTGACAGTTTGGTTTTGCATCCAGTTTGCTTGACATGTGTGGTTCCTACCCCACATGTCTTCATACTACCCAGGTATTTACCTTGTTCTAAAATGCAGCTATTCTTGGGGCACCTCGGTGGCTCAGTCAGTTAAGTGTCTACCTTCAGCTCAGGCGGTGATCCTTGGGTCCCAGGATCGAGTCCTGCATCAGGCTCCCTAGCCCTGCTCTGCGGGAAGCTGCTTCTCCCTCTCCCTCTGCCGGTTGCTCCCCCTGCTTGTGCTGTCTCTTTGTCAAATAAATTAAATCTTTAAAAAAAAATGCAGCTATCCTTGACTGGCCATGGTGTTTACTTCTCCTTGCCAGTGTGGGTGTGAGATTGGGAAACAGCACATGGACTGGTGAAGAGGATGGGAAATGAAGCCAAACTGCCTGGGGTCAGACTCTGGCTTCAAACTTGGCAGCAGGGTGAGTGTACCCACTTAATATTCTATGGGCCTCAACTTTCTTCTCTGTAAAATGGAATTAATAATAGCACCTTGCTTCAGAATGGTCCTGAAGTTTACATGAAATAATGGATGTAAAGTGCTTAGCATAGTGTCTGGCAAGAAGTAGATGCTCAACCAATGCTGGTTTGCTGTTATTGTAATTAAACTATGATCAGGACTGTCATTATCCTGGTACCATGAATCAGGTCTGGAGCTTGCCTGAGCAGTGCCTTTGGCATGGAGACAGCCCCATCTAACACAGCAGTTAGGAGGTGAGGTGCTCATAATTGGTTTGGGTGAGAGGGAATGTTTGCACCCCAGGAGAAAGAGGCAATGGGTACCACCTCTGTCTTCCCTGCAGTGGCAGGGTTTCCAGAGATGGCCTTTAGCCAGCCTTGAGTTCTGGACACTAGAGCTTCAGGCTTGGCTGGAAGAAGAAACCTGGTTTATCCCCAGCCTCCAGCCTGGCTCAACGAAAAGATAACTGGGAGTCCGAACACATACGTTAACTTTTGTTTTTCAACCTCTAGTTTCCCCAGTGGTTAAAAAAAGGGTGGGGGTGCGGTGAAGAGGATTAAACTAGTGTTTCTTAAACTTTTTTTTCCTGCCAAGCAAAAGGACCCTTCAGTTAAATTATAGGTTATGTTGAACTCCAGTATGTAGAATAGCCCCAAACCGAGCTGCTGCTGAGTGTAGTGGGAGGCTGGAAACTCCCTTAATTGACCTTCCTTTTTTGGGAGTCAGGAAGGTGACCCTGGTGACTTCCATCCCTCTGTCCAACACTGCACTCATGTGCAGTTGAGCTCTCCAGGATGGTTACTGTTCTGGTGACAGCTAAAATAAATTGTTCAGCTCATGCGTGCTAAGTGCTTTGCATCTATTAGCTTCAGATGAAGAAACTGAGGTTGAGAGTTGAAGCAAAGATTCACAGCTTAGAAATGACAGATGATTTCGAAGAGTCCTTTCAGCACTGAAAGAGCCATATTCTGTTTCTCCCACTGGTTCTCAAGTGGTCTTTGTAGATACTCAGTAAATACTTAGCAATGTGAGACAATTTGTTAATCGGGATTGGTTTCCCTAACTCCAGAATGAGACCACGCTACCTGCTACTGGTCTTCTAGGTGGGCCATCAGATCTCTTAGTATGTTGTGTCTGCTTCAAGAAATGGACTTTGTCATTGCAGGTGCCACTCACTCATGATCTCTCTAGGAATGCATGTCCAGGCTCCAGTCAAGCCAAGTATGCCTTCTGGGGTCCTCCAGCATTCAGGATGCTGGAATGCTGGATTTTTTTTTTTAAGATTTTATTTATTCATGAGAGATACAAAGAGAGAGAGGCAGAGACATAGGCAGAGGGAGAAGCAGGCCCCCCGCAGGGAGCCCGATGCAGAACTCTGATCCATGGACCCTGGGATCATGCCCTGAGCCAAGGGCAGACACTCAACCACTGAGCAATCCAGCCACCCTGGATTTTTTTTTTAAGTGCCTTTGCCTTTTTCTACCTATCCCTCCAGCGTAAGTCAGTCTCTGGTTTACTCTTTACTAATTCTATGATAGATAAGCATCCTGAATAAACTGGATACAATCTTTTCTTTGAAACAAGCATTTTTAATTTGCAGTCTCAGACAGGAGAACAGATAACATCTTGTTCCATTGATTGAAATTCATATTTATCCCCTTGCAAAATATGTTCCCTTTTGCTCCCTTATTTGCCTGATATGTGTATTTATGTTCACATCTTTTTTTTTTCTTATTGGTAAAGCTCTAGCTGACCTAACATGTCTGTAAAATTAGTGGGCTCCATGTGTGTGTTCTGTGCATTGCAAGAGAGACCAGAAAGTACTGGAAAGTGCGAGGGAGTGGGCCTGTTCATGGACCAGGAAGTGGGGTCAGCTTGTGAATATTTACTAGTGGCTTTTCCATATTGAAGATTTTCCATGGTGAAATTTTTATCCCAGACTCAATGATCCAACTGAGAGAATACAAACTAAATATTAACATGAATCAGAGCCCAGCATAATCAGGAGGGTGGATCTGCTATACAAATAAACATAACCAATATAGATCTCAAACCAGATGCTAATGAAGTTTGAATTATTCTATTAGCCAGAGAAGACTAATGGCTATTAAAACCAGCCCCCAAATCTTAGTGGCTCGACATGATAGAAATCTGTTTACTGCTCTCAAGTCTAAAGTAGAGGGTGTGGGTGTGTATGAGAGGGAGTGAGGTGGGAAAGGAGAGCCCTTTCCTGACATTACTCAGTGGCCCAAGAACCCTTTGTCTTTGGTGCCTTCCCTTTGCTCTGTTCCTGGGGTCCTCTCACTTCTTCTAGTAGATAAGGAGAGAGAACATGGAGGGGACACACCAAACTCTTAACTGCTCAGCCCCAGGGTGGTACGACCTCATTTCCTTCCACATTTCACTGGTAAGAGTAAGCCCCACTTTCTTGAAGGGAGACTGTGTGCCCAGGAAGATGAGACCAGAACAGTGGTGTAGCCTCATCTTCTCTCAGCACTGGTTATTGATGATCATCCATTTCCCTGCTTCCTATTGGTGGGCATGGCTTGGAAGGGGATTTTCACTGACCTACTTGGTCCAGAGAGCAAGTTATATGCCTTCTTGCTTTATTAGATTTTTTCCTTAGCATTAACCTCAGACTTCAGTTCATGGGACCGTTGCTCTGTGTGTCTGTTCATTCTTCTGCAGATTGTGGCGGGGGGTAGTCAGAGCCCCTGCCAAGCCACAGTGTTTCTTTGGGAGGAACCGGGGATAATAAACTTCGGGCATCCATGGCCAAGGGCCCAGTTGGCCCTCATCCTCAGGCCAGTGTAAGCATAGACCTAAGTTTACTTTTGGTGTGTCTTCCAAGAGGTTCAGAGGCCTCTCCACGTTCCACCAGGTGCATTTTCTCCCTTCTTGTTCTGACTAGTCTGTTCTTCTCCCTCTAGTCCTGCAGTCCCTAAGCAGAGGCAACCATCCCTTTCCTGTGAGGCTTCTGTGCCCACATCACCCTGCAACCCATGGTGGCAATCATCTGCGTCACTCGCTGCCTTTCTCGAGTTGACCCGAAAGGCACTAACACTGAAATGTGTGTCCGTGGCAGGGTGAGATGGTACACACGCCCATAAAGGCTTTTTTATGGTCACCGTGTAAAAGTACAGAAGCCAAGGAGGAACCCCTTTCTCTCGGGAATGCAGGTTTCGGAGGTGAGGATCCTCGCTGTCAGTTCATGGCCCATTTTCATTGTTAGAGGTACCACAGTTGTGCCTGTCTTCTTTAAAAACAAGTTTGTATTTGGATGCAAAGCCAGCTGGCATTTAGGAAGGTTTCATTGGCTTCTTCCAGAACAGTTCATCGTGCAGCTTGAAGGTTGCTGCTTCTCCTGCTGGAGAGTATTGTGTCATATAGGTCAGGGGTGGCGGTGATGGTGGTGGATACTTAAAGGAAAAAAAAATCTGTCATTTTGGGGATGTAGATGGCATTAGGTCTGTGGACCCAGATATTTGGGGAACTTGCCACAGTCCTTGTGATTGAGTTGTGCCACCTTAGAATTGGTCAGAAATCTGGTGTGCTCTATTTCTCATTCAGTTAATGAAATACTAGTGTTATAAGCTGTGACTCTTAGTTTATGCTACCCTCTGTTACCTTGGTTTAGCATCAGTTTGTTAGAGCATTAACCACCTTCTGGTTTGTATCAAGGTGGCTGTCTAATGGGTCATTAAGTACCAGTGATATTCAATTCTCCGTTCTTTTTTGATGGCACAATAGTTGCATTGGGAATAGAGTGCACCAGGAGCCACCCTTCCACAGTAGCTTGTCTTTATTAGGGAAGAAGCTGAAGGAGGCAGAGCAGGCAGGAAAATGATATTTTCCCAATACTTAGATTCAAGAGCCTTGGCTTTGTTTGGAAAGACCAACAATCTGGGAGCATGAGGGTATATGATTAGCCAAGTACCAGACTGATCAGGGGTCTTAATGAAGTAAAAGCCATGGGAAATACCAGAGCCATCCATTAATTAATTTTTGCATTAGCTTATTCACATATTAAAAATGTGTGAGAATGCTTCTGTGCCATGCAGCATTCTAGGTGCCAGAGAGTCACTGGTGAGCGATATTAGGGACGGTCCTTACCCTTACTGAGCACATAGTCTTGGGTAGGAAACAGTGGACTGACAATTAGATAAATATACTATTCATTTTGTATTTTGATTAATAAAAATAAGACCTACCAGATACTTGGCTAATTATAAAGAGAAATACTGTAAGAAAGCCTCATGTGCCTAAATGCACGTATTGGGGGAGTTGATCTGGAAGGAGGTCAAGGGAGTCTTCCCTAACCAAGTGTTGCTTGGGTTAAGATCTGAAGGATGAGTAAGACTTCACTAAATAAGGAAGGGAAGGATAAGGCATTCTAGACAGTGGGAACATCATGTGCAAATACCCTGTATGGGGAGAAAGCATAGTAATTATTAGGGGGACCAAAAAAAGGTTGGGCAGTGGAATGTGGTGTGGAGGAGGAAGATCAGGATCAGCTCATACTGTGCTAAGCCTCACAGTATGTGCTGAAGATTTTTGTTGTTACGGGAAACCATTGGGAGTTTTCATTAGGGGGCATGTTCAGATTTGTATCTGGAGAATCCTCCTATGATAATGGTTCAGAGAAAGCCAAAGTATGTGTGGGTAGATCATGTACTTGGCTATTGTGGAGAGGTGGAATAAAGAGGGCACATTTGAGTGGTAGATAGCAATAGACATCAGAAGAACTTGGTAAGAGAGGTTATGGGGATCCTGAGGGACAGGACACAGTCTAGTCTGGTACCTGAGTGCCTAGATTGGAAAGTGGGTGAATAATGGTGGTGGTTGTACTGATACAGATTGGGGTGTTTCAATGAGACTCCCAGTAGCTAACCAAGATGCCCATGGAATGGTCTCTCCTATCACAATCCAAGTGTGTGTCTTCTCTGCAGAGTCACCACCCAAAAGTTGCTCACATCCCACGGGCCACAACTTAGTTGGATGGCCATATGTAGCTGTTGATAATCAGGGGACAGCCAGCCACTCCTGCCATAATGGTGGAATCACTGAAATAAAAAACACTGGAAGAGGACCAATTGGTAGGAGATGATCAGTAGTTCAGTTTTAGGTGTTCATTTCATGCTCTGCTTGGGATCCTTACAGTCTCTACCCCATCCTATGTTAGCCCCCTCCACTCTGCTCTATGACCCCATTTTGTGCGCCACTGCAATATCCTTGCTGCCCTCCATCCACCCGCCATGTTCTTCCTACCTGGAATGCTTTCCCCCTCTGTGCTTCAAGGACCTGCTGATTCTTATCAGCTCCATAAATCTGTCCCTGATGCCTCAATCCCAGCTCCTGTTTCAGGTGAATTCTAACATCATGGTTCTTGTTACTGCATTGTGTAATGACAACCGTTCTTACACCAATGGCCTGTCTTTTCTGTTTAACTCCCATGCTGAATTATTTAGCTTTTCAAATTACTATAAATGTCTCTTTTCAGTTCAGTAAGTGTTTATGAAGAGTTTACCACAGGAGGGACTAATTTCTTTCCTCCTGCTACTCTTGTGGTAGTACCTTACACACAAACACAGAGCCATTAAGTCTTACTTTTTATAATAAAAATCCCAAAGAGCTTGGTGTGTGGGTGAGCCTCGGGAATCTTTTAGAGACATTTCTAGGATAAATGGCAATGAAGTAGAAGAGGCTAAGATAAACCCCAGTTTTCTCATTTCTTAGTAGTAGTACTTCCTTGTCCGTGGATGTTTTCCTGCCTTGCTGTTCTGATTATAGACAGGCTGAGCCCCCACCCTCCCCTCAACCTCCCCAGGGCACTCGGTAGGGCATGGGCGTCAGCGTTATGAAGGTGTGATGGGTGAAGAGAGAGTGTTCTGGGAGGACTTAGAGGAAAGAGAACATCCTACTGCCTCACTGTCTGGTTTCTTTCAGCCACTTGCTGGAAAAAGGGCTTGAATTGGCAGCAAAGCTGGGATTTACAAACTAACTAAGATCTGCCTTTGCATGTGCTATTATTTGATTAAAAATAATCATTCATTTTTTTCCTCATTCATAACTGGTTTCATTCATTCTTGGTAGGTTTTGCACCAACTCAATGAGACATAGTCCCTGACCTGTAGGAGCTCAAGGGCTGGTGGAAAGAGCAGAAAATCTCCATTTACTGGGTGATGAGCCAGTCATGTCGATCAAACCAGTCTCCTCATGTCTCCCAGCAGAGTGGTTGTAGGTTCTGTGGGTATGAACCATGCTCCTCAGAGTCCCATGTGTTCCTAACAAAGCTCAGCACCATGTCAGTCCCTTGGCTGGTGCCCAGTGATCTTCATGGATGATTTCACTGACTGGTTGCTACACATTCCCCTCCCCATGGAGCTCTTGGTGCCTTGATGTCTTGGAGTGTGAAAGTGGAGATTTTGTCTGTTTCCTGGTTAGGGGGTGGTTATGTGGAGGGCCAGTTGTGGGAGGTTTCTGCTTGATAGTGAAAGTGTTTCAGAAATTGGAGCCAGGGGTGATGGCAGAGGAAGTTTCTTGTGTGAGGAACTTGGATGCTGGCTGCCCTTCCCCTAGTTATTTCTCTCTTGGCTCTTGTACAAAGAGTTGTGATGTTATTGGGTGTGCGCATGCTTGAGGTTATGGGTGGGTCTTGCCTTGCTTTCCAAACCGAGATGCTCAGGTGTAAAGTTCAGGATTTGCTGAGCTGTGTACAAGCCTTGGGTTAAGGCATTAGGGTTTTTTGTTTGTGGGGTGTGTGTGTGTGTGTGTGTGTGTGTGTGTTTTCCCCCCGGTGACCTCTGACATACAGGGAACTACTCCTCCTGGGTAAATGTTATATTGTCACTACCCACCTCCCCAACCTATAGCTAACAAAACAAGGTCAGTCAATACTGCTTGGAAATGGAAGACTGGTGGGAAGCGTAACAACATGGCAGCATTAGCCCATGGGAAGTCAGCCCAGTGAGAGCAGGAACACTGCTGAAGCTGCTCCTTCATGCCCTGTGGCCACTTTTGCCCCATCCTTTTCCAGAGCCTTGCATGAATGATGAGTTAATGGAATTCCCCAGGTACCCATAAGTCCACCAGGGGGAAAGGCACAAGACAAAGGGCCTCTAATGTGTCCCGGTGAGTGTTTTCACCCCAAAGGGTCATGTTGAAGTCACCTAGTGGGGAGGGGGCATGGACCCCACTTGGGTAAATGAGGGAGTGAAAAAGTTGGAAAATGTGTTATGAATTTCTTACTCGCATTGTTTCAGGGCCAGTTCCTACCCTGTCAGTTCTCTCTGCACCCCACCCCACCCTTTTTAATGACTTATTTGTACTGGAAAGCAAACTATTAATCACAAACAGAATGGCTCTGTAACTTCCAAACAAACACGGAACAGTTCTAGGGGCTGTGAAAAAGCCAAACCCTTGGCAGAGCTTCGAAAACGTGTTTCTTTTATATATATTTTAGAAATGCCACCATTTTTCCTTAGGCACAGAAGGTTCCCTTTAATTAGCAGTGAATTTCCCATTTCCCCTTTCTTCCTGAGGCATCTATAAAGCCCTGGCCTAGTAAAAGGCAGGTACACAGCTCTCAATTGAGCCCTATTGATGTGCTAGTATAGTTTTAATTGTGTTGAGATTTCCTTGCCAAAGTGACACATGCAGAAGCATTTTAAAAACGTATAGGGTTCGTAACTCTTTCGCTGTCTAGAGCTCTTGAATTATGAATGTCTCTTCCGCTGCCTCTTCGGTTCTTCTGAATCTGTAAAATTACTTTAATAACCTGTGTGGGGGTAATGTTAATATGTTTGCTCAGTAGTGTGAATTTATTAGCATCCCTACCCCACTTCTGGGAGCTGGCTTGGCCCTTTTGATGCAAGCTCTGGGTTGCAAGAAGAGGCAAATTGTGGTGGCGGTGCTCTTCTCCCCCCTCCTTCTCTGTTCCACCATTAGCAATCATTCTGTTGCACAGAGTGCGTGATAAATCAACCTCAGGAGAGTCAGATTTGCCATAACATGACACTACCTATCAGCTCCTCAGGTCTGAGTTGACTCGCAGCCTTTTGGGCTGTATATTTCTTCAAAGTCGAGCGCCAGTTTCTTAGTCAGCTCCAACTAATTTCAGAGTGGAAGGGAAACTTGACTGGAGTGCTGTTTGGGATCTGCTTTTTAATCCTGGTCTGTTTAATGTTTGCTTCTGACAGTCTAGGCCAGACATCATTTTAATGGTATGTGTGGTGATAAAGCCAATAAACTGTCAAGATGATTGATAATCTAAGCATTATAGCAATATGACTTTCCTGTTCTCCTCTGTGCTTTAGATGATGGTTTCCAAATTGAATTCCTACAGTGTGTGCTGTATGCGTGCGCCTGTTGGAGGCTCCCCTAACAGCGTTTGAAGGAGGTAGCAGTGTTTAATGTAAGATTTTTTAGCCCTCAATTACCCGCACAAATATATCTGCATACGTGTTGGTACCCTCTAATTTGGGAAACATCAAGAATTTATGGTTCTGCCCTTGCAACAGTCCCCCAGCAATTTATGGGCACTGGTGGAACTTTTTATTATGTCTTTATGATGTTTTTTCACCTGGCATGCATCTTAGATTCCATGTGGTTGATTCTGTTATCTGTGGTTGAAAGACATTACAGATAACAAAGTGCACTGTATTAAAGGCAGGCTTCTGGTTTCCTTTCCTTTTCTCTTTGTTTCTTTTTTCTTTTAATTTAGCAGACATTTTTAGCATCTGGTCTTCATCTCATTAATCAGACCGGACCAGGTGTTTTAGGGTGGTGACAGTGGGAGTGCTCGGCCCCTCTTTGTTGGCCCTCATGGGCCACCATTGCTGGCTTACATTTCCCCCTTCCTTGGAACAGTGTTGCTTGGGGACAGAAATCCTAGTGGCCAGAGAGGCTGGGCCGTATGTGTATGTGTGTGTGTATTAATGTTATATGTGCGTGTGCACATGCGTGTGTATTAAACACCCTTCAGTGAGTTTACCAGGAAGTGGATCTTAAATCCCAAGCTCTTTTATGGGACTTCACATTCTCTCCTGCTTTCTGTTGACATGGATGTGTTTTTGTGTAGTTGTGGGTGTGTGCCTGTTATTTGGAGTGCTACTTTTAAGCTTGCGTCTCGAAGGAACACTGGACCGTATGTACGACTGTGGATCTGAGGGTCACAGAATGTTACTGCCAGCAAGGTGTCTCCGAGATCTGTTGACACCATGATTTTCTGCGTGTTTGTTCCAGGTCTCATTTTACAGATGAGCCTGGGCCTCGGGGAGGGATGATGTCCGATCAGTGGCATAACTGGGACTGGTGTCCATGTGTCCTTATTGGAGATCAACCATCCTTTACACGTCATTATTTTCCTTCACTGAATGCTCATTTTCCTCCTCCGTTAGGAGACACTGGGCCAGTCATTTCATTTCCCTGGCCTCTGTTTCTCTATAAAATAAAGGTGGCTGGATTTGCTAGCTTCTAAGCTCACTTTCATTGTAGACGCCTTTGAATTTTTATAATGAGAATGGAGGAAGGATCAAGCTTTGTACTGTGAAATTTCCTAAACCATCCAGAGTTCTCACTTTCTCACATTTTCTTCCATATGTGTAGCCTTTGTCTCTTATTTTCTTGCTGTCTAGAACCTAAACTTTTGTTGTCTCTTGTGGTTCACTAGGCCAGAAAGAATGCATGGGTTTTCCACAGGTGAAAAAAATCTATCAAGAAACTATCATCTTAGCCTTGTGTTCCTTTACCTGCCAGCTAATGCTTGTGTCCTAGATTAACTTAATCTGAAATACTCCCTTTGTAGTTTTTTTTTTTTAATTTTTTTTTTATTTATTTATGATAGTCACACACACACACACACACAGAGAGAGAGAGAGAGAGAGAGGCAGAGACACAGGCAGAGGGAGAAGCAGGCTCCATGCACCGGGAGCCCGGTGTGGGATTCGATCCCGGGTCTCCAGGATCGCGCCCTGGGCCAAAGGCAGGAGCTAAACCGCTGCGCCACCCAGGGATCCCCTCCCTTTGTAGTTTGATTCAGTATACGTACTGTGAAGTAAAAACAAGTCTATGAGCCCCCAAAGTTGAGAAAAATCAACAGTATTAATACCAGTGAATAATAGGACATGGATCAGATCAACTCCAAGAACTGTTACTTTCCTTGTACTCTCCTTTTCTCCCCCCCCGCTTGGACTCTCTCCTCCCCGGAGCCTAGACAGTCTCTAGGATGCAGAGTCAGCCAATTCCTCTAGTGTCACACAGGCTTTCACATCTTTTTTCTTATACTTGGGCCTAAACTTTTCAGATTCCAAAGCCAGGATCAGAGTCTTGTGCCAGCTCAGAACGCTCAGAGGTGGGATGCACATCCACAAGTTTCATCTCTGGTCCTAGGTAAAGGTACTTTTGGGCTTGATTCCATCCACATCTGTAGGGGGCTTGTAACCTAACTGGCGATGCAGCACAGGGTTGATGTCTCTCAAATGTGGGTCACAGTGCAGTTCTTAAAGCATGTATGGGCATGGAGGGAGAAGAAGAGAGAGGCATGCATCAGTTGGAAGTTGGCTAGAGATAATGTGGAGTCCCAGAGTGAGGCTGGCTTGTCAAAGCTGAGGGGAAGAGGCACGGGATGCAGAGCTCACCCACAACGCAGCCCTCTCAGCTGCATGTGCTCGTGCCTGAGAGGAACTCCTCCATTAATTTAGTACTTCTGGTAGTGGTGGCTGCCTTGGGAGGTGTGTCCTGAGCTAGATGCCCAGCTCTGGCTTGGTGAGGTGGTGGTGGTGGCTCACGTTAATTGAGAGTCTATTCTGAGCCACACATAGTTCTTACTACTTCTATAGGTATTTAATTCTGACAATCCATTGGGGAAGGGAGGTAAGTTGGTAGGTATGAACAGTTGTCAGTATTTTGCGGATGAGGAAATAGGCTGAGAGGTCATCTAGTTAGGTACCCAGCTAGTAGGTGGTGGGGTTCAAACCTATTCCCTCACTCTGAAGTGCTCTACCTTACTCATCTGTGTGTGAAAGAGCTCACAGCTCCAGTCCTGAGGCCTGCACACATGTCTGAGGCAGAGGGCACATGCACTGTGTGTGGCTCTGAGAAGGTTGTCCATCATCTGAGTCCATTTATTCATCTGTAAGTTGGAGAAAGAATTGTTCTGAGTTCAAATGAGAATAGAAGTGAAAATGCCTGTCAGAGTATCCAGCACAGAAGAGGTGCTTAATAAATATTTGTAGGACAGGATAATGAGTTTGAGATTGTTACTGAGCTTGTTTGTTGTTTTTCAATCTACATTTCTTTGCACATCTTGCCTTCCTTGTCAGTTTCAGTATTTGATGTTTGCTTTCTTCAGGTGATGACACAGCAGAAAACAGAAGAGGAGACTCTGATCCTGGCTTTGGAATCTGAAAAGTTTAGGCCCAAGTATAAGAAAAAAGATGTGAAAGCCTGCGTGACACTAGAGGAATTGGCTGACTCTGCATTCTAGAGACTGTCTAGGCTCCGGGGAGGAGAGAGTCCAAGGGGGAAGAAAAGGAGAGATGCTAGTGGGTCCCTGAGATGGGATCCTGTATCTCACATAGTTTTGCACTAAAACTTGTTTTTGACCTGTTGGCTGTTAGGATTACTATAGAGCACTGGGAGAGGGTGGGGGTGATCCAAGATGTCTAAACACATGAAGATTGGGGGGGGGGGGACAGATACGGAGGAAGGGGCAGGCTTCTTTTGGAAGAGGTAGAATTTGAATTGCATTCTGAAGGATGACTGGGTTTTGGATGGGGTAAATCTGCCAGCTTTAAGCTGCAACCCTCTGTGCCCATCCACTGATGCTTCTAAGTGTGAGTTTGCTCTATTAGTCAACTGAATAGATGATGGTATGTGACAGTTCCTGTGAGGAAGGGGAGGAGGCTGGTCTGATGGCAAGGCAGAAAAAAGAGGGGATGGTGGCCATAAAGATGGAAGGGAGGTTGGTGGGAGGAGCTGAGCAAGCCTTAGAAAGATAGGATTGGTTTGGTCCCTGAGGCAGAGAGTGGATCATTCTCCCCGGAAGTAGCCACACACATACCTAGAAGGCCAGGGTATTGGTCTAAGTTGGTATCTGCTTGCTTATTTGCTGGATTCATGGAGGGAAAAGAAAGGGCTATTGACACTGTAGCAGAGCCCCTGCTCCCACTACATCCACACCTGTACTTCTTCTGTCAATCTTGGGAGGAGCCTCAACATTTTTGGATTGAAAATAAAATACAGAAGGAGTGAGGAAAACAACTGTGAGCCAGTGCTGGGGTAATTGAATGAGCGGGTGGATAAGGCAATGCCTCAGGTCCCTTCCTGCTCTTACCTGCCATGAACCTGTGATAGAAGGTGGGACCCTGTGTGTCTGCAAGTGGGGCCAACTTGGGGGGGGGGAGGGCGTTGGCATTTTAGGGGCAACATGACAGATGCTATGTGTCCATGTAATGGTTCTTACAGTCCCCCAAATTTTGTAAAAGCAACCCATGTTTTGAACCATTGGAACCAGGGTTCTGAAAGTCTCTGGATTGCATCCTTTATCTCTGGTCCCCTCATATGAGGCACTTCATCTTCCAAACCCATTTGATCCAGGGCTCCCTGCAGGAGAGAATTGGGTCTTTATGGTTTTGGGGCAAAGAAAGCAGTGGAAATTCATGTTAAATACTGGCTTCTTGAAAGAAGAAATTTCAATTCCTTTTCTTCTTTCCTCTGGGAAGAGCTCACTCTCCCATCTCCTCTGAAGTTGGGGAAAGAAAGAACTATTGCTTGTGAAAGCCGTTAGCATTCTGGAGGAGCTGAAGGGTTCTGTTATGTACCTGGTTTATAGTAGCTTCTCACTTAGTATAAAACCACTACTGCCACCTCCACACTTCTACCAGTGTGGACAAATATATCAATACTCTTGCCTCTGAAGAACAGGCACAGCTTGATAGAATGGCTCCTCCGAGCTGTGACTTGCACTTTCCATCTGTCTGATTGACTACAGCATAAAGTTCACAGGGTACTTGCTCCCTCCAAGGAGGTAGGGTGGAGAGTTATAGGTACTAGGGGTCAAGCAGAATTAGGAAATGCCTGTATATTCACAGCTAATAGTTCTTTCCCTTTTACTCCATTTGAACTGTATCTTTTTGTTTTTTATTCTTTTCCAGCTGACGGAGTGGCTCAGTGTAGACTATTACTTTGACCATTTTGCTTCAGGAAAAGCATTAGTAATTTATAAATAAAATACACATAAAAATAGGAGAAGTCAAATCTAGGTTTATTGACAACAAAGGCACTATTAATGTTGGAATGGCCTGGTTGGAAGTTGAGTTAGTTTTTGTGGCTGATTTATGTGCTGTTTATTTTAGGAGGACTATGGGTTGTGAGCGTTCTTGGGAACTGGCAGCTGGGAAGGAGAAGAACTGGTTTGGGTCTGAGTTCTCAGAGGAGCAGGATGGGAAGGAGTGGAGGAAGAATGATTTCCATCCCTCTCTGTGCTTGATGGTTGTGTATTTAAGAAGAGTGCATTGCCAGGAAATTGAGAGAGAGAGAGAGAGAGAGAGAGAGAGTGTGTGTGTGTGTGTATGTGTGCGTGTGCGTGCATGCTTTATGTCAAGCATAGCTCATTTAAAGTATACCTGTGTGGACATGAGGGTTTCAGACAACTGTTATTTATTTCTCTTGAATTTACCCTACTTGTTAAACAAAATTTGACAGATGGTTTGCAACGAGAGTAATGAGACCATTACATAGCCAAATTTTATCTTTACTGTATCAGTTGTTATGTGGAAAGGGGGTTTTCTTGGTTTGGGGGAGTTTAATTCCCTCTCTGTGGAGAAAATCAGATTTATTTAACTGGAAAATTAAGAGAATTGAAAGTTCGTTTTCTGAACCTCACCACATGAGGTATTGGCTTGTTAAAACCTTTTACCAAGGCCTGTCTGATTTGAAGATGATGTGAAATGTTTTATGGTGGATGTGAAAAATTTGTGGACCTTTTTTTTTCTCATTCTAGTGTAACAAACTTCAGGGTTCAGTTTTGCTTCCTATTCTAGGTTTCCTTGTGTATTCCCTCTCCCTCCTTTGTG
Source organism: Vulpes lagopus (assembly GCF_018345385.1). NCBI lineage: Eukaryota > Metazoa > Chordata > Mammalia > Carnivora > Canidae > Vulpes > Vulpes lagopus. The sequence continues at coordinate 62,722,392 of NC_054826.1, read as the reverse complement.
TTGGCTTTCTTTCTTTCTTTCTTTCTTTCTTTCTTCTTCTTTTTTTTTTTTTTGGCTTTCTTTCTAACATGTAGACACCCCATTTTCGTCATGAAGACACAAGTACCACCCCCATGGAGAAGTCTGACTTCTCGGTGTTTCTATATGTTGGTGATTGGTTGTTACATGGATGGATATTCTGGATGGGTATATTAGTCTCCTATTGCTTCTGAAACCAAAGACCATAAACTCAGTTGCTTAAAACAACACAAACTTATTATTTGACTGTGTGGAGGTCAGAAGTCCGAAATGGGTCTCACTGAGCTAAAATCAAAGTATTAGTAGGCCTCTGTGTGTGTGTGTGTGTGTGTGTGTGTGTCTGCTTAACAGAAGTTCTAGGGAAGAATCTGTTACCTTATCTTTCTAGTTTTTAAAGGCTGCCCACATTCCTTGGCTTTTGCATCACTCTAATCTCTGCTTGTGTTTTCATATCTCATTCTCTGATTCAGATCTTTGGGCTCTGTCTTATGAAGGACGCTGTGCTTACATTGGGCACTTTGATAATCCAGGGTAATCTCCCTATTGCAAGATCCTTCATCTAAACAGATCAGCAAAGTCCCTTTTGCCATAGAAGGTAACAGATCTACAGGTTCTAGGAACTAGAACGTGGACATCTTGTGGCAGTGGCATGGGAGGCATTATTCTGCCTTTGATGATGGGCAAGAAGATGTCAGGTGGTAAAAGCAAACGTGTTTCTCTTGGTAGTTTATTTTTTTACTTTGAAAATTTTTATTATTTTTTGGAGCTTTTTTGAATTCGTGGAATCATCCTAATTGTTAGTGATTATTTCTGCTGTAGGGATATTTCTCAGTTCTCTAGAACATGCACTATAAAAATTAGCTTTCCTCTTGCCTATGGTACAATTAATTTAGAGCAACCTCCTTTCACTTTTTACCTCCCGCTTTCTCCTTGATTTCCAAGAGAAGGTGGTTCTACCATTTTTCTATCTTCTCTCTTTTAAACCTAACAACAACCCCCTAAGATGTCAGTCTCCAAATGTCATATGTTCTTCTGTCTCTGGTATTGGGAAGATTGGTGTCCTCATCTGGAGGGGCTGGTGCATATAGTCCTTCTGGTGCCTGTTCAAAATGTGTATGAGGTCAAAGTGGCTGTGCCCAAGAGAGGCCTTGGTGAGGATGACTTGGCCTCTCTGAGGACACTTTAGAATTTCAATTCTGGATGGCAGGAAAAGAAAAAGCACAGGAAGTACATGACTGGATAAATGAAAACACAGAATGTGGTATGTCCATATCATGGAATAATACTCAGCCTTAAAAAGGAATACAGTACATGCTACAACATGATGAACCTTAAAAACATTATACCAAGTGAAAGAAGCCAGTCACAGAAGATCAGATAGTATATTTTTTCACTTATATGAAATATCCAGAACATACAGGTAAATCCACACAGGTAAAGATTAATGGCTGCCTGGGGTTGGGTGAAAGGGGAAAGTTACTGCTTAATGAGAATGGGGTTTCCTTTTAAGATGATGACAGTGTTCCTTGGTGATTCTGGAACTGGGGAATTCCTGGCCAGGCTGAGGAATCTTGGATCTCATTGTCCTCCCAGCCCTTTGACTTTACCTTGAAGCCTCTCAGTAAAATGTTTTGATCCCCTCCCTAAAAAAAAAAAAAAAAAAAAAGTTTTGGAACTAGATAGGGTGATGATTACACAATATTGTGAATGTAATAAATGCTGCTGAATTGTTGAAAGTGGTCAATTTTATGTAATAAGAATTTTACCTCAATTAAGAATAAAGATTTCAGGTTTCTGGTCCAGCATGTAACAAGTTTGGAAGTCTGGTACATGATAACAAAAAGTAAAAAGCTGAACAAACTTAGAAAATAGCTTTACTTAGATCCATAAGAGAAGTGAGGTCACAGAGCAAACGGCCTCCTAAACTGGGGGAGACCAACAGGCAAATGCAGAGAATCATAACTTACTAGAGCAGCAGCCTCCCTGGGAAGCAGCACCTGGGTATAGAAATCTCAGTTGTTATTGATGAATTGTTGAACGTCTGATGTGGGCAACTCAGAGTAGTTAACTCCAGGGACATCTAGTCACCAGGGGGCTCCCACATTTTTGTGTATTTTACTTCCTGGATCTCTACCAGGTTCTCACATTAAATAAGGAGGGAAATCCCATTCTGCTTCTGGATGTGGCAGGGGGGATGGGGAATGGAACAATTTTGAAACATGACAGAGCATTCTGTACTTAAAATCTGTCCTCTGGAGAATTCACCAGAGCCTAATTTACCTGGAAGAAGTGAAATGCCCAAATTCAGGCTACTCTAGGCAGCCTGTCTTTAGACAACTGAGAAGCACATGTGAAGTTCAGTCCAGAGGCACATGCTCTGAAACCAAAAGACAGAAACCTAATAGGATTTTTAAATGTTTCCCACTCCCCCCGCCATGTATGACTAAAGGCCCATTTACAGCAGTTCTTTTTTACCCAGTCCATTATGCTCAGTTACCAAGAAAAACTTGAAAGAACTACTAAAAGGAATGACATTTGGAAGAGATAGAGCAAGGCTTGATTGTGGCAGAGATGTTGGGATTATCAGAAGAAGAATTTAAAACAACTGATTAATATGCTAATGGCTCTAATAGACAAAGTAGACTTCATGGAGGAACAGGTGGGCAATGTAAGCAGAGACATGGAAATTTTAAGGGGGTCCAAAATGCTAGAGAATCAGAAATACTTTAAGGAAAAAATTTAAGTATCAGAAATACTTTAAGGAAAAAATTTAAGGAAATTTTGGGGTCCAAAATGCTAGAGATCAGAAATACTTAAGAGAAATGAAGAATGCTCTTTGGGCTTGGGGTGTTGGGTGGCTCTTTTGGTTGAGGAACTGCCACTTAGTTTTGGTTCAGGGTCATGATCTCAGGGTTTGTGAGACTGAGCCCTGTGTCAGTCTCTCTGCTCAGCAAGAGTCTGCTTAGGACTGACTCCCCTTCTGCCCCTTCCTGCCACATGTGCGCGCTCTCTCTCTCTCTCTCAAGTAAATACTAAAAAGCCCAAAGGCATTTAAAAATTTGTTTAGACCAGACAGAGCTGAGGAAAGAATATCTGACCTTGATGATGATGAAATAGAAACCTCTAAAGCTGTGAAAAGCAAAGAGAAAAAAGACTTAATAGAATTGTGGGACATCTACAAAAGGTATACCATACTTGTAATGGGAATACGAGAAGGAGAAGAAAGAGAAAAATAAATATTTGAAATAGTAATTACTGAGAATTTCCCCTAAATTGATGTCAGATCTAAACCACAGATAGAGGAAGTTTGGAGAGCACCAGGTAGGATAAATGACAAAACCACCACCACCAAAAAGACTACATCTAGCTATCTCATTTTCAAACTAAGGAAAATAAAAAGTCTTGAAAGCAGCCAAAAGAAAAAAACTTACAGAGAAGCAAAGATAAGAATTATCTCCAACCTCTCCTTAGAAACTATGCAAATAAGAGTGTAGAGTAAAATATTTAAAATGTTGAGGGAAAATAAAAATCCCAACCTAGAATTCTGTACTCTGTGAAATTATCCTTCACTAGTGAAGGAACTATACTTCCTCAGATAAAAATTGAGATTTAAACTCCAATAAAAAAAAAATGAGATTTGTTGCCAGTAGACCTGCTTTATAATAAATGTTTAAAAAACTTCTTTAGAGAAGAGAGTGATACTAGAAACTTGGATTTGCATCTCAGTAGATGCAGAAAAAGCATTTGACAAATTCAACCTCCTTTATAATAAAAGCTCTTAACAAGTTGAGTATAGAAGGAATATCCTTTAACATAATAAAGGCCATATTCGATAAGCTCACTTTGACCTCATACTCAGTGGTGAAAGGTTGAAAGCTTTGCCATTGAGATCTGGAGCTAGATAGACAAGGATGCTTGCTCTCAACATTTCTGTTCAACACAATACTGGAAGTCCTTCCCAGAGCAATTAGGCAAGAAAAAGAAAAGGCCTCTGAATCAGGAAAAAAAAAAAAAAAGTCTGTTTGCTGATGACAGGATCTTTTATGTAGGAAATCCTGAAAATTCTACCAAAAAATTCCAACTTCATAAATGAATTCAGTCAAGTTTTAGGATATAAAAGCAACATACATATTTCTTTATACTAAGAATGAACTATATGTAAAGGAAATAAGAGAAATTATCCCATTTACAATAGTATCAAAAAGAATAAAATAATAAATTTAACCAAGAAAAAGATTTATTCACTAGAAACTGACATTTATGAAGGAAATTTAAGAAAACCTAAATAAATGAAAAGATAACCTGTGTTCATGGATACTACACCAAGCCATCTGTAGATTGAATGTAATTCCTTTCAAAATTCCAATGACAATTGTCACAAAAGTAGAAGAGATAAACCTGAAATTGTTCTAGAACCACAAAAACCCTGAGTAGCCAAAACAATCTTTGAGAAAGAACAAAACTGTAGGCATCGTACTTCCTGATTTCAAACTACATTACAAAGTTGTAGTATTCAAGACAGTATGGTACTGGCATACCAGTGGAACAGAGTCGAGAGCCCAGAAAGAAGCCTATGCATATATGGTTAACTAATATTTGACAAAGGAGCTCAATGGGGAAAGAATAGTTTTTTCAATAAATTGTGTTAGGAATACTGGATATCTCTATGCAAAAGAATGAAATTAGACTCCTTTCTTATACTGCTTATAAAAAGTAACTGGCAGTACATTAAGGAGTTAAATGTCAGACCTGAAACTATAAAACTCCTAGAAGAAGTTATGCAGAAGCAGGTCCTTGACATTGGTCTTGATTGGCCATGATTTTTTTTATTTTTTATTTTTTGGTTCTGACCCCAAAAGCACAAGTAACAAAAGCAAAAATCAACAAGTGGGACTACATGAAACTAAAAAGCTTCCATACAGCAAAAGAAACAAAATGAAAAGGCAACCACAGATTTGGAAAAATATTTCAAACCATATATTTAAGGGATTAATATCCAAAATACAAGGAATTTCTATAACTCAGTAGTAAAAACAAACAAACCCCCCACCAAACCCAAATAATTCAATTAAGTGGGCAGAGGACTTGGATAGACACTTTTCTGAAGAAGACATACAAATGGCCAGCAGGTACATGAAAAAGTACTCAACATCATTAACCATCAGGGAAAAGGAAATAAAAAACACAATGAGCTATCACCTCACACCTATTAGAATGTCTATTATCAAACCAAACAACAAAACCCCAAAATGCTGGTGAGGTTGTGGAGAAAAGAGGATCCTGGTGTATTATTAACGAGAATGCAAATTGGTATAGCCATTATGTAAAACAGTATGGTGCTTCCTAAAAAAATAATTAAAAATATAACTACTCTATGGTCTAACAATCCCATGTTTGGGTGTAAATTTGAAGGAGATGAAATTGTTAACTTGAAGAGATGTCTGTGCTCCCATGTTTATTGAAGCATTATTAGTAATAGCGAAGACATGAAACCAGTTTAAGAGTCCATTGATAGAGGAGAGCCTGGGTAGCTCAGTCGATTAATTGTCTACCTCTTGATTTCAGCTCAGGTCATGATCTCAGAGTTGTGGAATTGAGCCCTCTATGCTCAGCGTGTAGTCTGTTTGTCCTCCTCCCTCTGTTCTTCCTCCTGCTCTCTTATATTCTTTTTCTCTCTCTCTCAAATAAAATCTTAAAAAAAAAGACAAAATAGCAAACTATATTGGACTACATATGCTTGTGTATAAGTAAAATAAATGACAGCAATGATTTAGGGAGGAACTAGGATTATTTTGTTTCTACAAACTACTTGAGCTACCTGTGAAGTAGTATAATATTATTTGTAAGTGGACTTGGATTAGTGATAAATGTATCCTACAGACTCCAGGGTAATCACTAAAAAATGCTTTAAAAAAAAAAAGCTATAACTGATATACTAAGAACTGGAGAGCAAATGGAATCCTAGAAATACTCAATTAAAACAAGCAATGGCAGAAAGAAGTAGAAGACAAAAAACAGGAACAAAGAACAATAGCAAATAGAAACAGTAGCAAATATGGTAGATATTAATCCCACTATGTTAGTAATTATTTTTTTAATAATAAATTTATTTTTTATTGGTATTCAATTTGCCAACATATAGAATAACACCCAGTGCTCATCCCATCAAGTGCCCCCCTCAGTGCCCATCACCCAGTCACCCCCACCCCCCACCCACCTCCCCTTCCACTACCCCTAGTTCGTTTCCCAGAGTTAGGAGTCTCTCATGATCTGTCTCCCTTTCTGATATTTCCCACTCATTTTTTCTCCTTTCCTCTTTATTCCCTTTCACTATTATTTATATTCCCCAAATGAATGAGACCATATAATGTTTGTCCTTCTCCGATTGACTTATTTCACTCAGCATAATACCCTCCAGTTTCATCCACGTTGAAGCAAATGGTGGGTATTTGTCATTTCTAATGGCTGAGTAATATTCCATTGTATACATAAACCACATCTTCTTTATCCATTCATCTTTTGATGGACACTGAGGCTCCTTCCACAGTTTGGCTATTGTGGACATTGCTGCTAGAAACATCGGGGTGCAGGTGTCCTGGTGTTTCATTGCATCTGTATCTTTGGGGTAAATCCCCAACAGTGCAATTGCTGGGTCGTAGGGCAGGTCTATTTTTAACTCTTTGAGGAACCTCCACACAGTTTTCCAGAGTGGCTGCACCAGTTCACATTCCCACCAACAGTGTAAGAGGGTTCCCTTTATTCCACATCCTCTCCAACATTTGTGGTTTCCTGCCTTGTTGATTTTCCCCATTCTCACTGGTGTGAGGTGGGATCTCATTGTGGTTTTGATTTGTATTTCCCTGATGGCAAGTGATGCAGAGCATTTTCTCATGTGCATGTTGGCCATGTCCATGTCTTCCTCTGCGTGATTTCTCTTCATGTCTTTTGCCCATTTCATGATTGGATTGTTTGTTTCTTTGGTGTTGAGTTTAATAAGTTCTTTATAGATCTTGGAAACTAGCCATTTATCTGATACGTCATTTGCAAATATCTTCTCCCATTCTGTAGGTTGTTTTTTAGTTTTGTTGACTGTATCCTTTGCTGTGCAAAAGCTTCTTATCTTGATGAAGTCCCAATAGTTCATTATTGCTTTTGTTTCTTTTGCCTTTGTGGATGTATCTTGCAAGAAGTTACTGTGGCCGAGTTCAAGAAGGGTGTTGCCTGTGTTCTCCTCTAGGATTTTGATGGAATCTTGTCTCACATTTAGATCTCTCATCCATTTTGAGTTTATCTTTGTGTATGGTGAAAGAGAGTGGTCTAGTTTCATTCTTCTGCATGTGGATGTCCAATTTTCTCAGCACCATTTATTGAAGAGACTGTCTTTCTTCCAATGGATAGTCTTTCCTCCTTTATTGAATATTAGTTGACCATAAAGTTGAGGGTCCACTTCTGGATTCTCTATTCTGTTCCATTGATCTATGTGTCTGTTTTTGTGCCAGTACCACACTGTCTTGATGACCACAGCTTTGTAGTACAACCTGAAATCTGGCATTGTGATGCCCCCAGCTATGGTTTTCTTTTTTAAAATTCCCCTTTTTTAAAATGATTTTCTTTTTTAAAATACTCGGGGTCTTTTCTGATTCCACACAAATCTTAAAATAATTTGTTCTAACTCTCTGAAGAAAGTCCATGGTATTTTGATAGGGATTGCATTAAATGTGTAAATTGCCCTGCGTAACATTGACATTTTCACAATATTAATTCTGCCAATCCATAAGCATGGAATATTTTTCCATCTCTTTGTGTCTTCCTCAATTTCTTTCAGAAGTGTTCTATAGTTTTTAGGGTATAGATCCTTTACCTCTTTGGTTAGGTTTATTCCTAGGTATCTTATGCTTTTGGGTGCAATTGTAAATGGGATTGACTCCTTAATTTCTCTTTCTTCAGTCTGTTAGTAATTATTTTGAATGTCAATGGTCTAAATGCACTGATAAAAAGATGCATTGTCAGAGTGGATCAAAAATCAAGACCTAATTACATGTTTACAAGAAACTCATTTTAAGTACAAACACATAGAGATTAAAAGTAAGTAGAGAAAGCTTTACCAAGCCAACACTTGTCAAAAGAAAGCAGAAGTTGTTATATTAATTTCAGAGGAAGAAAGTTTTCAGGGATTAAAAAAAAAAGGAATTACATAGTGATAAAGGGATCAGTTTTACAAGAAGGCATTATAATCTGAAGGAAATTCAGTAAAAAACTGATAGAACTAAAAGGACAAATAGATGAATCTGGTATTATAGTTGAAGATTTCAATACTCCTCTATCAGAAATGGACAGATTGAGCATGCAGATAGTGAGTAAGGACATAGTTGAACTCAGTATCAGCAATTGCCTGTATATAAATAGGTATAATGGATATACTTGATCCAACAGATCCAACAGCAGAATACACATTGTTTTCAGGTTCATGTGGAACATTTACCAAGATAATATTCTGGGCTATAAACCATACCTTACCAAATTTAGAAGACTAGAAATCATATAGTGTGTACACTCAGACAATGATGGAATTAAACAACAGTTTTTAAAGATTTATTTATTAGAGAGAGATAGCCATATGGTGGGGGAGGGCAGAGGGAGAGAGAATCCTAAGCAGACTCTGCACTGAGCGCAGAGTCTGACAATGGGACTCAATCCCAGGGACCTGAGTTGAAACCTAGAGTCAGGTACCCAACTGTCTGTGCCACCCACGTACCCCTAACAACATACTTCTAAGTGACACATGAGTCAAAGAAAAAATCTTGAGACATAAAAAATATTTTGAACTAAATAAAGGTAAAAACACAGCTTATCAAAATTTGTGGGATGCAGCAAAAGCATTGCTTAGAGGGAAACTTATAGCCATGAATGCATTTATTAGAAAAGAAAGATATAAAATCGATCTAATCTCTGTATGAGGAAACTAGAAAAGGAAGAGGTCCAGAGTAAAAGAAAAAAAATAATAAAAGTTGGAGCAGAAATTAATAAAGTTGAAAACGGAAAATCAATATTGGAAACTAATGAAGCCAAAACTTCATTCTTGGGGAAAGAGCGATAAAATATATATGCCTCTAGCCAGGCTAAGAAAAAAAGAGGACACAAATTACTAATAGCACTAGTGAAGAGTAGACATCTCTATAGATCCCATGGACTTTAAAAAGATAATAAAAGAATACTATTAAGTTCATGACCACAAATTTGATAATCTATGTAAAATGAATCCGTTCCTTGAAAGACAAATTCTGCCAAAACTCAGAGAAATTAAAGAAATTAATAATCTTTCAAACAGAGAGCACCAAGGCCATGGAACACTGGTGAAATCTACCAAACATGTAAAGAAGAAATACCAATTCTTTACGATCTCTTTCAGAAGAGAAAGTTTTTGTGAGACCAACATTATTCTAATACCAGAATCAAAGACCTAAGAGAAGGGACTACAGATCAGTATCTCCCATGAACACAAATATAAAATCCTCAACAAAGTATTAGTAAATTGAATCCCACAATGTATTAAACTATATGCCGGGATCCCTGGGTGGCGCAGCGGTTTGGCGCCTGCCTTTGGCCCAGGGCGCGATCCTGGAGACCCGGGATCGAATCCCACATCGGGCTCCCGGTGCATGGAGCCTGCTTCTCCCTCCGCCTGTGTCTCTGCCTCTCTCTCTCTCTCTGTGACTATCATAAATAAATAAAAATAAATTAAAAAAAATTTTAAACTATATGCCATACCAAGTAGAATTTATCCCAGTTATGCAAGGCTGACTCAGCATTAGAAAATCAATTCAATTTATCACATCATTAGGCTAAAGAAGAGAAATCATATCGTATCAATTGATGTGGAAAAAGCATTTGACAAACTCCAGCACCCATTCATGATAAAAACGGTCAGTAAACTAGGAATAAAGGAACTTCATCAACTTGATAAAGAATATTCATTAAAAAGACCTAGCTTACATCATACTTAATGGTAAAAACAAAACAAAACAAAAAAACAAAAAAAACAACAACAGCTTTACTTTTTCTCCACTAAGATCATGAATAGGCAGGGATGTCTGTTTTTCAATATCCTACTGTAAATCCTAACTAACGCAGTAAGAGAAGATAAGGAAATAATAGGTATACAGATTGGGAAGGAAGAAATAAAACTCTTTGCAGATGATACAATATAGGAAATCTGACAATTGACAAAAATCTCTTGGAAACAATATATGATTATAGGATGATTGCAGGATATAAAGTTAATGTTTGAAAGGCAATCATTTTGCTTTTATATATCATCACTGAACAAGTGCACTTTGAAATAACAAACATTTGTGTTGTTTACATTAGCCATGCCCCCTGCCCCTGACTGAAGTGAAATAACTTAGGTATAAATGTAACAAAATATATATAATATGTGTATGAGGAAAACTAGAAAACTCTGATGAATATCAAGCTCTGAATAAATGAGAGATATTCCATGTTAATGGATCTGAACACTCAGTGTTGTCAAGGTATCAATCTTCTCAACTTTGTTTGTAGATTCAATACAATTCTAATCCAAATAGCAAGCTGTTTTGTAGGTGTTGACAAACTGAATCTAAAGATTGTATGGAGAGGCAAAAAAACAGAATAGCCAACACAGTATTGAAGAACATCGTTGGAACACTGACACTATCCAACTTTGAGTATCAGATATACTTACCAAGTCAAGACAGTGTGATATTGATGAAAGAAGGGTTAGTGGAATAGAGAGAGCCAAGAAAAAGACTCATGCAAATATATGGACCACTGACAAAGTTGCAAAGAGAATATAGTAGAGCAAAGAACGATGAACAAATAGTGCTGGAGCAACTGGACATCCACATGCAAGAAAATGAAAGATATAGCCTTATACGCTCCACAAAAGTTAATTCAAAATGGATCATAGATTTAAGTTTAGAATGCAAAGCTATAAAACTCTATAAAAGCTATCTCCTACAGGATGATAATGTAGTAGAAGATCTAGATGGTCTTGGGCATGGTGGTGAATTTTCAGACATGATCTATGAAAGAAATAATTGAGAGGCTGGACTTGATTGAAATGAAAACTTCTACTCTGCAAAAGACAATATCAAGAAAAAGGCATGACAAGCCACAGCCTGGGAGAAGATATTTGCAAAAGACCCATCTGATATGACTTACCTAAATATGCAAAGAACTCTTAAAGCTCAATGAGAAAACAAACAACTTTAAAAAAATGCCAAAGACCTTAGCAGACACTTCACCCAAGAAGACCTAGAGATGGCATGTAAGCACATAAAAAGATGCTTCACATTGTATGTTATCAAGGAAATTCAAATTAAAATGAGATACTACCACATGCCTACTAGAATGGTCCAAATGTGGAACACTGACAATACCAAATGCTGACAAGGATGTGGGACAATGTGGTGAGAGCAAGTTATTACACTTTGGAAGACAATGTGGCAGTTTCTTATGAAACTAAACATACTCTTACCATGTGATCCAGCAGTCACACTCCTTGGTGTTTACTGAAGGGAGTTAAAAATGATGTCCATGCAGAAACCTGCACGTATATGTTTATAGCAGTTTTAATCCTAATTGCCAAATCTATTGGCAACCAAGCTGTCCTTCAATAGGTGGAGGGATAAACTTGGTATATTTAGACAATAGAATATTATTTAGTGCTATAAAGATAAGAGCTATGAAGCCATGAAAAGACTTGGAGGAACCCCAAATACATATCACTAAGTGAAAGAAGCCAATCTGAAAAGGCTACACTGTGATTCCAACTCTGATATTCTGGAAAAGGCAAAACTCTGGAGACAGTAAAAATATGAGTGTTTGTGAAGGATTGGGGGAGAGAAGAGGGATGGTTAGGCAAAGCACAGAGGATTTCTTAGGGCAGTAACAAGTACTCAGTATAATACCATAATGGTAGATATAGGTAATTAGACATTTATCCAAACATTGGAATGTCCAATGCCAAGAGGGAACCCTGGTGTAAACTGTGGAATCTGGGTGATAAGGATGTAGATTCTCAGTGGTAATAAATACACCACTGGAGGGGGAAGGATGTTGATAAAGGGGGAGGCAATTCATGAGTTGGGACAGGAGGCATATGGGAAAATCTCTAAGCCTTATCCTTAGTCTTGCTGTGAACCTAAAACTGTCTAGAAAATAAAGTCTGTTTAAAAAACAAAAACAAACAAACAAACAAAAAACAAAAAAAAAGGAAGGCCAGAAGAATTGCTATCAGAGTATGGAAGGTCAGAGATGAAGATCAGATTCAGATATTCTCTTGGTAAAGAAGGGGAGAAAGTCTCTTTTGAAACCCTTATTCTTCCATGTATCTACTTTGACTCTCTGTTGTTGAGTTGTCTCTTACTTGGTAGCAAAAGATGATAGTTGCTAATAAGTAACAGTCAAACCTGGAACAACACTGGGTGGGGGAGGATTGCATCACCACCACCCCCGCCCCCGGCAGTCAAAAATCTGTGTCTAAGTTTTGATTTTCCCCAAACGTAACTCCTAATAGCCTACTATTGACCAGAAGCCTTACTGATACATAAACAGTTGATAAAAACTTATTTCACATGTACTCTATTCTTGCAATAAAGTAAGCCCGAGGGAAGGAAATGGTAAAATTGTAAGAGGAACAGTTTACAGTGCTGTATCGTATTTATATAAATGCCTATAAGTGAAGTTACACGGTTCAAAACCGTGTTGTTCAAAGGTCAACTATAATATAAATGCACCTACTCTGAGGCAGGCAGTGTTCTATGCTCTCTAAATGCATTAAGTCCTTGAGTCCTCAGAACAACCCTATGAAGTAGGTATGATGATTATCCTCAGCAGATTGGGTACATTGGGGCAGAAGCTAATAACTTCTTGAGGTCATGTAACTAGTAAGTTGCAGTCTGGCTAGAGTCTGACTTTCTGCCAACTCCCAAACCCAGAATGTTCAGTTGGGAGGGCCTTAGAGGTTATTTGGCTTGGGGGTTGCAAATTTAAAAGCCTCTATATAGAGAACATGAAAGAGCAAAAAAAAGTTTTGTGTGGGTTTTGGAATGGAGGGGCAATGTAGGAAGATTTTAAGAAAGGATATACAAATGCCATGTAGGCCAACTCTAGGTGTTTGGGGAAAAAAGAGAGTGTAGCCCCTGGCCACCAGATTGCAACTCTAATTTAGTTTTGATCCTCATTTTAAAGAGAAGGGAACTGAAACACACAGAGGTGAGCCAAATTGTCTGAATCACCAAGCCTGTCCGTGTCACAGGAGACCTGAGTGGCCAGAGCTTCAAATGTCAGACCCCCCTCATTTCTCCTACACAGGTAGATTGTTGGCTCTGGGGGAGCTGAGGCCAAGCCTTCAGTACCTGGGGCCTGAACACGGATGAGTCCTTTACTGAATGCTAGCTGAGCTGAAATGACGTTTCAGCAGGTCTGTGGAGGGGTGGAGGGAAGGCCGAGGCTCTGGGTCACATGCCACAGAGGTGGCTCAGTGAGTGAGCTCAGGCCCTGGCAGTGTGGAGAGTAGAGGTTGTCCTGTCCTCCGCACAGCAGAAGCCAGCTCTGAGCTGAACACCGCGGCTCGGGTGCATATGGTGGTGCAGGGGGCGTCTGAGCATCTTTCTTGTTCCAGCTTTGTCTCCTTCTGGGAGTGCGACCGGGGGCAGTCCTTTCTCCTTTTTTGAACCTGAGTTTTACCACTTGTAAACTGGAGCTTCTACCGCTTGTCCTCTTGCATCATGAGGGTGTTGGAGAGCGAGTGGGATAATGTGGGTAAGAGAGCCTCATAAACGGTAGAGTGCTGTCCACATACAAGCTGTGGACACAGCTGCAGTAACTGGCCTTCCCTGGGCGGAGAGCCTGTGAGGGCAGGCGCATGCCTGTTGTGCTCATGTGTGCTTCTGGAAGAGGCTGTGTCACATTGAGGGAGTCCTTCTTTCAAGCCTTCCCGTAATTACATGGTGGCTTATGCGGGTGATGGTGCTAAGCTTGCTGAGCAACCAGTAATTACTGAAGGAGAAAAAGTGCTTGTACGACTGGAGCCCAGTTCTGCTGCCCAGGGGCGTCTCTGAATTGTTATAATCCTTTTTTTTTTTTTTTTAAATATCTCATCTGAAGTGGGAAGCAAAAGGATTCAGTTGCACTGACTTGAAACCCACATAACTGGGAGCCGTGCGGGGACTGTGGTATGGGACCTCCTCTCCAATCTCTCTACCTGTGGTGCATAGTAACTGCAGTGACCATATAATTTATTGTCCAAATTGGGACTCTTTTGGAAAAAAAAAAAAGAGCTATTAATAATAATGCTGAGGAAACAGGCCTAACCCAGGGCTGACCTAGGGTGGGATGTGTAGTGACTCTATTGATAACACCCAGGCATCTTGGTCCAATTTCAAGCCCAAGGGAGTTAGCCTCTAGCCTCCCCTCTCTGTGCTTACCACCCCTCTCTGCTCCAGCACCCCTTCTCCTAACTGCTCCTTCCTAAGGGACCAGCCCCCTTTTGTGTCTGATGCAGTGGCAGCCCTCACCCCACTTGTCAACTTGCCTATAAAAGAAGCATCTGAAAACATAGGGTTGGAAGACTGAGGAGGCCAGCGATTGATGGCTTTGCTTTGGACAGGTCTATTCTCTGACCTTTGTTTTCCCATCTGCAGCATGGGGATAACATACCAGCTTCATCGGGTTGCTGTGAAGAGCACACAAAAGAATTTATATGAAAGTGATTCATAACTAATGAAGCATTAATATAAATGGAAGTTATTATTAAGGTTTTAACATAGCAACCGAAAGAATAAGTTTTTGGTAGAACTTCTAGCCTCAGGAAAGGACTTTTTTGAGATTACTCTTTTGGGGACCCTCAACTTGCATTATATAGGCATTTACCCAATAAATAACTGATCTTAAGGTGCAGTAGATTGTGGAGGCAGAAATACCCAAGTTTGAGTCTGTTGTCTGTGTAATTGACCTTGTGCAGGATTTTCAGCCTCTGAGTTCCTCATCTGTATAAAGCTTCTCTTTGGGCTCCTCAAATGCCTCTAATTAAAGGCCCAGGTGATAACTGGGAGGGAAAATCTACAAAGTACTTAGTAAGATGCCTCGCCTGGTTTAGAGACTCTATACACCTTATATACAAACATTAGCCATCCTTTCTCCTTCGCTCCTCTCTCAGGGTCACTGGAATAGGATTTGGGAAGTTTGTATGTATTACCCTCATCGAATTCTCTGTGTTGGTGATTTCTTCCCTTAAAACTGTGGTATCTGTTGTCATCAGGTGAAGACCTACTGTAAATCTTATTCCACAGGATTCAGAACAGAGAATTGGAGTTGGAAGAAAGAAGATAAACAAATTAGGCAAAAATGTCAATGTTTTTCCATTTCTTTGTTAAATTTTTTTGTCTTAATTTCATTCTACCCATTCATTTGTTAAATACTTGAGATGTACAAGTTGATGAAGAGATAGATATCCAAGGAGTTTACAGCTCAGCTGATTTAATGGGCACTAGAGTTTGATTTAATGAGAACTTGTTTAAGTATGTGACGATTGAGCTCAGTAATATTGGGGCTTACTGGGGATGTGTGTTAATCAGAACCTTTTTAAGTGCAAATGACTGAAACCCAACATACATTCAGAAAAGTCATAGAATTTATGCAGAATTTATTTATCCAAGCCCAGCATTGGATACAGAAATTTAGGTGTTGATTTTACCCTCCCTCTCAGTCCACTGACAAATCTGTGGATGCCCATTTCTTTTCAGTAGCCACACCCCCAATTCTCTGATACCTCCAATTGAAAGGGAAGGAGTGAACATTTTTGGCCTTCAGAGGCCATTTGCTTACTAGTCAGTGTGTTGTTATTTGCTCTTACTTCAGGGCTGAGTCAGATTGTGGTTCATGAATGCCTTTTGTGTGGAACTTTGGGCAGTTATATAAGCCTAGGCCTGTCATTGCCAAGGGTACTAAAATTCAGCAGATTGGAATATGCAATTTATGACGATCTGTGCCATTTATCTTCTTTTAAAGCTGAAAATGGAAATGCCCAGGATTAAATCCAGTATGAAGGATTCTGAAAGGGTTGGCTAATGCAAACAGTTTAGCCTGACTTGGAGAGTCTAAATTTGAGATAATTTTGTCTGGAGATACATATATTAGATAGATAGATACAGATATATAGATATGTATATTGGAAAACATCAAATTAGCAAATAAGCTCTTCACAATCTGACCCTAGACCAGTTTTTTCTAGGATATAGTTTATTACAAACTGGTCCAGTTGGTCTCCAGACCATGCATACTACCATAAATAAATTTGTTTACCTATGTTTATCATGTTTCTTTTTGTTGTTATCATGTTTCTGACACAACTTACTAGGATAATCTTTTCTAAAGTTCTTTTTTTTTTTTAGATTTTATTTTATTTATTCATGAGAGGCACAGAGAGAAAGCGAGGCAGAGACACAGGCAGAGGGAGAAGCAGGCTCCATGCAGGGAGCCCGACGTGGGACTCAATTCCGGGTCTCCAGGATCACAACCCTGGCTGAAGGTGGTGCTAAACCGCTGGGCCACCAGGGCTGCCCTTCTGAGGTTGTTTCTTACACAGCTCTAAGTCACTGCTTATCTGTGAAGCCTTTTGTTATACCCACAGATAATAGCCTTTTCTTTTGATCTCCATGACATAGCCTGAACTATTCTGGCCACAGTAATTTACTGCATAGTATGCTTTTTTTTAATCATTTTTAAAAAAGATTTTATTTATTTATTCATGAGAATACACAGAGAGGAGAGAGAGAGAGGCAGAGACACAGGCAGAGGGAGAAGCAGGCTCCATGCAGGGAGCCTGACGTGGGATTCGATCCTGGGTCTCCAGGATCACGTCCTGGGCTGAAGGCAGCACTATACCGCTGAGCTACCTGGGCTACCCTATCATTTTTTTTTTTATTGTTATTTTAAAAATCTTGATAGTAAGCTCCTTGAAGGTAAGGTCCAGCCTTACAGTGCCTTTTTTTTTAAGTGTAGTTAATATAAAATGTTTAGTTTCAGGTGTACAGCACAGTGATTCAGCCATTTGGTACATTACTCAGCGCTCATCATGAAAAGTGTAGTTATCATCTGTCGCCATACAAAGTTATTAAAATAGTATTGATTACATTCCCTTTGTTGTACTTATCATCCCTGTGATTTACTTAATTTATAACTGAAAGTTTGTATCTATTGATCCCCTTTACCTATTTCCCCCACCCCAACAGCTTGTCCTCCTCCCCCTGCCCGTGGCAACTACTAATCTACTTTGTCCTTATGAATTTGCCTATTCTAGATATTTCATATAATGAATCAGTATGTGGCCTTTTGTGTTTGGATTCTTTCACTCAGAAGAGTGTTTTAAAATTCATCCATGTTGCAGCATGTGTCAGTACTTCATGCATTTCTGTGGCTGATTAATATTTTATTGTATGGATATACTACATTTTGTTTATTCATTTATTGGCTGATGGATTTTTGGACTGTCTTCACATTTGGTTCCTGTGAGGAATGCTGCTATGAATATTCTTGTATGCATTTTTGTTTGAATACCTCTTTTAAATTTTTTGGATGTACACCTAAGGATAGAGTTGATAGGTCATATGGTAATTCTATGTTTAATTTTTTGAGGGACTGCCAAACTATCTTCCATAGCAGCTGCACCATTTTACATTCCTACCAGCAATGTGTAAGGATTCTGATTTCCCCATATCATATATGTATGCTATATACATAAATATAAAATTATAGCTGTCCTAGTAGATATAAGGTGGTATTTCATTATGGTTTTCAATTGCATTTCCTTAATGACCAGTGATGTTGATCCTCTTTTCATGTGAGCAATAGATTTTTGCAGGCTGCAAAGTAGATGAGGGAGATTGAATCCTAAGTCAGGGCAAAGAGAAGCTGAAAACCAATTTGAATACACTATATAATTCTCCCCAAACCCGGAAGTTGGTAGCACAACCCCTTTAAGTTTTAAGATCCCGGATATCGTCTCTCACTCCATGTAGCATGGTGACAGCTCTTCCCTCACTCTGGAAAAAAGCTGGAGATTTTTTCTGTGGAGAGTATAAACCCCAGGCACTTTTGAAGATAGGAATTCGCTACAGACAAAAGGCAACTGAATGTATTAATTGATGATATACATACCGGATTTTGAGACACATCTGTGTCTTCAAAATTCCAAAAGGAAATGATATTTGACCAGGAAGTCTATCAGCCTTACAGGATTGAGGGTAGGATGAAAACAAGATGATGGGTAGATGAATCAGTTATAGAATGTCTCAGGAATTTTACCAACTTAGGAAACAGCTAGAGAAAGGTATTTGATCAAAACAAAAGAGTACACAAGAATGAGGAAGATGTTGCTGGGGAAGGGAAAGGACATCTCTAGGGTGATGGACAAGGAAGATCTCAAGATGGCAATTGTGTGCCAGGCATGGAGGACCATTAGCCTAGGGTGGTCAGGAGAGAAAAATTCAGGAGAGACCTCTCCAGGTTGACAAATATGCACTGAATATGCACTATGCAAATATGCATCTTGACATTTTTGAGAGGAAGCTTAAAAAATTTGTGACAATTTGGTATTGAACTATTTGTAGACAATTTTTAACTCCTGAGAAAACAAAAAAAATATGCAGGAAAGAAAAATCTGTTTTTTTGGTAGCTTACATAGTTATAGCATTAAGAACATAATTATGAACAAAAAATATCTAGAATTATAATATCACATTGGGAAAATGAAGGGCAGATAGGAAGGGTCCACACTGGTAGCATACGAAGAGTGAGCCATAGTGGGAAATTGGCAATAATTCAAAAACAAAAATATCAAGATATAAGATTTGTTTGTAAGTTAGAAACATGGAGGAAAATGCCAAAGTATCAGCCCAGAGAGATGGTGGAAGGAGAGAGGAGGAAAAAGAAAGGGCCATTTTATAGTTTGTTCTTGTAACAATGGGAATCTTAGATTCTTGAAATAATACATGTAGAACTTTGAAAAAAAACAAAAACAAACTTAAAAAACCTTGAGGGAAACGTGCCAATGTGATTATGGGTATTTACTTATGCCTCTTTATTTCCTTCGTATTTCCTCAATTCTCTACGATGATCGTATATAGTTCTTACACAATTTGAAAAAAAAATGTTTTGATGAGAATGATGGATGGGAATTCATGGTGACTCTCCATGGAGATCATGGAAGAGATGGTGCTGTGTTTGTTACTTTCTTAAGGGAGGAGTTGTTAATTGTATCTCAAAACTGCAGGAATTCCAAGATAGAAATGCACAGAGCACCTTGGGTCAGTTGACAAGTGCCAGGATGCTTGTGAGTTCTTCCTAGAATGAAGGAATCTCTATTCTCCCTTCTCTCTGCTGACCTCAGTGTTGACTCACTCCTGATATTTCCTGGCTGTGAAAGGTGTGCCCCCATTCTTCACCCTGGTTGCTGTGCCAAGCTCTGTGTATTTCAATCCTTTAGAATCTTGCCTCATAAATCAGCTTCCCCACGTTCCTTTACTGTGGGAACCAGCTTTCCTCTGCATTCCCTTCCATTAGATGCTTGGTTTCAGGTAATGGCTCACGGAGACTGGGAAATAGCAGGGGGCTACTTGGAACAAAGACCAAAGGTTCCTCTCCTCCATATTCCCAAGTGGTTTTATTAGAAGCAGAACCTAAAGGCAGGCTTCGGAGGTGGATACTTGAGAAAGTCTCAAACCACTGATTGTGGCACTTTGGCCCTTTGTACTGAATTTGGTTGTCTCATTTTCTCCACCTCATTATTATAGTTTTTGGTAGTAAATAGTTGACTAGTCACAGCCTCCATGAGAAATATCCACAACTTGTCGAATGGCAATTGTACTAGGCTGTGTTACATATATCATCATTAATTCTCCCGATCGGCCTGTAAATGAAACTTTCTCTATTTCATTTGAAATAGAGAATTTGAGAAGACATTTGAGAAGATGGAGGCTTAGCAAGATCCCTTCTTGCATTTGGCCACATCTGTTGAGTGCTTTGTATATGCCACGTACTGTGCTGGTCCCTGGGACTGTGGAGGACAGGATATCCATAAGCCCTGTCCTCTTGGGGATCATCAACAGGGCGAACACACTAATCAGGCAGCTGAAACAGTGGGATAAGTGCTGTGCTGGGAGTGGTCCAGGGGCCTGTGCATGCATCAAGGGGGGTGCTTAATACTAGGGAACAGGAAAAATTTGCTGGACAGTGGAGTTTGTCTTGAAGCTCAAGGAGTTATCCTCCCGGAAAAGGGGGAGGAACAGTTGGGCAGGGGGAACCATATGAGTAGAACCCCTGGAGGAGAACACAGAACCAAGATTTTTTTTTTTTTCCTGGTTGTAATGAGCATGGCCTTGGGAAAGGGTCTGGAAAGGGTGGTATGTGAGTACACCTGAGGGTCCTAACAGCCAGACCTGGCCTGACTTACAGATTTCCACCCTTCTTCGCTCTCCAGTGGAAGCTGAGAGACTGGCCCAAGACTACATGATGATTACTGGTTTTATGCTGTGCCTTGTTATAAGCACTGCAGGCATTAAAGAGGAGATGGTATCAGAACTCGATTCTCTCTGGCTCTCTAGCGAGCATTCTTCACTGGCTAGTTATATACACTGCCTTGTTCTCTCACAAATAGTTTAAGTAGCTAGCATGAGCCCAACTTTTCTTCTTTGAAACATTGTTATCTCTTTTTCTTTTAATCTTTTGGCGCCCTTGACTCATTTTTTCCCCACTCCCACCTCTGACAACCATCAGTTTGTTCTCTGTAAGAAGCTTGGTGTGTGTGTGTGTGTGTGTGTGTGTGTGTGTGTGTGTTTGATACCACATGCAAGAGAGATCATATGGTATTTGTCTTTTTGTGTCTGACTTATTTCACTTACCATAAGGCCCTTGAAGTCTATCCATGTTGTAAAAAAATGGCAGGATTTCATTCTTGTTTTATATTACATAATATTCCTGAGTGTTTAGGCACACAATTTCTTTTTTAAAAATTTATTTAAATTTAATTAATTAACATACAGTGTATTGTTATCTTCAGAGATAGAGTTCAGTGACTCATCAGTCCTAACACCCAGTGCTCATTAAGTCACATGCCCTCCTTAATGTCCATCACCCAGTTACCCATCCCCCCCAGTCCCTCCCCTCCTGAGCGACCCTCTCTCTGATTTTATTTTATTTCAATTTTCCCTCCCTTTCC
The DNA here is from genome assembly GCF_018345385.1 of Vulpes lagopus. Taxonomy (NCBI): domain Eukaryota; kingdom Metazoa; phylum Chordata; class Mammalia; order Carnivora; family Canidae; genus Vulpes; species Vulpes lagopus. The sequence goes on along the minus strand of NC_054826.1, from coordinate 62,701,115 downwards.
CTATGCTCTTATGTTTCTTAAATTTTACATGTGAGTGAAATCATATAATTTTCTCTGATTGACTTATTTCACTCAGCATAATACCCTCTAGTTCCATCCATGTCATTGCAAATGCTAATGGAATACTACTTTATATGTATAATATATATTATATATATATATATAAAATCTTTATTGATTCATCTGATGACAGTTATTTTTTAATTTTTTAAAGGCATAATGGATTTTTATTTTTATTTTTTTTTTATTTTTTTATTTTTTAAATTTTTTATTTATTTATGATAGTCACACACACACAGAGAGAGAGAGAGAGAGAGAGAGAGAGAGGCAGAGACATAGGCAGAGGGAGAAGCAGGCTCCATGCACCAGGAGCCTGATGTGGGATTCGATCCCGGGTCTCCAGGATCGCGCCCTGGGCCAAAGGCAGGCGCCAAACCGCTGCGCTACCTAGGGATCCCCCATAATGGATTTTTAAAAAAAATTATTTATTGCAGAGAGAGAGAAAGCATGAGTAGAGGGAGCAGCAGAGGGATAAGCAGCCCCCTATGCTGAACAGCCAGCCTGTTGCAGGGCTCAACCTCAGGACCCTGGGATGATGATCTGAGCTGAAGGCAGATGCTTAACCAACTGAGCCACCCAGGTGCCCCTGTACAGAAGCTTTTTAGTTTGATGTAGTTCCACTTGAATATTTTTGCTTTCACTACTAATGCTTTTGGAGTCTGATTCAAAAAAACATGTCAAAGAACTTAACACTTATCTTGTTTTATGGTTTTAGGTCTTATGTTCAAGTTTTTAATTCATTTTGAGTTAATCTTTGTATATGATGTAAGATACTTGTCAAGTTACATTCTTTTGTCAGTGACTGTTCAGTTTCCCCAGCACCATTTACTGAAGAGCACCATTTCCCCAGCACCATTTACTGTCTTTCTCCTACCTATGCCTAGGTTTATTTCTGGGCTTTCTTTTCTGTTCTACTGATCTATGGGTCTGTTTTTTTTTTTTAATATTTAAATTCAGTTTGCCAAAATATAGTACAAAACCCAGTGCTTATCTCATCATGTCCCCTCCTTAATGCCCGTTACCTGTCTGTTTTTATGCCAATACCATACTATTTTAATTACCACACTTTTGTAATATAGTTTGAAATCAAGGAGCATAATGCCTTCAGCCTTGTTCTTTCTCAGGATTGTTTTGGCTATTCAGGGTCTTTTTGGTTTCATACAAACTTCAGGATTATCCTTTTGTTTTTTTCCTCACGGAAAAGACTATTGGAATTTTGATAGGGATTGTGCTGAATCTGTAGATTCCCTTTTTTTTTTTAAAAAAAAGATTTATTTATTTATTTATTTATTTATTTATTTATTTATTTATTTATTTATGATAGACGTAGAGAGAGAGAGAGAGAGAGAGAGAGAGAGGCAGAGACACAGGAGGAGGGAGAAGCAGGCTCCATGCCGGGAGCCTGATGTGGGACTCAATCCTGGGACACCAGGATCGCGCCCTGGGCCAAAGGCAGGCGCTAAACCGCTGAGCCACCCAGGGATCCCCCTGAATCTGTAGATTTCCTTGGGTAGTATGGACATTTTAATGATAATTTTTCTTTTCTTTCTTTCTTTTTCTTTTTTTAAGATTGCATTTATTTATTCATGAGAGAGAGAGAGAGGCAGAGACATAGGCAGAGGGAGAAGCAGGCTCCCTGTGGGGAGCCAGATGCAGGACTTGATCCCAGGACCCCGGAATCATGACCTGAGCCAAAGGCAGACACTCAACCACTGAACCACCCAGGTTGCCCCTCTTTTATTCCCTTTTTTTTTTTTTTTAAGTTTTATTTACTAGAGAGAGCGAGAGAGCACAAGTGAGCATGTGCACAGGCTGAAGGAGAAGCAGACCCACCACTGAGCAGGGAGCTCAATGTGGGGTCAATCCTAGGCCCCTGAGATCATGACCTGAACCAAAGGCAGACACTTAACTGAGCCACCCAGGTACCCCAAATATTGATTTTTCTTATCCATGAGCATGGACTATCTTTCCATTTATAGATGTCATCTTCAATTTCTTTTATTAATGTCTTGCAGTTTACTACGTACAGGTTTTTCACTTCCTTTATTAAATCTAATCTTAGGTATTTTATTCTTCCTGATGCAGTTATAATGGAATTATTTTCTCAATTTCTCTTTCTGATAGCTCATTATTAATGTATAGAAATGCAACCCAGTCTTCTGTGTATTGATTTTTCTATCATGCAACTTTACTGAATTCATTTATTCTAAGTTTTTTTATAAAATTAGTCTTTAGAGTTTTCTGTATATAATATCATATTGTCCGCAAGTAGTGACAGGGTAACTTCTTCCTTGCTAATTTGGTTGCTTTTTATTTCTTGCCTTATTTCTCTGGCTAGGACTTACAAAAATATGGTGGGTAAGAGTGTTAGAGTGGGCATCCTTGTTTTGTTCCTGACCTTAAAGGAAAGCTTTCAGCTTTTCGCTATTGAGTATAATGTTAGCTTTGGCCTATAGGTCATATATGGCCTTTATTATGTTGAAATACATTTCTTCTATAATGACTTTGTTGAGATTTTTTTTTTTAAGGGATGTTGAATTTTGTCAAATGCTTTTTTTTGGGGGGGCATCTATTGAGAGGATCATATGATTTTTATCCTTCATTTTGTTAATGTGGTGTGCCACTTGACTAATTTGTAGACGTTGAATCTATCCTGTGTCATTGGAATAAATCCCATTTGATCATGTTGTATGATCCTTTTAACATATTGTTGAATTTGGTTTGCTAGCATTTTGTTGAGGATTTTTGCATCTGTGTTTATTAGAGATATTGGCCTGTGATTTCTTTTCTTGTGGAATTCTTGTCTGGTTTTTGGTCAAGATAATACTGGCCTCAAAATGAGTTTGGAAGAGTTCCCTCTTCTATTTTTTTTTTCTTTTTTATAAGAGTTTGAGGAGGATTGGTATTAATTCTTTGAATGCTTGGTGGAATTCACTAGAGAAGCCATCTGGTCCTAGACTTTTATTTGTTGGGAGCCTTTGGTTACTAATTCAATCTCCTAACTAGTAATGTTCTGTTCAGATTTTCCATTTTACCATGGTTCAGTCTTGGTAGGTTGTATGCTTCTCAGAATTTATCTATTTCTTGTAAGTTGTCCAATTTGTTGGTATATAATTGTTCCTAGTAGTCTCTTTTGATTCTTTGTATTTCTGTGGCATTAATTGTACCGTCTCCGTTTTCAGTTCTGATATTATGTGTGAGGCTTTTTGTCTTAGTAAGTCTGGCTAAAGCTTGTCAAATTTTAAAGATCTTTTCAAAGAACCGGTTCTTAATTGCATTGGTCTTCTCCATTGTCTTTTTACTCTATATTTTATTTCTACTCTAATCTTTTAAATTTTTTCCTTTTATTAACTTTGGTCTTGGTTTTTCTTTTTCTAGTTCCTTGGACTGTAAAGTTATGTTTTTTATTTAAGACTTTTCTTGTTTCTTGACTTATGTATTTATTATCACCTTCTTTCTAAGAACTGCCTTTGTCTACATCCCCAAGATGATGGACTATATATTGTGTTTCATTTTTGTTTCCATGTATGTTTTGATTTCCTCTTTGATTTCTTTCTTGACCAATTGTTTAGTAGCACATTGTGTGGCCTCCATGTGATTGTGTTTTTTTCTTTCTTTCTAGTTTCTTTTTTTCTTGTAATAGATTTCTAGTTTCATACCATTGTGGTAGGAAGAGATGCTTGATATGATTTTAGTCTTCATAAATTAATGGGGGACTTGTTTTATGGCTTATATGTGATGTAACCTGGAGAATGTTCCATGTGTACTTTAAAATAATGTTTGTTCTGTTGTTTTTGGGTGGAATGTTCTGTATACAAGTGTTAAGTCCATCTGGTCCAGTGTGTTGTTGAAAGACACTGTTTCCTTATTGATTTAGGACGCTTGGACTGTGTATGCTGCATCCTGCAGTTTTGGTATGTTATATTTGCCTTTTCACTAGTCTCAAGCTATTTTTTGATTTCTCTTTAGATTTCTTGCTTGTTGTTCAGTAGCATGTTTCCACATATAATCCATATGTTATCTCCACCTATGTATAAGTTTTCCAGTTCCCTTTGTGTAACTTACAGTTTAATACATTGTGGTTGGAAATGATGCTTGATGTGAATTCAGTCGTGTTAAATTTATTAAGACTTGTTTTGTGGCCTGACATAGGATCTATCCTGAAAAATGTTCCATGTGCACTTTAGAAGAATGTCTACCTGGTCTAACATGTCATTTAAGGCTGAAGTTTCCTTATTGATTTTCTGCCTGGATGACCTATCCATTGATGTAAGTGGTATATTAAAGTCCTCTACTATTATTGTATTGCTGTTGATTTCTTCCTTTAGATTTGTTAATATTTGCTTTATATATTTAGGTGCTCCTATCCTATGTTGGGTGCATAAATATTGATAAATGTTTCCTCTTGTTGCATTGACCCCTTATCATTATGTAACTATTATTATAGTCTTTGCTTTAAATTCTGTATTGTCTGATAGAAGTATAGCTGCCCCCGTGTTATTTATTTATTTATTTTTGGTTGTACTTGCACAGAATACATTTTCCATTCTTTTATATTCAGTCTGTATGTGCTTACCTCTAGAATCTCTTGTAGGTAGCATATAGATTGGTCTTCTTTTTTTTTTTTTTTAAATACCCTGAGCCATTCAATGCCTTTTGACTAGAGCATTTAGTCTTTTTATTTTTAAGTAATTATTGATAAGTATGTGCTTTTGGCCATTTTGTTAATTGTTTCTTTGGTGTTTTGTATTTCTCTCTTCCTTCTCCTGCTTTCTTTTGTGGTTTGATGACTTTCTTTAGTAGAATGCTCATATTCCTTTCTTTCTATCTTATATATTTACATTTTTGCTGTGTGGTTACCAGCAGGCTTACATATAACAACTTAAATTTATAACTGTCTATTTATAGTTGGTAGCAACTTAAATTTGATTCCATTCTAAAGCTCAACATTTCTACTCCCACTGCCCATCTTTCATGGTTTTACTGTTATATTTTACATCTTTATGTCTTGTGTATTCTTTAGGCATTCTAATCATAGTTATTTTTACTGCTTTGGTTTTTTAATCTTCATAATAACTTTATAAGTGGTTGATCCACTATCTTAACTGCATATTTATCTTTCTGGTGAGATTTATTTTTTCATATGTTTTCTAATTCCTAATTTATGTTCTTTTGTTTCAGCTTAAAGCTGTCCCTTAATGTGTTTGTTTTTGTAAGTCTGGTAGAGCGGTGATGAACTCCTTTAGCTTTTGCTTGTCTGGGAAATCTCTCTAATTCTGAATGATAACTTTGCTGGGTAGACTATTCTTGGTTGGAAGTTTTTCCTCTTTCATCACTTTGAATATATCATGCTACCCACTCTGGCCTGTAAAGTTTCTGTTGAAAAATCTGATAGTCTTATGGGAGAGTATTCTCTTGTATGTAACAAGTTGTTGGTTTCTTGCTGCTTTTAATATTCTTGCCTTTAACTTTTGACATTTTAACTATAATGTGTCTTTGTTTGAGTCTCTTTGGTTTATCTTAATTGGAACTTTCTGAGTTTCCTGGATCTGGATGTCTGTTTCCTTCTGGTCAGGAAAGTTTTCAGCCATTATTTCTTCAAAAAGTTTTGTGCCCGTAATTTCCCTTTTCCTTCTGGGAGCCCTTTGATATGAATGTTAGTCCATTCAGTACTGTTCTAGAAGTTCTCCAACCTATCTTCACTTTTTTCATTCTTTTTTTCTTTTTGTTGTTTTGATAGGGTGAGTTCCAGTGGCTTGTCTTCAAGTTGACTGATCCTTCCTTTCTCTTTATCTGGTCTTCATCTGTTATTTAACCGATCTGGTGTATTTGTCAGTTCAGTTATTGTGTTCCTTAGCTCTGTGACTTCTATTTGGTATTTTCTTTTCTCTTATTTGAAGTTATCAAATAAGATGAGTGTTCACTTTTCTCCCCAGTTTAACAAGCCTGCTAGAACACTCTGGGGATAGAGACTGGTGGGTACCATCTTCACACTCTCCCTTCCCTGTGCTGTGCTCCAGGGCACCAGTATCTCCTGGAAGGAAACTTTTACATGTGTATGGTGCTCTGGTTTCTACATCTCCTGCTTTAGTTTTGTGGCTATCAAATCAAGGGGAACACTCCTTAATTGCCTGGCTCTGGTGGCCAGAGGAGCTTCCATTCTTGGGTTGCATGGAAATTTGGTAGCTGGAGTGACATTTCTGTCAGGTTGCCACACCCAGTGTACTGCACAGACAGCAGACTAAGGCACCCCCATTCACCTAGTCTTTCTGCAAAGGAGGCCTCTTTGCTTCTCCTGGAGCTTTGGCCTGAGGGGCAGGCTTCTGGTTTGACATACATTTAGTGTCCTAAGGAGCTGTTCTCAAGGAACATAGGCTGTGAATGCCATTTTGGTGCTCTCCCCCTCTTTTGCTCCAGCTTACTGGTATCTCCCAGAAAACAGCTTCTACTTTTGTCAGTAACCTTGATCTTTGTGACTGCTGCCGAGGGGATACAACCAGATTGCCTGGCTCTGGTGGCTAGAGGGGTTATGCTTGAAGTCCCATAGGACTACATATATTTGCATACTTTTAAAAGCTGCTGCTCAGGGGTCTGGCTTCTAATCAGCCTTAATCTAGGTGCTGAGATCCTCCCTGAAGGGACAGTACAGGTCCTGGCATACCCTCAACTACTGGGATCTATTAGGCTTCTGGGACAAGCACAAATGTTTGAAAGATAACAAAGAACTGGAGCAGGGTTGAACAACAAGGTTCATTTCCTACATGAGGCCACTTCTTCAAGATGGGGAGGTATTTGTTTTGTCTGCTATATGGAAACCAACACAGAGAGTCAAATAAGAAGAAGAAATGGAAGATTTTGTCCCAAATGAAGAACAAGGTAATACCTTGGAAGAAAACCTGAATGAAATGGAGACAAGTATTTCATGTGATAGAGTTTGAAGTAATAGGCGTGTGCCCAGCTCTAATGTTGCTACAAGAGAAATGGGATAGGTATTCCTTGCCTTTAAGGAACATAAAGTATAGCTGTGTCGATAGGAATTGACCTTACAAAATAATTTGACTCAATACAAACCAGCGTTTAATTTTTTTTTTTTTAAGGAAGTGAATGTCCCTTCTCATGATGTTTTATGTGCCCAATTGCTATCTTCATGATCTTCAACATCTCCTGTTTGATCTCCTACTGGAAGTTTGGCTTTTGTGTGGATCTGACTCTGGAGAAATGGGACAAAGGCAGTCCTTAGTTGCCTGATCCCATAATGGCTCCAGGGCCTCAGTTTCCACTTTTTTTCCTGTGCCAAATACTGGAATTTTTGTCCTGGGCTTGCTCTCTTTGAGCTTTTGGGGCTCTGAGTCCTCAGATAAAGTTTTTTTTTTTTTTTTAAGATTTTATTTATTTATTTGGGAGAGAGAGAGAGAGAGAGAGAGAGAGAGAGAGAGAGAGAGAAAGAGAAAGAGAGAGGCAGGCAGGCAGAGGGAGGAGCAGGCTCCATGCAGGAAACCTGATGTGGGACTCGATCCTGGGTCTCCAGGATCACACCCTGGGCTGAAGGCGTGCTAAACCGCTGGGCCACTGGGGCTGCCTCTCAGATAAAGTTTTTGAGCTTTGGTGTTGACGTATTGAGGGCAGAGGAAGAGGTTTGGGGAGGGTACTCTTTCTCCTATGAAAATAAACTAGTTTGCCAGATCCAGGTTAAGAAGGGTACTGGTAGTGGCATGAATGAATCAGTCTGTATTCATGTATGAGAAAAAATTCTAATTGAGGGCCTAGTTTAGTAGTTCTCAGGATGTTTGGCTGATTACCTGTAATAATCAGATTCACTTTATTAGAAATGTAGATTCCCAGACTCTACCTCAACTCAGTGGCTCAGAGTCCCAAGATTTAGACTCATAAATCTGTATTTGTAATGAGCTCTGTGCTTGAACCTGATGTGAACTTAAGTTTGGAATTTGTTAGTTTATTTTGTAGGATGCCCAGTTCTAAGCACTGCAGGGCATAAAGAACAGATTTTGTCCTTGTCTTCAAGAGACTGTCTGATGAGAGAGACCAACTCAGCTCGCATACAAGACAGAGCACAGGCTATGTTTGTTAAGGGTACCTTATTGATCAGAGGAAGAATCTATTTTATAGCAAGTGGAAAAGAATACACTTGGTAAATTTAAAAAAAAAATAAAAAAATAAAAAATAAAAAAACAGACATGTCCCATTCAGTGAGATTTTCTGGAAGGAGAAGCTACCTGCAGAACTAGAATGTTCTGTATCCTTTCAACTGTGAGGGGGGGTAGGTAACAACTAGTGCAGGTTTAACTATATAATAAGCTTCAGGAAAGGTTGAAATGTCCATGTGCCACTCTTCATTGACTTTTCAAATAGGCTGCTCACTTTAAAACAATATTTTAATGAGGAGAACCTACACACAGATGAAATTGATAGACTGTGGGTTGCTCCACCTCTAATTACTATCTGAATCTACTTCAAGGAAAGGCCAACAACAGAGTCTGGAAAGATTTGGTGCAGCAGACAAAACATTGATATTGTGGGTGGAAATTTTTGAGTTATTTATAAATGAATTCCCTTGGGTCTGAGACTTCTGGGTACACTCACACTTACTGTTTCTCCCAGTGACTCAGTTACAATTAGTATAATAATAAACTATGACGTTGCCTGTCTGTATTTTCTTGGGTATTCCAAATGAGAACATCACTTCCTGGAAAATCTTGGAGTGGGAAATGTGGGGAGCTTCTTCTGTGATGTGTTGGCTCAGTAGGGTTGGGATTGGGGCAGTGTCCACAGTCTGCTGCTGAGAAAACTCTCTGTGCCCCATGCTATCACTAGGAGAGCTGGGTCCACTTATCCCCAGTGGAAAAGAGAGGCAACACTTAATTGCAACTAGAAGAATTAATTCTTTGGAGGAGGTGATATTTGTAGTGGACTGAAAAGGTCATCATGGAATAAGAAGGCATATATTATCATAAAATATACACGTAATATGTATGTGCATTATGGTGTTAGGACTCTTTATATTGCAGGTGACCAGAAACTCAAATTGTCTTCAGCAATAAAGGAGATTTCTTGGCCACTTATCTGGGTGGGCTTCAGGGCAGGTTGATGTGTCATTCAACTGATGTCCTCAAGAACCCATTTTCAGTCCTGGATGTTTCTACCATCACTAGGCTGATGATCTTTTAATCACCCGTTTCGCATGTGGCTTCATTTAGGTCCTTCCCAGAGAACATGGTCTGTAAAGGTAAACATTTCAAGTGATTCTGGTGCTCAGTTGTGAGGTGCTTGTGTTACAAACCTGTGACAACTTTGTACACTTGAGCATCTGATTTTGTTCCTCTACTGGGCACAAAGCGTGGGGCCAGACATGGCTATTTTGTAGAGTACTTAAAACTAAAGTTAACCAAGAAGAGTGAGAAAAGTTGTACTACACAACTGGGTGGCACTTAAGACCGTTTTCAGCCACCGGGACTCTGGAAACTTTGGTTCACTTTGTCTGCCATGTTGTGGGTGTATTTTTGTCAGGGAGCGTTCTGGGTTCATGAGTCAACTACAGAGTAAGAATGAAAGATGACCGTAGTTTCGGTCTGATCTTTAGCTTTTAAGTCGCTGACTGCTTTCCAAAATGTATGTTAGTTCTTGGCGGGCAAGCTGACTTTGAGTATCGTGTCGGGCCATGTACATAGCCCCAGAATAGCATCTGAATTACGATGTCTCTTTTTTTCCCTCAACCCACGATTGCTGATGGACAGAAAATGCCCATAAAACCTTGACTCAAACCACAGAATGGCTGAATAATTTAAGCTCGACTTTTTTGAAGAATTTTGAATCCCAAAATAGGACTCTTAAGGAAATGGACCTGAGGTTTTCTTTTTTCCTCCCCTTTTAAGCTTAATTAGGTTTACACTTAGGTAATGGGGGTCAGATTTAGGGGAAGGTTTATGTTGCTAAGAGCTTTAACTATGCACCAGGATTTCTCTTTTATCCATAACCTTCATTAAAAACAAAACAAAGCACAAGCAAACCCCAAGCCTAAAATAAATACATTTATTTGCATATCTTTGTCTACCACAAAGGGACTTGGTTAGACCTAAAGGAGAAAAATATTTTGTGAATGTGTCTCAGAATCTTTTACTATTTTCGATGAAGGGCTGTTCCTTTTGTCTTCCAGATTGGGAATTCGTTGTTAATTTGTTGTTGTTGCTTTCTTTGGCCTGTTATTCTTCAGTGCTTTTTCCTTACCAGGATTCCACTGTGATTGGGAATATTCTCACGAATATTTCACTTGAGCTTTTCTTGTGGCATGACACCCACCAACCTCAAGGAAGAAATAAGCCCTCTCTGTTGATTGATTTCTTCTCTAGAATTCCAGGTGAGATCTATCTATCCTTTAGTTTCTTTTATTCTTTTTCACTCTGGTCCTCTTTTCAGGAAGTGTGATGTTAGCCATAGCTTAGAGATTTCTTATGCAAGTCAGGGATCCCTCTGTGAAAGGCAGAAACTCAAATTCAGGTACTTTCTTTCCCTTTCATTGTCCCCTCTCAACCTCTTTTGTGCTCCTAGTGCATTTTGAGGAAAAGATGAGCTCACTAATGCAATGCCCAGGCCGAAGAACCCTGAGGTGATTTTGTAGGAACCTGAAATGATTCTCAATGAGAGCTTGTTCATTCAAGAGTTTTCCGAATGAAATTCTAGGAAAAATTAGATGTGGGGGTGGTGGTGGAATAAAGGGCCCAGTGAGCATTTTGGATGAATTTGGATTCCTTGTCGCCTTTGGAACTGACCTCCCTCAGGTGCCTGGTGTTGGAGAGCTGGACTTTGGTTATGCTTCTGGGAGGAGGACGTGTGGTAGAGTGGTAAGTGCCCTAGATTAGGAAGCAGAGATTAGGGCTGTTCGGATTTACTTCTCTTATTAACTTGACTTGATGACTGAATAAGACACCGAATTACTTTGTGCATCATGAGGGGTTGGATTGCATGATGCCAGGAAAAAGTCACTTCTTTGCTCTCTGACTTGATTGCTTGTCACTGCTTCAGCCGTGCGGGACTCACTGCCCTCCTCCCTTAGCTGGCTTGGCTCTTGTCAGCCTCACCTTTTGGTGATGAGGCACCTCACTGAGATGCCTGCCCTTCTTCCTCTACGTTGCCTTCTTTGAGCCTACCCAAATCTTAACTGTTCTTACAGGGCCGGTTGAAATTACTTCAGGCCTTTCCTGGCTACTGGGGTCCTTAATGTGCTCTTCCTTCTCAGAATTCTTATTACACGTGTCCATCCCATACTGCTGAATGTAACTATATATTGGATCACTTGCTGTTCTTTCATTGTAATATTTTTTTGATCTGGAAGAGACTGTGTTCAAACCTTGCTTGACATTTAACTATAAGAACCTTGGGGGGAAGAGGTGTCTTCATAATGTCATGCATAGCACCCAGATAAGCTGGACAAATAAGAGATGTCTGTCCCACTGATGGTTGGTGATTTGAGGCCTAGAATTTCTGGGGAGCATGAAAGCTCTGATGTTTCAGCTACTCACTTAAATCAGGTTTGTGTTGGGAGCAAGAGGATGTTAGTGTGGCCAAGAGCCTGGGTTTGGGCCAGGTGCATTAGGGTATGAGTCCTGCTCTCACTCTCTAGCTCTGTGACATCAGGCAAGTTATTGAGTCTCCAAGCCTTAATTTTCTCTCCCATGAGATGGTGATGGACCTATATACCAGGCTGTCAGGATTAAATGAGACCATGCCCGTGCAGTTCTTAGCATGACACCTCACATTATCTATTCCCATTATTCTTGTTATCAAAACCTGCATTGACTACCAAGTGTAAGAAAACCTGATCCAGGCCCTTAAGGACAGAAATTCAGATCTGGACAAATGTGTATGGGATTTGCTAATGTGATGAAAAGCATTGAAGTAAACTAGGATGGCTCAGTGGGCATTCATGACTGGTGCAGAGTGTATCTAGAGCCCAGGGAGTCTAGAATCTTTAGCCTGGCACTTCCCCTGCCTCCCCGGCCCTGCCTCTGCACTGTTTGGTGCTCATCTGGTTTGCAGCTTCCATAGAATGCCCTTTTACAGCCTGCTTCAAGCCCCACTCTCTGTCCTCTGAAGATTCTGACACCACTGATGCCCTGGGGCTCTGCACACCTAACTGAGGTATACCTTCTCTCCATCCTCTGCAGCCCAGCGTCTGGGGTGCATCACATGGGGTGTGAGGTGTACGTTTGTGTTCCTGCTCTGCCACAGGGTAAGGTCATAGCCTAGCAGAGCTGGAAAGGACTCCGTGGCCTAAGGATGTGGTTCCAAATGAAGCCTTCAGCTTTCTTAGCCCATTAGATACAAAGGAGATAACGATGAGGCTGCTGTGTCCAAAGGAAGACTGAGAACCTGTTTGCTCGGTCTTCCTCTCCTCCTCCAAAGGCCCTCGAGGCTTTTTGTGGAAAACTGCACATTGCAGAACACACTCTGAAGACCACTGGTCTCATTTCATTGGTGAAGAAACTCCATTTCAGAGACTCGGAGGACGGGGGTGTGGCCAAGGCCCCACAGTGCTGCTGCAAATAGTCTCCGGCCACCCTGCTCAGTCCTACACCATGCATTTCACGTACTGGGTGCTCACACATGCTGGGTAGTGTTCATGAGGAATGATTAGAGAAGGTTGAGTGATTTTCTAATGGGCCTTACGTTTGCGATTAAAGAAATGTATGTGGCATTGTTGTTTCTTGTGTAATCTTCAACCCTAGATCGCTCAAGTCCTAGGGGTAGGATGAAGAATGGCAAAAAGGGTCACTGGGCGTGAAGTTCAATGTCTCTGTTGGGCACTGAGTAGTTTTTCTTGGCTTTGACCTGAAATTTCTTAGCTTTCTCTTCTAGGCCTGAGCCAGCTTGGGTCAGATGAAAGGGTCTGTATGTTTTCAACAACCGAGTATTAGAAAAAGACTGCTGGAAAGACTTTGTTTTGTTACCTAAGCTGGGATTTGATCTTCAGACCCTCAAGGTGAAAGGCTAATACCTTAATTTGTGTGTTTTATAAACATCCCCAGGCGATGACCTTCTTGTAGCCTCATGTGATCCTCACATTCTGCAGGACTTAAAGCTAAAAATCCTGGCTTGGAATCAAGTGGCCCAGGTTGCATACTCAAATTTTGAGTTGTCAGGGTGCCATCTCTCCACGACTTGCTGGTAAGCATTGCTGGCCTACAGCTGAGTGAAAACTTTTTGGGGGGGATTTCCTGGCACAATGGAATTTTTGGTGTGAAGAGAAAATAGATCTTAGGGTAAAAAAAAAATTCTCTCCGATAGGACGTGTGTCCAACAAAGTCAGGTGTTTCCCCTTGTAGCTTTTCCTTTGCTAAAAATGTTCCTTGAAGGGTCATCTTTATTTTTTGTGGTGTCAAATTATTTTTCAGCAGAGCGTGGAAACTGGAGACAGAGATGCTCCTCGGCTGTGCGTTAGAGCCACACTGGAAGTTTTTTTCTTTTATGTAAATAGAGATTGATGGAACATTTTACACAGAGTACGGGCTTTTGACAAAAAGTATTGATGGTTGCTTTCAGTAAGTGTTACTCAAGATGACAGAACAGTGCATTTTAAGATGAATTACATGAGAAACTCCCTCTTTGGGAATGTCATACATTTTATTTCATCTGTTGTTTTATGAGAGAATGACTGAAGTCATGAATACCTTAGACTGAACTATTTCCTTGGCACATTATAAGTCCCGGTTTGGTGCACTCCTATTTTAAATATAAAGTTATGGGGAAAATATTTATATTGGCAAATAATATTGATAAAAATGCTTAAATGTTCAGAAGCAGAACATAACTCCTCACATGGTTTCCCCTTGCGTGGTGGTGATTTGTGGGAAGCCTGGGAACCTGGTTAAAGTTAAATGTATATTTTTTCAGAAGGATCTCAGATATTTCTGATAAGTGGTTTTTTTTGTTTGTTTGTTTGGTGTGTTGGTAGTTTCTCTCTTCTGGCTGTATAGGAATTTAAAAAATGTTCCATTTGCATCTACTCCACTGTTGCTATTTCTTTTTTGATGCAAGAGCCTAGAATTCAGGGTCTGTGAGGACTATGGTTCTTTGGGACCTTAGGTTTTCTTTATGGCATGAATTCAGGGATATTAGCTTAATGGCAGCAGAGAGTTAATGGGTATTAACATATTTACTACATCTTTGTTGTACTGTTATACCAGGAACTGGAGATAGAGTCCTGATCCTCAAGTTGCTTACAACCCAGTGAAGGGAGGAGGGAGGGAGAGAGAGATAAACATAATACGATTTCAGGTAGTGATACATGCTATGAAGAAAATAAAGCAGAGTGTTAAGAGTTGGTGTCTCAGAGAAGTGGGTGTGGGAGCTATTTTAGAGATGTTAGAGAAAATGGTTCTGAGGAGTGACATTTAAGCAAAGAGCTAAACGATCAGATGGCTTGAGCTATGCAAAGGTACCAAGCGGATGGAGCAGCATGCGCAAAGCCCCTGGGGCCAGACCAAGCTTGGCATATTTGAGGAACAGCTAAAAGGCCAGTGCATTTCAGAGAAAGCAATGGTGAGAGTGTTCCGAGTTTGGGGGGGTTGACATGATAGGCTTCAGGGAGGCCATGTACAAGTGGATTGTGGTTTTGCACACTTGTCCGATGTGTATAGCTGTAGGCATCTTGTTCATGCTGTCTTCATCTAACGAGAGTCTGACCAAAGCGGCTTTTCCATTTCCACATTGCTTATTCCCATAGAAATATCTCATTATCCCACTGGCGCTCATGCTCCACCATTCACTGGATGCCAATATAGATAAAGTTTCAGTCGCTAGGGGAATTTTAAACTTTCACTCCCTCAGAATGAATCCTTCTGTTAAATCTGATCTCATACTTTGAATATTACTCTTTGACAATGCTTACCCCACGCTATTATAAATAGTTATATATGGGATTGTCTTTCCAGCCACAAGCAACTATTATTCATATTTGGGCCCCTCATAGCTTAGCACGGTACTTGGCACCTGGTGAATGCTCAATATATTTGTTGGCTAAATAAGCAAGACCTTTCCCTACACATTATTTGATTGCCTAGTATGAGTACTAGAAAGTGTGGTAAATGCAAAGTTCAATACATTCCTTGCTTTTGGAGAAGGAGGTTAAAACCAACTTAGGGAAATAAGATTAAAAAAAAAATAGGAAAACAGTTTTGGAATTGCTTTGAGGCACTTATTAGAGTTTAAACAGTTGTTGGTTTAAAAATTGTTTCAGGAAAGAAAACTCATGGGGGATTAAGTGGCCCAGGAGACTGCAGTGTTGTAACTTGAGGGGGACGGAGTCCCTAGAGGCCAGCTGGGTCGTTCGTTAGACTGGGTCTTTCCTGCATTTGAGTCTTCATCCCAGGGCCTTATGAGATACTTCGTCCTCCATAAATTTGGAGCTGATTTGGAACTAGCTAGCTGTTTTTCTCCCTGCTGAATTAATGTGCTGTTCAGCTGAAGCTCAAATATGAAATATATTAAAAGCAAACTAAAAGCAGGTCAATGTTTTGCCTCTAATGCTATGGGAATATTTGTTTTTAAATCATCTTTTAGTACTCCACAAATCTTCCTTACAAAGTTGGGGTTTTTCTTTCTTTCTTTTTTTTTTTTAAGACCCAAGACTGTTTTTCCCAGTGTAAAAGGCCATTTCTTAGGTCCTGATTTATTCAGAAATTTACATGGAGAAAATGGCTCCAGATCCCACACAAGTGAAACTTTATTTTTTAATCTGGGGCACAGTAGGGAGTCCTGAGAAATGCATTTTCCTCTAGGATTGTAGGAGGAATACATAGTGTTTGTTTAAAGCATCAGGTATTGAGAAATGTAATGGCAGGGTGAAAAGTTTGACCTCAGCTGCCAGATCCGATCTGCTAGGGGGTAATTGAGTTGCCATGTTTTTTTCCTCTTCAGTTTAAATCAAGTTTTGCTATAGCCCATTTAAGTGTCAAATTGGTAGCAAAACTTGACAACGTCAGGGTGCAGACTTGCTTTTGATCAGAATTTACATGCAAATCATTTTTGCCTTGAACTGTCAACTCCTGTTTCTGATACTCTTGAGGGGGACATGTCTCTCCCCACCCCCTTCTCCCCCCAAGCCCAAAGGGATGTTGGCTAATGTTATTAATCAGTGTGTGGAAGAAAAATTATCTTGATAAATATGGTGGTTAAACTATATTTTCCCTTTTGTGTGTCAGCTGTTGCAGCTGGGCATTTAATCTCCTTTTACCTAGAAGGAAATCAAACAATTATCGAGCGCTTGATGTCAAAAAGAAACTAGTGAATGAGGGGTGGAGGGTCACCAGTGTATTGGGAAATGGACTTAAGCCACCAAAACCTGACAAAGGGTGCTGACAGTCTGCATTTTCTTGGGCATTAAACAAAGTCTTTGGTAACTTTAAAGAATCTTTCCTTGCATGACTAAACTCATTGAGAGGGTTAGAGAGAAAGCTGCCTCAGAAGTCTTAAGCCTGAAACTTTTTTTTTTTTTTTGGTTTTGCCCTAAACCCTTGGGACGCTTAAAAGCACGTGAGCATGTGTAGCTCCATCATTCAGTGGGACAAAGGAGTGTTTGCACTTTCACAGAGTTAATAATGACAGTAGTGAGTCTTTCTTGTTTCCAGCCATCTCATCTTAGCGTTCCCAGTCATCTACCTTCCGAAAGAATTTAATTGTGATTTACACTCTGCCTCTAAATTCTTAGAGACAGCCTCACTTGGAAAAAAACAAGAAAACAGGAGAACCCAATGAAGGAAAAAAAAAAAAATAAAAGCAAATGGAGAGAGTGTTCATTGTAGATTACCAGAGCTGATTATTAATATTTATAATTGGCCATTACGGAGCCAAAACTTTTAGTAAAATAACGTGTGAGATCGTGTTCCTAGCCAGCCTGAAATTCCTTTCCATCCCTACACCCCCAGCGGGGTGAGAACATCAAACATGTCCTCTTGCCAAGATGACAGCCAGCATCGCGTCAGATGGGAGACACATGCAAGCCTGACTTGTGAAGTCAAAGAGATTTCAGGACTGGATTCACTTCCTCCGACGTGGCCGCCTTGCAGGTTCTTGGGAAATCTCGGCTTCCTGGCCCCTTCCCGCCCCTGTTTCAGGGCTTGCTTGCCTGTGTGCTGTGAAATTTTAATTGAATTGTTAATGACACCAAGGAGTGACACAACACATGAGAAACTTCCAAGAATCAGTCAGGAGGAGCCCTTTTTCTTACTGTTACAAAACAGAAGACACTGGGAAATTGACAAGTCCAAGCAGCGAGGCCAGGCCGGTAATTGATAGCAGGCCGCCCAGAGCCAAGGTCCTTCCCTGGTAATTGCAAGCAGAGGCTGCCTCTGTGATCTCGCCAGTGGTGTTGGCCATGCCAGAGCGACCCGGCTTTGACGGATTGCTTTCCCGAGGTAATGACTTAGGCATGTTCTCTCTCTTGCATGAGGCCATGTGTCCCTCCCACTGGAGAAAATGAGCTGAACATTTTGCTTCTTCTTTAACAGGGCGCTGTTAAAATCACTCTATTCTATTATATAAGCCCTGTAGTGCCAGGGGCTAAATTTATATGGTTATAAACAAGAGATATTACTTGGGAATACCGCAATACTGTGTTTTTCTATTTCTTTAGGATTTCAAATGGTGTTTTCGAAATAATGGATTTTACTTCCAGAGGAAAAAAAACAACAACAACAAAAAGTGGGGTGGGGCGGGGTGGGGGAGGAAGGTTCCCATTTCTGAACAAAGTCCTCATCCTATTTTTAAATTCCTCTGTGTACCTTGCCTAATTCGCCAGTCCAGTATTTATTTGTATTTGTGTTCATTTCATTGGCTGGAATTGACCCTCTGGGGGGGCATCAGAAATATTATTTACTTCGGGATTCTGGAATAAGATAGATATTTTATTTCATGTTTTTAAAATTCTCCAAAGGTTTCTTTTTAAAAAAAATTTTTTTTTCCTTTTCCATTTCTGGACATTGATGTATTTCAGAACTTTTATGTGGCTTTTCCTCCCTCCCTACACCTAGTCTCCCTTCGCCCCTCTTCCCCTTCCTGGAATGTAATTTTGTCTGTAAAATATGATGGTAAGCTGAAATGTCCCTGATGATCTATAGCACTTCTGGATTTTTCACTCCCGTCGGTGACAGAAACTTAACTAATTCTGATATAGGGGTCCCCGAGTGTATTTCCACACTGTAGCTTATGCTTTCTAATGTACTTAAAGTTTGGGTCCCTCACCCCACCTCAGTCCAAACACAGCTTTACACCAAGAGCCAACTTCAAAAAAAAAAAAAAATCCAGGAAAATCCCTTAAATTCAACTATCCATTTATTTAAGAAATGAAAAGGAGGTACATACGTGTCTTCTCATTCTTACATGATGAGTTTTGATGGAGAACCTAAGAGGAAGGAGACAGATTAATATTAATGGGAACTTCTGGGCAAAAACAGTAGAGAACACATCTGGTGGTTGTTATATTCCTTACATTTAGTCTCTAACTCCCTGACTTTATTACTAATTGGTAGCGCATATTTACAATGAATATGTGTAGGAAATGGGGGTTTAAATGACGGCAGGTTTCTAGGCTATTTCACAGAATTCACTTGTGCAAAACAACACTTAGGTAAAATATGCTTTCATGGCCTATCCTGAGAATGTCACCGTTACAGCATTGATTCCTCAGAGTCCTAACTTGGATATAGGGTGCTGGGAAAACAGTTATTCTTTCCTCCTTCCTCATTGTCTAACACTTGGAAAGGGAGAAACTCCCTCTTCTCCTATGATCCCAGCAGCAAAAGGATTGGCCCTAACCCTGCTTTAGGTGCTGGATCAAGAGTATAAATCCTTTTCACTGCCCTAGATGTGGAGTCATTATGCAGGACATGCTTACAAGTTAGGTGTTTATAAATAGGGATGTTTGGTTTATCTCATCATTATTTGACTACGTTGCTTACTGTTTTTATAGATATGAGTCTAATGCTTTATTCTTTTGTTTTTCTTGTGTTTTTTATAGGATGCAATTTTGACATCCTCCATCCCCATAGACATTTGATCACCCTATCTGGGAGGGTGAGTGCTACTGGCATCTGCTGGGTAGAGGCTGAGGATGCTGCTAAATGTCCCGTAATACACAGGACACACAGCCCCCACATTAATGAACCATCAGGTCTAAAATGCCAATATTGTTTAGCATGGTGACATAGGGACATAAGCTCTCAGTAAAACTCCAGGAATTGAGGCAAAAACCATAATCTCTCAATTAACAAGTGCTATCGAGAGCATGTTCCTGCTGTGGGGGAACCAGAACCAAAAGGGTTTGGGAAGCATAAAGCTTCCTGGTTGTGACAACAGGCATTAGACATACACCTGGGTTCTGATAATGGTTATACTGCATGATTAGGGGTTGGTGCTTAACCCTACTTAGGAAACCTCTGTTTCCTTCTCTGCTAAATGCAACAAATGATAGGACTTCTATTATAAGATAAAGCCTGTGGACTGGTATCTAGCTTAAACTAAGACTTTAGTAAGTAAATAAGTACCCATGTATAACTTGGTCCCTGCCCTACAGGTGGTGACAGTGAATCTGGAGATTATTTTACTGAAGTCCTCCATTTTACAGATGACAAAATGGTGACCCAGAAAGGGAGGTTATTTACCCCAAATGATAGCAGGTGGCAAAGTTGAGACTAGAAGCCCTATCTCCTGACCCCAAGTCTTGTATTCTTTACACTATTAAGTTTCCTTTTGTGGTTTAGAATTGAAGTCTGGTTGGAAAGGAAGGTCCACTTCTGAAACAGAGAAACATTTAGTGACAAAATTTCCAGTGGGAGACCTCTGGATTCTGGAGGGACACAGGAGCAGGCAAGGAAGATTATCATCGATAAGGACCATGAACATCATGTGACATCTCTTAAGATCCAAAATCTTGCCCTGGAGCTAAAGGAAAAGAGCAGAGGCCTTATGGGGATGGTCTTAGGCTTCAGTTTTTTTAGTGCTGAGAAACATTATTCCATGGTGGAAGTGGGAATCTTTGATGACATTTCTTTGAAGACGTCAGACACACAGAAGAATGAGAACATTTATTGTTGACCAATGTTGGGCACAGTGCCAGGTAATTCCATACATGTTTTCTGGTTTCTGTGGTCTTACTGAGCTTTAGTATCACAGGTATTCTCCATTTGGAGGATGGTGGTTGAGAAGCATGGAGGATATAGCTATAGGATGGCATGCTATGCTGCTTTCAGAGGTCATGCTTTTCAATAGTTAGTGGTTAGGGAAAGTATCCATGAACTATTCTGAAGTTAAAAAGGTAGGTTAAAAAACTGGGTATACACTCTGGATCCCAACTGTAACTTTACATCAGAATATTTTTTTTGTTTTAGATTTTATTTATTTATTCGTGAGAGACACTGAGAGAGAGGCAGAGATAGGTTTTCTGTGGTGAGCCTGATGTGGGAATTGATCCCCGGACTCTGGGATCATGCCCTGAGCTGAAGGCAGATGCTCAACTACTGAGCCCTATAGGTGTCCCTACATTAGGTATTAACTGGTTATTTCTAGTGTTGGGATCGAGGATGATTTTAATTTTCCTTTTTATTTTTTATTTTTTATTTTTATTTTTTTAAATTTTTATTTATTTATGATAGTCACAGAGAGAGAGAGGCAGACACACAGGCAGAGGGAGAAGCAGGCTCCATGCACCGGGAGCCCGACGTGGGATTCGATCCCGGGTCTCCAGGATCGCGCCCTGGGCCAAAGGCAGGCGCCAAACCGCTGCACCACCCAGGGATCCCCCTAATTTTCCTTTTTATCTGTATGTTTACTGATTTCTCTTTTACAAGCAATTCAAGATTTTTTTTGGATGTCAGAATTGACACCATCAGCAAGTATTAAAATGTTGCTTGTGCCTGAGAACTCTAAGCAAAGCAAGGAAAGAGTAAATACGGAGTTTCTGTCTTCACGGAACCTTTCTTGAAGTTCTGGAATAAGACCTACACTAAAGGAAAGTTTTTTAGTAATAAAAGTTGGAGTGCCTGGCTGTCTCAGTTGGTTAAGCATCCAGCTCTTGATGTCAGTTCAGGTCTCGCTATCAGGGCCATTAGTTCAAGCCCCATGTTGGGCTTCATGCTGGGTGTGGAGCCTACTTTAAAAAGAAAAAAAGGGCTCTTAGTAACTATCATTAACTATTGTTATGTGGCTGATAAGATTATGATCGAGAATCTCTAAATTTTTAATAATGTATTATGGCCATTAGTGATTTACACATATTATTTCTCTGAATCTTCCCAAGAGACACGTGGGGGTACTTACTAGTAGTCCTATTTTACAGGTGGAAAGACTGAGGTTGAGAGAATTTTGGAAGTGGGGGAGACAGGATTAACTCCAAAGTTCATGTCCTTAACCACAAATTAATATTACTTCCCAGGAAACCCTGTTTAGTTGGTAAATCACCTAGTTCTTATTATCAATGGGGAGCTACAAGAGTGATCTGGAGAGGAACAGATCCTTTCTGCTTGGTCAAGAGAAGGGAGAAGGATTAGCAGATTCTCATGCATTGGAATGGTAGCAAATAGGTTCCTAACCCACCTTCCATCAAAATTTCATTTATTTATCAGTGATCCCAGCCTGGTGTCTCAGGATGATTTCATGCAGCATTACCAAGTGTGTCTGCACCAAAGCACACGAACCACTTGCAGGGTTTGTGTCCAGAGTACATAAAACCAGTGAGACCAGGCCAAGATTAGCAAAGTATCTTGGGAAGCCGCCTGTCTCTGCTCATTTCTAAAACTTCTGGTTGCCCTTGTGAAGATTTAGCACTGATTTGGGGGAGTGTGGCCTGACGGAGTACCTTTCCTGACCTAACTGAATTAGCTTTCAGTTCATCGTCTAGAGCACTGAGTTCATGGTACCCCCACTATGGCCAAAACCACAGCGGCCACAGTAAGTGCTGTGGAATGTGTGTGCGTTTCATCTTTATCAAGAACGTCACGTGACATTCCCTGATTGCACCAGCAGCCTACTGCCCCATCTGAGTTTCCAGACTAAATACCAGTGCTCAAGCCACATGTGTTTATGGTATATAATAAATCTCCATTTGTCATAATGGTTTAAATTTAAAAGAGAAAGAAAGGTGAGCAGTGATGTTAAAAAAAAAAAAAAGTTGACTGTTATAAATTAACTTTCTTGGAGTTTTAGGTCAAGCCCAATTTATTAAGGGGGATAAAAAAGATAGAAACCTAGTCTGTGATCACAATTGTGATTTATCCACACCTTGAGTGGGTCCTCCTTTGGACCTTTTCTTGAACCGCAGCTGGCTTGGTTTATGTAGGACCTGCTGGGAGCTGAGGTTATAATGAAAAACAGTTATTCTTTGAAATTACTCACAAGAAGAGGGCTCATTTTATCAAGTGCCCTCCTTAATTTGATTGTAAGGCTTTTCATATTTATTTTTCCTGCATTAATCACCCTGTATCTTCGTGGCAAGTATAAATACAGTGGTGAAAGATAGCATTTAAGAAAAAACACTCAGAGGACAAATGTTTCTCTAGAGGTGGCCTGTCGGGAGCTCTTAACGGGTAATTAAGAAAGTTATTTTGGGTTTGGTAGTAATATTGTGAACTTTTCCAGAGACTCCTCTTCAGAGCAGGGTGGCATTTAGTATTTTTGTAGATTAACCTTTAACAATAAAGAGTGTCCAGTATTGACATCCTCTGGCAAGAACCAGCCAAGCTCTGGCAGCTTTAGTGAGCATCTTCATTCTATGCAGAAAGGCCACGTTTGTTCCCTGGCTTTGCCCAAGGAAGAGATCTGGGAGTGCCTTCCCATCCCAGACTGAGAAACTCTTATTTTTCTTTTAATATCCTGGGTTGTACCAGGGGGCAAGGATCCAGCCTAGACCTTGTTCCCTGCTAACTAGATTTCTTCTGACCTGGATAGCCCACGATGTCTTAACAATATAGTATCAAGAATATCAGTGCAAGGTGATGAAGGACAATTTCTATCCTCAACAAAAGCTCCCCAGATGGTCTTCTGCTTCCCAGAACTCCCTATTGAATGCTCACTGTCACTAAGGAGGACACCTCAGAACCAGATGCTGGTGATCCATTACAAATATGAAAATAAAGTTCGATATGCCTTCATGTTACTGAAATCTGTAATATTTCTTTTCTCTGGGCATAAAAGAGAGCTAAGTATGTGTTGGAAATATGTGTGCAGGCTTATTTGTGATGAGCCTTAATGAAGTTCTGTGTGGTAGGAGGAGAGAGTCCCTCAAACAGTCTTTTGCAGGAAAGTAAGTCAAGGCCTGTGCTGATCTGACCATATTAAGAGTTTATTTTTATCAGCTTATTTTATTACCATTATTTTCTTAGGTGATGGTATTTAAGTTTCTTTTCCATTTTAAAAGTCAGATTAATGAGAGATAATTTACATTAAATTCCCTTTCTAAATGAATAGATGATTTGTGACAAATGTATGTGGTCTCGTAATCACCACACAGTCAGGATAGAATGCTTCCATCACCACAGAAAGTTCCCTTGGGTCCTTTTCAGTTAGTTCCCTTTCCCTATCCCCAGCTCCTAGCCTGCACTAATGTAACTTTTCTCTCTGTAGCTTTGAATATCTAGCTTTTTTTCTAGAATATCTTAAAAATGGAATCATATATAGCCTTTGTGCCTGGCTTCTTTCACTTAGCATAATGCTTTTGAGGTTGATCCTGTGTTGTAGCATGTATCAGTAGTCTGTTTCTTTTTATTACTGAATAGTATTCCATTGTGTGGTTGTACCACGATATGCTGACACATTCACCACTTGTTTGGCATTTAGGTTGTTTAAAGTTTTCGGCTCCTATGCATAAAGCAACTCTAAACATTTGCTCAGAAAATAGTCTGTTTTCCATAGGTTTTTGAAGAGAATGTGGAACCAGCTCTTGTTGGTTGGAGCCTTCTGCAAATGTCAGTTAAATCAAGTTGGTTGATAGTATTAAATCTTCTATATCCTCATTGACATTTTGGTTTACTTTTTATACAAATTACTGAGAGAGGAGTATTGCAGTTTTCCAATAAAATTGTACTTTCCTGTTTTTTATTTCAGTTATATCAGATTTTTATGGTTTTTGGAACTGTTTTTTTTTATTTATTTATTTTTTAATTTTTATTTATTTATGATAGTCACAGAGAGAGAGAGGCAGAGACACAGGCAGAGGGAGAAGCAGGCTCCATGCACCGGGAGCCTGATGTGGGATTTGATCCCGGGTCTCCAGGATCGCGTCCTGGGCCAAAGGCAGACGCTAAACCGCTGCGCCACCCAGGGATCCCTGGAACTGTTTTTAATGCATATGTATTTGGTATATCTTCTTGATGAATTGATTCTTTTGTCCCTGAAAATATTCCTTGTTCTGACACCTATTTTGTATTATAGAGCTTTTGAGTTTCATGTGGTAAGTCTATTTTTTAACTTTAATGTATCTCTGTATTTATATTTATAGTGAATTTCTTTCCTATCCAATCTTATGATTTCTGCTTTTTACTTGGAATGTTCAGGCCATCTACATTTAATATAATTTATTGATATGGCTATTTTTAAATCTAACATTTTGTAACTTGTTTGTATTTATCCCATTTGTTGTTTTCTTCTTTTCCTACCCTTTAGATTATTTGTATATATTTATGATTGTATATATTTGATTCTATTTTATCTCCAGAAAAGCTTAGATCTTTTAAAATTTTTTAGTGGTTTGTATTAGTGTGTATGGTGTATCTCTTGTCACAGTTAACTTTCAAATAATACATCATTTTATGTCCAATTTAAGAATCTTACAATGGTATACTTCTTTTTTCTTCTTCCTGTCTTTTGTTTAATGGTTGTTTTACGTATTCTACATATGTTATAAACTCTCAGATGATTCTTTTCTTCAGATAGCAGCTACCTACCTCTTTTAAAAACCAGGGAAAATGTTTCTCTGTTAGCTATTTTAATAGGAAAATTAAAATATTCTGTTAAATTTTTCTAGTTTAATCTATTTGCAAACTAAATATATTTTGCAGTGTCAGTTATCTTTTAAGGAGATTAAAATTAAGAAAATATTTGTCATATTACCCACATTTTTACCATTTCTGAAGCACTTTATTTCTTTATGTAGACCCAGATTTCCTTCTGGTACCTGACTCTTGCCTGAAGAGCTTTAAACATCCTTTTAGTATGGGTAACGAATATTGGCAGTGAATTCTCTCAATTTTTCTTTGTCTGAAACATTCTTATCTTACCACCAGTTTTAGGAGATATTTTCAGTGTGTACAAAATTGCTATTAGTTATTTCTTTCAGTACTTAAATGATGTCATCCCATTTTCTTCTGCCTGGCATTCTTTCCGTTGACAAGTCTGATGTCCTCAGCTTTGTTCTTCTGTATATATTTTTTCCTTCTGACTGCCTTCAAGATTTTCATTGTTTGTTTTTTTAGTAGTTTTACTATAATGTGCCTATGTTCTTTGAACTATGGTTTGATGTTTCCATTAGTTTTGGAAAATTCTTGGTTATTTTAAAACATTTTTCCACTCCGTTTCTGCTTTCATTTACTTCTGGAATTCCAAATATATGTTACATTATTTGATTATCCCATAGCTCTTGGATGCTGTTTTGTTTTTCTGCTTTTTTCTTCATTGTTAGTTTGAATAATTTCTTATTAAGTTCAAGTTCATAAATCTTTTACTCTGCTAGGTCTAGTCTGCTGATAAGTCTATTGAAGGAATTCTTTGATATCATGCTTTCTATTTCTAGCACTTTCCTTTTACTTTTTAAAAATAATTTGCTTTTTTCTGCAACTTACTCATCTATTCATGCATGATGTTCAACTTGTAGATAAAAAAACAAATTTAGTGATAGTTATATTAAGTCCTTCTTAATTCTAACATCTGCATCACCTCTTGTTCCAATGTTGACGACTTCATCTTTGACCATGAATATCTTATTTTTTTCTTGCTTTTTGTGTGTCATGTAATTTTTAATTAAATATTGGATAATGTATGTAAAAGAATAGCAGAGACTGAGGTAAATAGTATTTATACCTGGAAATGGAGACACTTCTGTTGGGATGTTAGTGTGAGGAGTTGAGTCCATATAGTCAGTAATTGGACTAGATGAATTTTTGTTGTGGGACAGACTTCAAATTCCTCCAGTGGAGGCTTGCTGCTGCCTAGTGCTTAGTGGGGGACTGGAGCACAGTTCCCCTGTTCTCCCTCTATCCATAATCTCAACTGACCCATGTGCCTACACCAAAGAATGGATCTCTGGGCCCTTTCCCGTCCTTGAGGGGTAGCCTGCTGTTGTTTGTTACCCACTGTGGAGCTTGTGGTGGTGGTAGGGAGGATTGCTCTCTTGTGCTCCAGGCTCAGTCTTAGGCAGGACCTGTGGGCCTAGGTCCCAGGCATGAATATTATTCTGTCTCATATTGGTAAGGATTCTTGGGTAGAAGAGCATTTCCTGTCCCTTTTCCAGTGGTAGCAGGTCCTTGCTTTCTATATATGGAAGATGCTGTACCTGAACACATTTTTCTACCTCCTACCCCCCTGCTCCCGGGACAGACATATTTTGCATCTAGCTCTCCTTCAGTGGCAGTGACCTTTATGTGGGGACTGTTCTTCCTCAGAGGCTTATGACTTCTGTGTTTTTTCTTTCTTTCTTTTTTAATAAGAGAAGGGTCTGGGATATGGACAAGATTTCATGCCGGTCACAATGTGTAGGGGGTTTTCCTATGTCTTTTGGTCTTCGTCTCTCTTGTGAGTAGCATGGAAAAAAAGCTGATGAGTTAGTCAAGATTCTCCTTGTGTCTGAGACTCTCAGGAATTCTAAAGTCTCTGATTAGCCCACCTTTAGCATTTACAAATTTGTTAAAATTCCAGCAATTTATTTTATTATTATTTTTTAAAATTTTCTTTTTACTTGTATGGTGGCTACCTCTTCAACCTGTACTCTGCCGAACAGGAAGCAGTTTGTGTGTCCTGTCTCCCCTTGGAGAGGGACAAGTCACACTTTGGAATTCAGTTTACTTGTTTGCCTTATAACATCAGCTCTGTTGTAGTGGAGAAAAGTTAGGATTTTGTAGGTTATCTGACATCTTTTTAGTGGGAGTGATGCTCTTTTGTATTTTTCTATATCTTGAAAAAGAATGAATTTTCCTGAGAAGTTTTAAGTGACATTGGTCAGTAGTTGTGGATCTCAGAGGTCAGAGGATTCTAGAAAATCCTACCACATGGGAAGTAATTATAGGACCAAAGGACCTTTAGACTGGAGAAGAGAAACTTAGTTGGACAGAAGAATGTAGTAAATGAGAGTCCCTAAAGGTAGGTGTAAAATTGCCATGATGAGGTAGGTGTAGACTTCTATCAGATGTTTGTAATGACATTAATCAATTAACTGGTCATTTCTCTTAGTCTCTACTTTATGATAGGCACTGGAGATGCAAATAGGAGTAGGATATAGTCCCTGCTCTCAAGGGCTCACGATATGAAATTAAGAATTATGGCCAGTGATGATAATTATAGAGTAGCAGACTTCAGTTAAATATAAGGAAGAACTTGCCAATATTTAAAGCCACAGAGGATGAAGTGGATAATGTTGAAAAATGGAAGCTTTTAGAGTCTGTGTGGGAGGGGATTCCTACCATGATGAGAATAGGATAGGATGATCTGCTGGTCCCTTCCAGTAAATCCCAAGGGCTGGGATGTCACCATCCATGTATATCTAATGCAGAGGGACAGTTTCTGATCCAGCTGAGAGGAGTCTAGTGGGTCTATAGCTTTCTGTTCTGTTGTTCTGTAAGGAAATTCTAAAGAAAACTAGAGAACAACTCTAAGATCCCTATGAGGGAAAGCAGCAGCAGGCAGAGACTAGAGAAGTTGTTGGCATTTGAAGGAAGGGAAAGGCATAGGGTGGGCTTCTCATTTTCTACAGGTTTTATCTTGAAGACAGGCTTCAATTTATGCCATGTGTGAAGGATAAAACTTGATAGAAAACATGATTTTTTTATTGGCTTGAATAATCAGGACCAAAGTTCTGAGCAATCTTAGCCTCTGGAAGGAAGGGATTCCCTGAGGGGAGTGAGTCAGTTGTTGTGTGTGTGTATAAAATTGTGTTTATGAAATCTCCAAATTGTATAAAATCTAGTCTTATCTGTAGTTGGACCCTGAGCCCTGTGTGGGTTAGATTGACCCACTAGTAAGGCTAAAACAATTGAATGGAAATTGGAATTGCTGCCTGCTTCAGGGGGAGAGAGTATTTTGCATTTTTCTTTCAGCCAGGTTAACTGCATGCTTAAAAAAATGATATTCAGAGAAACTTTACACAATTCAGAATTTCTACAGCATATCATTCACGGCATCCAAGACAAAATCTAAAATTACTCATTGCATTAGCAACAGGAACCAACTCCAAGATGACCCAGGTTCTGGAATAGCAAGCAGAGATTTTAAGGTAGTCATTATAAACATGCTCAAAGACATGAAGAGCAATATATTCACAATGTAGGAAAGGATATGAAATCTCAGCAGAGAAATAGTTTGATTATTCTATTTCTGATAATAGCATAATAATAATCTAGGCCTAAAAATTATGGTATCAAAGAACACTAGAAGAGTTTAATGGTAGAATGAAGATGTCAGAGAGAGAAATTAAAGATAAATAGATATTATTCAGTTTGAAGGAGAGAGAGAAAGAAAAGAAAACAAAAGGTAAACAGACACAAGGGCTTGTGAGATGATACCTGACACACTAGAGTCCCAGAAGGCGGAATGAAAGAATGCCCCCACCCCCTAAACATTGGAGAAATAATGGCTGAAAATATCTGAAATTTGATGAATGACACAAATTTACAGGTTGAGGAAGCTCAGTGATCACCAAGAAGGATTAATTTAAAGCAAACCACACCTAGGCGTATCTTATACTACCCATCTCCCCTCCACTACCACCACTGCCCATCCCCCTCCGCAAAAAAAAAAAAAAAAAAGGAAAAAGAAAAGAAAAAAAATCTTGAAAAAATAGAGAAAAGAACACATTGCTTACAGGAGAACAACAACCTGAATTACTTTAGTGTCTTATCTGAAACAACGGAGGCCTAAAGACAGTAGGACATCTTTAAAGGGCTTATGGGGGAGAGAGGGACCCCAAACCTCTATAAATTGAGAATGCTTTGTTCAGCAAAAATACCCTTGAAGAATGGAGGTGAAATAAAGATTTTCACTAAGAAGAAAGCTAAGATAATCGCTAGCATATCTGCATGCCAAGAAGCGACAAAGGAGATTCTCTAGGCTGAGGAACAGAAACTCATCCTTAGGGAGCAAGAAGAGCATCAGATGTGATGAATAGGTGGGTAAGCAGAAAAAGACTTTTTCCTCTGATACTTAAAAAATGCATGTGACCCTTTAATCCCCAAACTCTAATAGAGTATTTTGGAGTTGATAGTGTATGTAGATACAGTATATGTGACAAGTGTGGCATTAAGTCTGGGGCTGGGGTTGTGGATCCCTGTGGTTGTAGGACTTCTTCATTTTACATGAAGTGATACAATAGGAGTTGTAAGCAGGTTGTGACAAGTGGAGGGTGTATGTTGTAGTTTTAGAGCAACTTTAAAAAAAATGCAAGGGGAGCAGCCCCAGTGGCTCAGCGGTTTAGCACTGCCTTCAGCCCAGGGTGTAATCCTGGAGACCTGGGATTGAGTCCCACATTGGGCTTCCTGCATGAAGCCTGCTTCTCCCTCTGTCTGTGTCTCTCCACCCCCTCCCTGTGTATGCCTCTCGTGAATAAATAAATAAAATCTTTTTTAAAAAAATGCAAGGGAAAAAAATGCAAGGGGTGCAACTCAAAAGCCAATAGATTAGAATAATATCCTAAAAAAAATTTCTACATAAAGGTAGAGAAGCAGGAACAAAGGAACAAAATACAGAGAGAACAGAGGTAACATGGCAGACTGGACTCAAACCATGTCAATAATTACATGACATATTAATGGGCTAAACACACAGTTGAATGGGACCAATAGTGACTGACTTTTTGGTTCTCAGGACTGTTGGAAATGGCTGTAGAAGTGTGTTGGGATTTCAGGAGACAGTGTGGCTCTGGAAAACCATGTTCTAGCCTTGCAAGATTGATAGCAGTGGACCCCATGAAATGAACTGTTTAAAGCAGGCGTGAGGATGGGCTCTGTTTTGTCCAGCTCTTCTGGCCTTGATTCAACACTGCACGGTTTAGTTCAGAGCTGACACTGGCTCTACTTGGATGCTAAGAACCAGCTGGAGCTGGGACCGATGCATCGGGCGGGAGGGCAGGATGCCTGTGTATCTTTCTTCCTGCATTGCCTGGCTGCATCCTGTCTGTCTATAACCAAGTTGTTCATATTTTCACTAAGCTTTTCTTTTCTCCCCCTTTAAAGCCATGTAATGTATGGAGCTGTGCATTGATTTGTTAAGTCCAACTGTCTTCCATTTGGGCCCCCAAGAGGTTTTAATGACAAGGTATTTTGATGTGTCTTTTCAGACTGATAAACAGGAGGCCTGGTGTGAGTGACTTTATTGAGTGGTGTCTAAATCCTCCAAGAAACCCCTGGCAGGGAGGATACAGCCAATGCAATGGCATGTTTTTAGTTTTGTGATAAAGGAAGGGATATGAAGTGTACTGATATCCTTCATGGGTCAAAACAGCACCAAAGTCCTCACGTTCTTTCACCAGCACTCATATCCTTCTAACTCATCCAGCTTGATTAGATGATTGTCACTGGTATGATTTTTTTTTTCCTTCTTGTGTGATTTACCTAGTATCTGCTAAAAACTTTTAAAGCACCTGACTGAAAATTAGCCTATGTTAAGTACTTTGGGGCTTACATATGATCAAGAGAGTTTTGGTACAGTGGAATTCTATTTCCATTGTGAGAGGAATGCTGTTTTCAGGCACCTGGATCAGAGAGCAAAACTATCTGTGTTTCAGTAAGACTTTGAACTAGATAACATAAAATAAGTCCTCAAAGTATTCATTGACTCGAATCCTATTTAAGGACCTATGTTCAGTCCTTGATAGCATTATCAGCCATATGATTTCTGCCTTAGATCTCTTTTGAAATGAGGGAGAGTATACTTTGAAATAAACACTCATGGTCTTAGAAAGTCTCTTCTCTGGGTCTTATAAAGAAAGTGAGTTAATTGGACACTCCTGGAGAGTTTGGGTCAGTAAGCCCATGGTATGGGGTGAGGCCTAGGAATCTTTTTTTTTTTTTTTTTAAATTTTTATTTTTTTTTATTTATTTTTTTTCTAGGAATCTTTTTTTAACAAGCTTCAGAGGTGATCCTTTCACTGATCTATAAAGGCCTCTTCAGATTGTAACATTCTGTGATTCTTTGATTTTACATAAATGGCAGGAATGGTGAATTTTGCATATAAACTCTCCTTTTAAAAATAGTCCATTTAGGATCATGTGATATTTTTAATTAATATCCTTTGGGTCCCTTCCTATGGCAACCTCTCTCTCAACAACTCATTATTTTGATCATTCCAGAGAATGGAAATACTTCACAAAGATTTCCTAGTCAACTGTACAAGCAAAAGTTCTGGCACCACCTAAATGGGGGAGATTCTCTGTGCAGTTATGACTTGTCTCAGGACCATCACATGACCATGCTAAGTCATATATTCTTTGTGGGTTTAGGGGATGGTTTTGTTTTCTTGGGTGTATCTTGGGTAATATGAAAGTTCTTTCAAGAATAGAATTTGCATTTAAAAGCACAAAAGCATTTGTCAGAGGACAGGAGCTAAATTCTTTAACCGGGGGATTACTGGGGCATCTTGGCAGCAATTCATTGAGGATGCTTACCTGAAATTGTTTTTCTGTCTCTTAACTGGGTGCTGGTTTGACTGTATCAGTGGGAGTGTGTTAGTTAATCCTTTGCTTAACTTGGTCTTTTTGGCATAGCCAGGGGCATTTCCAAAGATAAAAATCTGTCAACAGAGGCTAAGTCCTAATCAAACAGGTGTGGATGAGCTGGGGAGGCTTAGAGCCCTGGAGTATGAAGGAACTGCATTGTGGGAGCAGCCTTTAGTCAGGAAGTATCTTGGAAGGAGAATGGGGCAGCTGATGGGATGTTTAACCAGCCAATGAGTAAGATCATTGGGGCATATGTTAATTTTTGCTGACCAACATGGTCCTCAAACTCTACATTTCCTACTTAGCTTTATTTTTTTTTTTTAAATTTTTATTTATTTATGATAGTCACACACACACAGAGAGAGAGAGGCAGAGACATAGGCAGAGGGAGAAGCAGGCTCCATGCGCCGGGAGCCTGACGTGGGATTCGATTCCGGGTCTCCAGGATCGCGCCCTGGGCCAAAGGCAGGCGCTAAATCGCTGCGCCACCCAGGGATCCCTCCTACTTAGCTTTAAACTTTAAATCACTCGGGTCAAGTCAGGTTAAAAGACAGAGGACCTGAATCATATACTGAATTCCTTAAGCACACTTATCAGAGCACTCATGATGAGCTTCTAGGACAGAGGATGCTTTAAAAACAGTGCTTTTGATTTTTTTTACCCTCTGATTACTAATCGCTACAGTTCTCACAGTCTGTCTGTATTCCCTATCTCATTCTTTATTTCTTTTCCTTGACCAAACTTCCTGAAAGTGTTTGCACTTGCTGCCTCCACATGCTCACCCATTATTCACCCCTCACTCTTAGTCTTCTAAATATGGTCTGTGGACCAATAGCATTGGCATCCCTTGGAAGATTGTTAGAAATGCCCAACTGTGGGTCCCACCTTGGAGCTAATGGGTCAGTATCTTCATTTTAACAAGATCCTTAAGTGATTTGTGGTCCATTAAAGTCTGAGAAGCCCTTCTAAGGTTAAAATTCTTGAAGATCTCAGATGGTTTTCTAGGCACAAAATCTAAAGGCCAGTTCTGACTCTTCCTTCTCTTTGACCATTCTCATTTGACCAGGTTTTCTTTTTCAAAGCTACTCTGTTTGACTTCTCTAACATCTCTATCCAGATCTTCATGTTTTTCTGGCCTTTCTTTCCCTGGGTCATTTTCTGGCTCATTTTCTCCTCTCATTTACAAAATATAGGTATTTCCAGTTTGTCTCCAGTTGCACTTTATCTTTCTCCCAAGGTCCATTTTTAGTTGGCTTTGGAGCAGATCCACAATGAATGTCCCTTTGCAACCTTATGATTACTCTGTTGACACTAAGGTAACTTTTCCTTTACTTGAATAGGCACTTTCTCCTTTTGCCTTCCTTACTTAGAGATATTTATGGAGGGCCTCAGAGTCCTCACTGATTTCCTTCCTTCTTTGTCTAATCTGTCACTAGATTGTACCTCTATCATTGTCATGTGTTCTGATGTTCCCATCTTAGTCAAATTATTTCAGCATCTTTCCGAAACCATTATAAAGGCTTGCTCTCTTTAATTCTAGTCTTTGCCTAGAGTCCTATCTCTCTTGCCTTCCACTGTCAGATTGTTCTTTCTAGGTGCTCTAATCCTGCCCCTCCTGTGCACTAAAGCACTCACTGTTTCGGCACTACCTTCAGAGTTAAGTCAAATCTCTTTTAGTGGAGGCTTCAAGATTTTCTGTACTCAGATCCCAGTATCTTCCTTTACTATTCCCTACAAGTGCCCTGTGCTTGGCCAAACCGAAGTCCTGTTTCCTCTCTTTGGTATTCCCCTACTAACCCAGAATGATCTTTGCAATTTGGAATGAGATTTTAATGCAGATTATCACAAGGATGGGTAGTAAACCAGCAACTGCATGAGTCAGTCTGAATTCACTGTGAATAGATTAGGTTATTTGATCCCCCCCACCTCTCCTTTTCCCCACCCTTGTCTTAATAAATAAGGGAAACGTGTTAAGTATCAGGCATTTAAAGTTAAGAAGGTCTTTTAATACTTGATTTGTGCCAAACAGCTTTACCAAACAGCTCCTGAATGGAGCTAATGCTTGGAGGAACATTCTGGAGGAATGTTTCTTGTGTTTCTCCACAGAACTTAATTTTGTAGCTGATACTTGGCAAAAATATTTACCAGTGACTTAGGTAAAAGATGTAGAAAGCACATGTGTCATATTTGTAGGAGATAGAACTGAGACAGTAGAATAAAATCATGGAATCATGATGACCTAATATTTGATCAGCTAAAATATGGCCAGATCAGAAGAGATTAAATTTAAGAAGATTATACTTGGACTTGGGCTTCCAAATCAACTGTTAAAGTACCAGAATAGGTGTGATATGTGGGAAAAATCAAGTCTTCTTTGGTATCTTCAAACAATCTGAGTGTTTAAGAAGCTTATGAGATTGTAGTTTCAATGAGAGAAACATATTGGAAAAGCAAGAAAGCCACACCTGGAATGCTGTGTTCAATTCTAGGGCCTACATTAAAAATTTTTTTTTTAATTTTTTATTTATTTATGATAGTCACAGAGAGAGAGAGAGAGGCAGAGACACAGGCGGAGGGAGAAGCAGGCTCCATGCACCGGGAGCCTGATGTGGGATTCGATCCCGGGTCTCCAGGATCGCGCCCTGGGCCAAAGGCAGGCGCCAAACCGCTGCGCCACCCAGGGATCCCTCTAGGGCCTACATTTTAAGTTGGGAGTAGAGGAATTGGAATCTTTTTAGGCAGAGCACAACCAGAGTCATTTGGCCAGGGTGTGGTTGAGTGTCAAGAGCTCACTGGGTGGTCTTTGCCTTCCTTGGCAAGCCCAGCTTTACCCAGTTATTGTCTCCTTAGTGGAGGGTAATTGCTCTCTTATTTTAGTTTCTCCAAAGGCATTTAGCACAATGCTTTTGCCCATAGCATGTGTTAATAAATATTGGTGAATAAATTTTGTGTGATGGATTTTGCCTCCAGACCCAGAACATAATTTTCTTGAGGACACAGTACACATGTTCTGTTCCTTCTTGCTTGGGGTTGGAGTTTTCATGAGGTACTTAACTAGAGGGTGAATTCATGAAATTAAATGTGGGGAGAAATCCATTAAACACCTCCTAGTTCTTCCCCAATTTTCCTCTTTGTTGATACATAAAAACAAGGGAACAATGTGGTGGGCGGTGGGGAATGCTGGAATCCGAAGCCTTGGTTTCTAGGAATGCCTTTTCACAAACTAGCTTGCATCAGGCAGTTAGAACGTACAGACAGGATCTGATGATGAGGGAGAGGTGGAACCGAAAGTGTCATGGCTGCTAAAATTTAGGGTAGAGCCTCTGAATGCCACAGCTGGGCTTCTCCCAGCCTTTTGGTGGTGGTTATGGTAATGAAATGCTTTAAGATGACACAATTAAGACACTTAATCATTTGCAAATTTAAGTTCCTTTCAGTTGGCCTGGAAGCAGCAGAAATTGCATAGTTTGCTTCCTGGGAGATTGTAGCCTACAACCAATAACTCACTTGTGTCTATACAGCTGTTGTTTGCTATTCACTGGCAGGTGTGACTAATTCCACCACTGACACCACCTCTTGGATGAATGTGAGCGTCTAAAGCAAGTCGTTCATGAGTGTCTGTGAGAGAGAGCATTGTTCGAAGGGTTTGGGCTCCTCTTTGTTGTTACTGGTGGGGCTGAACCCACTTCTGAGAGACTCGGATTAATGTTGGCACTATTTCCTGAGGGCATGTCTGCTCTCATTGGAGGCTCTTCTGGCATATGCCCACAATTTTTGATAGTCGTTTTCTACTCTCTCTTTCCCTGTTTTGTCATAGCTTTCTGGAATGGGTTGACATTTTTCTGAGAGCTCTGAAAGGATGTTTATTTGAAGAGAGACAGACATAGTGATGGTGTTAGGGTGAACCTGCAAACATAAGGTTGGGTTTGGGGATGCCACTGTGTCAGAGGAAAGGATTTTCTAGGCTAAGGGAAGTGGCTAAGAAAGCATATAAACCCAATCTGATAGCTACTGTACAATCCTTAAAGAGTTAAAAGTTGGAGTGGCTTTTTACCATTTAATTGGGTTTAGCTTTGTTCTTTAAAAAAAAAAAAAAAGGCACTTAGAAAAAAAAATGTTTCATTAATGTGCCAGCTTGGATTATTTTCCCATGTCAGTTTAGCAATCAACAGTAATAAAAACCCGGATATAAAATTTTCATACATTTATAGTAGTATGAAGACATTAAGTGAAAACCCTTTAAAACATTTTCCATTTTCATTTCACTTAGCAGGTGCTACATATCGAGCTATTATTTACCTAGCTAAAATGATCTGGAAAGTGATCCAAGTTGGTGAAGTGTCTGCAGACAAATCACACAACTGTTCTCTCCTTATTATGCCCAAGTTGAAGGGATTAGTTTTAGCACAAATCAGATCAAGGTGATGCAAAAGTTACTCAGGATTACTTGGAGACTGTTGAGGTTAGCCGTGGCCAGCTAGCCAATGGAAAAACTAATTTTTATGCCTTTGCTGCCTGGATGGCTCATGTGTAGGGAGGCAATTTTATTTAAGGCATGGCCAGTGCTATTCTCTAGGCTAGTGGAGTGAAGCAGCATGGATAATTCCAAGTGAGCAGATAATCCACAAGAAAGTTCTGTTTTGGCTTGAAAGGAACACAGTATACTAACAACATATTTGTACGGCTATTTCTAGTTGAAGTGCTGTTGTGTACCACTGATTTAATAGCTGGAAGCACCAATGAGGAAACCCAGGTATTACCCCTAATTTTGCTCTTAATTAGATACACGATCTTAGCTACGTCATTGAGTCTCTTTGTATTTCTTTATAAAGTTGGAATAATCAAACTGGTCCTTCCTGGGTGGTAAGGGATTTGAGATGATAATTTTGTCAGTATCTTGAAAGGTTAAAAGTATTCAGTTGATCTAATTACTTAAAGGCCTTTATCGATGGCTTACTTTCTGTAAGGAGTTTAGTTAGACCTAGGGATGCAGTGGTAGCCTGGAAAGAGGACAGAAGTTTCCACTTCCTGACCTCACATTTATGGAACCACTCTTTTTTTTCTTGGAGTGCTTTAAGAATGGATAGAATTTCTTGAATTTATACTAATTGGGTAAAACATTATAGGATTGAGCAAGGTGTAGAAGAAACTAGCATGTAATTATTTCCTACATCTAAATAACGATAAAATCATAACCTCAGTGTATCTGTCTGGACTGAGTATGTTAGCTAATGGAGGGACTTTTAATCCTACGATCCCTAGGTGGACTGCAGAGGTCTCAGGAAGAGTCTGAAATTAGATGTAAACTTTTAGGTCCGTGACTCACCACAAAGGTGGTAGAGAACTGCTGAATTAACGTGTCCGCTCTTGCTCCCAGGACAGTGTGATATAACAAATACATTTAAAAGGTTTCTCTTGGATTAAATATTTCATCAAATTGCCAGCCTCGATGCCACCGACTTGTATAGAGTCTCCTTTGCAAAATGTGGGAGTCCTATTAAATGCCCCGAGAAGTCCCTTTTGGCTCTAAAATTCTATTATCATAACTTCAATTTCTCACAGAAATGAAAGCTTTTAGTCCACGTTAGCCAGTCATTTGCACAATCTCCCTCCAACCTGATAATGTTGAAATAATTTGGAAATGGTCTTTAGTGAAAGGCACATTTCTTTGACATTTCAGCTAATCTGGAACTAGCTTTATAGCCCGAAGAGAGAATTTTTATAGGGGCATCTGGGAACCTTTAAACATCTGCAGAGCTTAACTGTGGTTTGGCCTAATGCATAGGAGGTGTTCTGCTCTGCCGTCTTCAAGGGTTGATTTGGATGGCCCTGTTGTCCCTATAGTTTGGTCACTGGATTAGCACGATAGAAATACAGATGGGTTAACAGGCATGTGACTCCTGACTCATGCTTTGGTTAAAGCGGTTGGACTCGTAGAGAGAATTAGGTTGACATATGGTTTCTTTTCAAGTTTCAGGGTTATATTTTGCCATGTTGTGTGGGGGGTGTAACTATAGTGTCACATGGTCACTACTCTGTGGTAATTTTTTTTTTTCCAAAGAATTTATTCATTTGAGAGAAAGAGTGAGTGGAACTGGCAGAGGGAGAGGGGCAAGCAGACCCCCCACTGAGCAGGAAACCCGACCTGGGGCTCAATCCCAGGACCCTGAGATCATGACCTGAGCAGAAGGCAGACGCTTAACTGCCTGAGCCACTCAGGCATCCCATGGTGAGTTTTGAGGTGGACGAGGGGTAGGGCAAATGCTGTTTGTGCTTTTCTCAGCGGGCATTGCTTTTTACCTTGATGGAAAATGGGAATTTTGTTTGTACATTTGGGATCTTTCCTCATGTTACTTAAACCCAGCGCCAGGCATTAAATCTGGATTATTTAAGACCAACATTGAGATCTTATTTCCCTTGCCTGTTATTGGTTTAGATTTGGGCCTGTGACACTGTCTTGGCCAATTAGCCCAAGAGAAAATCTACCAAGGGGCTTCAGGGAAAAGGAAAAGTTTCTTTTGTTTTTAAGAAGAGACACAAATAAAAGAGGGTTCTCTTTCTTCCACTAATTTCTACTGAGTTTATATGAGAACTTTTGTGATGCCAGTCATTTTACACTCTGGGGTCTGATAGTCTGAGGAAAATCTGGCGTTCTGAGGGGGTAACAGAGGGGAAGTAAGGAAAGAATCTAGAAATTTGACATGGGTTTCCCAGTGTGAGTTCTTTTATTTTCCATTTGAAAATTTTAATTTAAATTTTAGTTACTTAACATGCAGCATAATTTTAGTTTCAGGTGTACAGTATAGTGATTCAACACTTCCTATAACACTTGGTGCTCATCACAAGTGCCCTCCCTAATCCCCATCATCTATTTGCCCCATTCCCCCATTGACGTCCTGTTGGTAACGATCAGTTTGTTCTCTATAGTTGAGTCTTTTTCTTAGTTTGCTTTTCTCTCTCTTTCTCTCCCTCCGTCCCTCCCTTTTTGCTCTCTGCTTATTTGTTTTGCTTAACTTCTACATATGAGTGCAGTCATACAGTATTACTGACTGATTTCACTTAGCATAATATTCTCGAACTCCATTGATGTTGTTGCATATGGCAAGATTTCATTCTTTTTTTAGGCTGAGTAATAATCCATTATATATATACACTACATCTTCTTTATCCATTCATCAGTTGATGGACTCTTGGGCTGCTTCCATAATTTGACTATTGTAGATAATGCTGCTACAAATAATGAAGTGTTCCCCTTTTATATGTTGGGCAGCATGCAGATGTTGAGCTTTATGTAGAACTATTAGTTCCAGTTCCTCATCTTTTGTGGGCCCCAAGCAGCATGTCCTATGCATTAAACACCAGGATCCTATGATTTATGTCAAGGTCTAATACAGTCATGGTCTCCTGTGGTATAGGCTTGGATTTTAATCTTGGTTTCTCTTGGTTGGCAGTTTTTCTCTGTTGTCTCCAATCTCTACCCCAAGCTCTGTTATGTATCCAGATTTTAGGGGAGGGTTATGTTTTATCCAGATTTCTCAAAGAGTGTTGTGATGCGGGTTTATCAGCATAATCTGTATGTTGCCAGAAGTGAATTGAATTCTGAAATCTCTCACCAAAGTAATCAATGACTTGGTAATTGCCAAGCCCAGTGGAATTATTCCTATTCTAACCTTCCTGGACCTCTGACTACTACATTTAGGATTATTGATCATTCACTAAGATTTTTAAAACTTTCCACTGCCTTGGCATTGATGATATCATACTTCCTAATTACTGAGTACCTCTCTTCCCAGTCCCTTCTGCCCTCTTGATAGACCCTTCTGCCTCTACTCCTTCCTTAATGTTGGTGTGACCAACATTAAGAGTCCTTAGGTGTCCTTAGGTGTCTCCTTGCTTACCACATGCACTGTGTGATTTCATAGGCTCCAGGGTCTTAGTTTCTAGTATGTGCTGACAAATCCATCTCTACCTTTACTTTCTTTTTTTAAAGATTTTATTTGTTTATGAGAGAGAGAGAGAGAGAGAGAGAGAGAGAGAGAGAGAGAGGCAGAGACACAGGCAGAGGGAGAAGCAGGCTCCATGCAAGGAGCCTGATGATGGGACTCGATCCCGGGACTCCAGGATCACCCTCTGGGTCAAAGGCAGGCACTAAACCACTGAGCTACTCAGGGATCCCCCCCATATCTACCTTTAGCCAGGACTGCTTCCTGTCAAATTCAGGTGTTTGCTCTGGCTGAACATACTCCGTGAAGTCCCCATATTTAATGCCTCCAGTGGTGACCTCATCACCTTCCCTCCAGTCCACCCCATCTTTCTCTTCCTCTTGTGTGTTTTTCCTTTGCTGTCAAATGTCTGCCAGTTTCCATCAATTTCCTGTTCTCCTTCCCCACTCTCATACCACACCAAAGCAGTTGCCATGTTCTTCTGATTTTACCACCTAAACATTTCTTAAAACGTTCTCTCCAGCCCCACTCCACGTGTTTTGTCTCAAGCAGATCTGTGTTGCAATCTACTTGCATCTTCCTCTCCAGTTCCCTGTCCCATGCAGTTCCTTGATGACAAACTTGACCCTGCCATTCCTATGCTCACCACCCTTACTGACTACACTTCCTCTCTGGCACAAAGTCTCATCTGTTCCATGTGGTTTGCAAAGACCTTTGTTCTCCACTCTCTGCTACTCTTTTCTGTCCATTCAGATTTTACTTCCCCTAGTTCCCATATGCCAGCATCCACATCCCCACACCAGCCCCATCCCACCTTTTTTGCATTCTTGTCTGTCTTTTGGTGAACATACGTACCCATTTATGTTGCATATGTACCTAGGGATGGAATTGCTGGGTCATAGCCTACACATGCTGTTCAATGTCAGTCTTTATTCCTGAGATGCTCTCTGCTAGATAAGATGCTCTTATCTTACTTGACTGGCCAAATGCTACTCATCTTTAAGGCATATTTTATGTAAAATCTCCTCTAGGAATCCTTTCCTTTTTTCCCACCCCCAAAGCTGGCTGACCTGTTCCTCTCCTATTTTCCTGCTATTCTTGTGTGTGTATGTATAATAATTCTATTTTTCTGACTGTTTTCCATATGATATTATGAAGGACATTATGCTTTACTGAATTTAATATCTTGAGCACAGAGCCTGGCACATGGTGAGTGCTCAGCAAATGTTTGGATGGATGAGTGGATGGACAGGTGGATATGTGGATGGATGGATGAGTGAAGTAACAAATGTGACATTTTTTTTTTTAAGAGAATAGGAGTTCTTGTGGTTGCTAGAGAGCTCTGGGATGGTCTTTTGGGGGAAGGTGGCTTGTGGTGTTGGGGGGTAGAGGAGGTTGAAGGATTTGGCATGAAGTTGCAAAAAGGTGAGTGGGACAAGAGAAAAACTAAACTGGCAGCATTTTGTGTCTCCTTTTGGGTGCTCTGCAAGTCTCTGATTGCAGCAGC
This sequence comes from Vulpes lagopus, assembly GCF_018345385.1. Lineage (NCBI taxonomy): Eukaryota > Metazoa > Chordata > Mammalia > Carnivora > Canidae > Vulpes > Vulpes lagopus. The sequence goes on along the minus strand of NC_054826.1, from coordinate 62,659,689 downwards.
AGGCGACTAATGGCCAACAGTGTTCTGACGGCGCCTGCTGACAGGCGCTAATGAGATTAGTGTCTTTTGATTCCATTATTAACAAGTAGCCAAAGAATCATTTGGACATGTCAGGAGCTAATGATAGGAATTAAGGGTCCCTCTAACTTTGGGGCAGCAGTTCAGGTACTTGACGCTTTGAAGAGTCATTATAGGCAATTTTTTTTCTAAATATTTTTAATTTTTTTTGATGTATAATATACATACAAAAAAGTACACAAATTCTCAGTGCCCAGTTTCGTAAATTGCCACAAAGTGAACATGCCAGTATCATCGGCATTCAGATCAGGATGTAGAATATTGGTGGCATCCGGAGCCAGGCACTCACCAAGTATCTATCTCAAGCACTACTTTTATCACTTCTTCCACCAAGGGTAAGTCACTGTTGTCCTGTGCTCTAACAGCAGGTCACTTTTGCCTGCCTTAACCCCTTTACATAAAGGGAATCCTGTAAGATCTCCTAGTCTGGTTTTGGCTTCATTTACTCAACATTGTATCTGTGACCTTCATCCATGTTGATGTAGTAACAGTTCACGCATTCTCCCAGTGATATAGTATTCTGTTGTATGGATATACCAGAGGTTAAAAAGCTGTTCTTCTGTTGGGCGGACATTTGGATTGTTGGTCAGTAGTTTCTGGCTATTATAAATGACTGCTATGAACATTCTAGTCTTTCTTTTGGTGAACGTACTTATTTCTGTTGGATACATACCCAGAATTGCTGGGTCATAGAGTATTGTCATATGGTATTCATTGTAGGTGTTGCCTAAGAGTTCTCCAGAGTGGTTGTGCCAAATTATATTTCCATCAGCAGAGTTGTGTACATGTCAATATTTATTTTTCACCTATAAAATCTCATTTGTATGAATTCCATCAATATAGAACTTGGGGTGGTACGCATACAGGCTGAACTGAAATTCACCATTCATAGTAGCTTCTGATACTGGTTTGCAAAGGATGTTAAAAATATCCCAGCTTGTGTTTTTTTGTCTATTTAAGGGAAACCCACTGAATACTTTAGAGGCCCCTTAAGACAAATGATATGCTGAAATAATGCATTATTATCTTGTAATTCAAGTCTTTAAAGCCACACATTTAACAGCACTTTGCTAACATAGCTTTTACATACATACACCTTTTTAAATACAGTTTTGGTAATTATATGTGTGTTATAAAATGAATAGATCAGTGGCTTTTTTTGTAGTCTGTAATGGTATGCCATGGTCCTCTGTAGTTCTGTGAGGGTTGCCATGACTAAGTCAGTTGGTCAGGTCTTAGGATAACTTGAAGCAGGGAGGAATCTGGAATCACTAACTCTGAATGACAGATTTTGGGTCCATTTATGTAGCAGGCTGGACAGATAGATGGCCCCAATCTAACATGTTAGGTTGCTGGCCCCTATGGATGGCCACTCTTCAGCTGAGTGCCCCTCTATCCCTGTTTCAGTCTATTTCTTTTTTTTAAAATTTTATTTATTTATGATAATCAGAGAGAGAGGGGGGGGGGGGAGAGAGAGAGAGGCAGAGATACAGGCAGAGGGAGAAGCAGGCTCCATGCACCGGGAGCCCGATGTGGGATTCGATCCTGGGTCTCCAGGATCGCGCCCTGGGCCAAAGGCAGGCGCCAAACTGCTGCGCCACCCAGGGATCCCTGTTTCAGTCTATTTCAACTTTTGAATAGGTAACAGATCCTTATGTTTGAAAATTAAGAAAGATATAGAAAGATAGGAAAGATTATGAAAAGTTTTATTTCCATTCTGTTATCTTCGCTAATTCCGACTGCAGCCTGCAAAGGTAACTATTTTTGGTTTCTTCTAGATCTCTTTCAGAGTTTCTAGTTTTGTATGTATAAGCAAAACCAAATATATATATTAGTCCTTTCCCATTTATACAGATATACCATTCTATTCACATTATTTTGCTCCTTGCTTTTCTCACTTAATAAAAATACTTTTCCATTATCCGTCCATAGAGAGCATTCTCAATTTTTTAATAGGTGCATAGTGTTCCATTGTATGAATTTATCATAATTTGTTTATCCAATCCCCTACTGATGGATATTGTGATTGTTCTCTTTGTTTTACTATTACAAAGCTGCAATAATGACCTTAAACTGTTACTTTTGAATGTTTACGAGTTTATCTAGAGGATATATTCCCAGAGATAGATTTGCTGGATCAAAGGGCATATGCATTTGTAATTTTGATAGACATTGCCAAATCGCACTCCTTAGAATTTAAGCTAATTTATACCCTACCAACAATATTAGATGCATGCTTGCTCTCCGCAGACTCACCAACAGAGTGTATTATTAAATTTTTGGGTTCTTTCCAACTTGGTAGTTTAAAAAAATGATTTCTTAGTGTTTTAATTGGCAGTTCTCTTATTATGAATGAGGTTAAGCATCCTGTTATACATTTAAGAGGCATTTGTATTTCCTTTGCTGTGAACTGAGCATGTAAATCCTTTGTCCACTTTTCTATTTTTATTATATGATCATTTTTGGTGTTCTTTGTGTTCATGTGTTTTCAGGTGTGTATATAATTGTGCATTTGGTTGTGTGTGTCCTGTGTGTATGTAATTAGTCCTTTTTCTGTGATAGTGTTGCAGGTTTTTTCCCCATGGTTCTCATTGCCTTCTCATATACTCTTGGTGGCTTCTCCTCTGCTTCATTTTCTGTTTTGTCACATAGTTTTTGCTTCACATGAAGTTGATTTTTATGTAATTGAATTTATCATCTTTTATGGCTTTGGGACTTTTAGTTACATTAGAAGGGACTTCACTAGTTTTTCTTCTAGTACTTTCTTGGTTTTCTTTTTACCAATACTTTCTTTCTTGGAATTCATTTTGTCATATGACATGACTCGCCCAGAGCAGGGGAATCAAACAGGAGATCAGGAGAAATGAACAAAAAGAAATAATGGTGAGGGACATGGACAAGGAGTGAAGAGGGAATTAAAATGCTGGCCAGAGCAGAGAGGTGAGAATTGGTGACAGATGCCTTTGGAAGCTGATAACTATTATAATACATGGCATTTAATAGTGACTTGAATATTTTTAGGTCTTCAGATGTACCTAATACTCAAAATGAAATATATGGGCAGTCATTTCTTTCTGTAGTATTTGTTTCTTAAAACATAATCTGATAAAAATATGGCTCCACATGTTACGATTTGATAAACCTGGGTTGTAACAGGTGTTGTACATACACTATTTTAAATTTTTTCTAAAGATTTATTAGAGAGGGAGAGAATGAAGAAGAATAAGGGAGGGAGGGGGAGAGAGAGAGAGAGAGAGAGAGAGAGAGAGAGAGAGAAAGAATATGAAGCAGACTCTACACTGAGCACAGAGCCCAACGTGGGGCTCGATCCCATAGCTGTGAAATCATGACCTGGGCTGAAACCAAGAATCAGATGCTCAACTGACTAAGCCACCCAGGCACCCCTACTATTATTTTTAATTGTTATTTGTTTGTACCAATAATTGCATATTGAAGATAGCATTTAAAAGCAAATGGGGCAAGCCTTTGTGTCCTCTCTTATAGGAGTCCAATGTGCCCCAGTGATTGTCAGGCCTTAGTTATATCTGATAGCAGGTGGATATTGCCTCCAGGTTTCCTAACTCCTTTAATGAGGTAGGTCACCGGCAGTTTCCTTCATTTTGTACTTTAAACAAATAAGATAAAAATTTCTGTGGTTCATCCTTAATTCAGGAGTAGTAACTTGTTACTATGCATCCTAAGAGATGCAAGAATAAAGATTTCCTCTTGTTAAATTCTCTACAGTCCTTCTGATGATCAGGACTCATAGTGTCTACTCAGAAACCATCTTCTGAGTCTGTGAGATGTCTCTGACTTATGTTCATAAGGAAATTGCCTCAACTTTAAGTATTTTCTCAACTATTTATTGAGCTCCTACTTATTGGGTGCTAGGTACTCTTCTTGGTGCTGGAGATACTATTCTGAATAGAATTGTCTTCCCTTCATGGAGGCAACAGGTAAAAAACATTTTAGTAAATTTATAAATGATGTAATTTCAGTAGAGATAATGCTCTGAAGAAATCAAAATATATGTTGGGGGGATCCCTGGGTGGCTCAACTGTTTAGCACCTGCCTTCAGCCCAAGGCGTGGTCCTGGAGTCCGGAATTGAGTCCCACATCAGGCTCTCTGCATGGAGCCTACTTCTCCCTCTGCCTGTGTCTCTGCCTCTCTCTCTCTATCCCTGTGTCTCTCATGAATAAATAAATAAAATCTTAAAAAAGATATGTTGGGGATGATAGTCAGGGGTGAGGTAGGGAGCAGGGCCTACTTTAGGTTGTCTGGTGAAGGGAAGGCCTTTCTCTGAGGAAGTGAAATACCTAGTGAAGTGAGTAACGAACCAAGCAAAGGGGGGAGTAGAAGCTTTCTAGGTGGAGGCAACAGCATGATTTTAGGCGCTGAGGTGGTGAAGAGGAACAAACTGGGCTGGCATGGCACTTGTCGTACAGGTTTGAAGCACAGGAGGGGAGTGGGAGAGCTGGGGCAGACCACCCTCCTGGGAATGAGGCACCGGCGTGGTGCCGACCTGCACGTGCCTCCCCTCCCCTGTTGAAGTCAAATGACGGTTCCTGGGGTCACCTTTCCACTCCACATTTGTGGTGTTTTTCTTTGTTTTCTACTCACTCTCATTGTAGAGCTGTGATAGGAGTCAAACCTCAAATGCTGTCCAGACTTATAATAAAGTCTTCAAAGTCTCATTTCCTGCACCGATAGGGACGCCCAAAGGATAGACTCGCCTCTTCCACAGCTGGTATCTGGGACCACGAGGCTATCAGCAACATCAAGACTGTGGAGGGGTGGGCCGCGGGGCGAGGCCTGCCTACTTTGAAGTTAATTCATCCTAAATGGGCATGGAAAGAACACCACGAAGATGTACTGGGGCCAGCTCTTCCATGGCCCAGGTATAATGGCTTTCCTCACAGAGCAGTGCTCCTGACAGGGAAACCTCCCAGGCTCCATCTCCACATACCTGTTCCTCAGGCTCAGTAAAATGGCTGTCAATCTATTTTAAGCGGAGGAAAATTGAGGATGGTTTTTCAGTGCTATCGCTGGCTTAGTTATGTCAAGCAATTTCTTTGGAGAGTAATAATAGGTGCTGTCTTCAGAAATAGTTTAGTCACAAATGCCTAGTTCTTAAAGTTTACTTGTTTCCCTCCTGTCTCTTTCTTCAGCTTTATCTCCTGCTCCTGCAGTATAGTTTCTTCCAGAGATTTCTTCCCATGAAGACTAGCAGGTTGCATTTTATTTCTGGTTTCCTTCCATAATCATCTTCACCCTTCCTCCTCCTCCTGCCACTCCCCTGACCCCAAAGCTTCCATCAACCAGACTAGTTTTGTACTTTGAAGCGCATTGTCAGAAACCTGAATGACATCATAGAGAAAATAGTCAATCTGGGGACAGTGATGTTAATAAGTTAATTTCTTCCCTCCCCCACCCCAATGTCAGATAATTTATTTTTTAACCAGTTTTTACCAACCAAATGTTAACACATATGCCTGATTGCTAACCTCCTCTGGGCACCAAACCTGTTTTTTCTTGAGTGCAATAAGTGATTATCCAACTCATGCTGCTCCGAAAAAGAGGTTTTGTTTTAATAAGCAGTTTGCAGTTTGGCACACAATGCTGAGGAAAGCAACATTATCTCCAGCAGTAAACTCTGCAGTCATTGCAAAGCTTGACAAGAAAATGATTGAGTCTGTTTGTTATACCTTTGTGGGGCTGCCACTGCTGCTGCTGATGGAAATGTTGCTGTTTATTCAGCAATGCAATAACACTTTCTGTAATTTATGGATGCACATTCCCCAGATTACTAAAGGTAATATTGTTGACTAAAGGAAAGTATACGAATGGATAGTTTCAGTTGTTGCTGTCCTTATAAAAGTGATTGACTGTTCACTTTGCACAGGAAAGAATTTGCACAGGCTTCATCCCCCTTAACAATTACAGATTTTCCTTCCTCTGACAGTTACAAATAACATGGCTTGTCCTAAGTGGTAAAAATTTACTGATTCCATAGAAGTTCAGGCCAGAGGCTGTGTGGATTCCCCTCTCCCTTATATCCCAGCCAGCTCTGCCATCTTGCCCCTTGGGGGCACTAGACTAGCCATACTTGGACTCTTGGTGTGGCCTTTGGCCTGCATGGTGGCACCTGGTTAAGTAGTTTATGGTCTCAGACACTTGGCTTTCCTTGTTAGCAGAGCTGAAGAGGCCACGGTGACTCATGATGCTTCTCACATGATCTCATGTGGCAGGAAAATGTCTTTGTGACTGATTGTTCTGTGGACAAGGTTGAGTGAAGTTGGTTCTTTTGTCCTAGCAAATGTAGATAGGGAGGGATACATGGGCAGTAGAAAATCAGCCACTTCTCTCAAAGTAGTGCTGAATAAAGGACTGGAAATTTAGTCTTCGGTCACCGTTGGTGCACCTGTTGATGGGCTCTTGGACAATACACTTTGGGAAGCTGTGAGTCAGAGGGCTCAGTGGTAGGGCACAGGGGAGCTGCTCCAATTCCACAGGATTTTCTCACTGAATGGCAATTGGTGCTTTCACCTAGGTCAAAAGGGCAACAACTTTTTGGTTTAGAGCCTGTCAATGCCCATGGACTGATGGTAGGGAGGTGATGGCATTCGGAGGTCCCAGGCTTGGCCCTTATTGAGACGAAGAAATAAGCAGCTCAGTGAAGAAGGAGCTGCTCAGGAAAACAAGAAAAAAAATCTTTGAAGGTATCAAAGGCAATAGGTTTGAAGGCACTGCTCTCTTTTTGGGAGATAAGTTGTTACAACGGGTGCACGGATAGAAAAATAGAATACATGTAAGGCATCATGTGTTTGCATCTAAAGTTCCCTATTTTTCCTAAGTAAACTCTCTGGGCCAGTGTGCAACTCAACTGACCAGCACTGCACTGGCTTATGCTTTTGTCAGCCTTGCAGTTCTCCGTTTAATGATTGGTTATTTAATTGGTCATAGTGGGGGGGATCCTGGCATATGTGAGAGCGTTTGTGAAATCTTGGTGATTGATGTCAGGAAGACAATAGTTAACAAAAATATTATTTATCATTTTGTTAGGCCAAACACATGCTGTTGACAGGAGAAGGGTTAAAATGGGAACATTTCATTCATTTACTCTGGCTTGAGGGTGATGTTTTTCCTATCCCTGCCTCACTCTCGGGTTCACTTTATGATTGATGAAAGATGAAGTAGTCTGATCTAGTTGATGTGAATTATCATTCTTTTATCAATTTTATAGATGTTTTTCTCTGTCTCATTCTATAAGGATTTGATGTGCAATTTTGGTGTGTCAATTTTTTTTCCATTTTTTTATTACATGAAAATTTTGTTTGATGTGGGCTTCTTAGCATGAAAGACAGGTCATTTGACATTTGAACATGCTTGTGAAATTCAAACCCCATTTTATTTACTAATGGCTGCTAATGGCTCATAATCAAAATACTTGATCATACGAATAATTACAAATTATGGACTTGCTGATTGTTGTTCTCTGTTGGCATCTGAGGTTCAGTCAGCTTTTACCAGCCTTGATGTTAATCAAAGAAGGATGATAAGAGTATTACAAAGTGGATGTCAGTTCATAGAGTTTGGATAATCTTAATCTCAGTTATATTTTAGGGTTTAGCTGATGTTGACAACAAATGATAATCCTATTCTCTTAATCTCAATCTCGAGATTAGGCAGCTAATACTGACACCAGTTATATCTTGGGGCCAGAATATTTTGTTTTCATAAATATATTAGTGTGTGTTTACATTTTTGTGTGTATATACTATGTGTGTATGTTGTTTCCTCTTGAAATCCATATATTCGTTGTATTTCTGAGTGGTAAGTGGTGTAAATTATGTGCTTTTAAATTACTATGTTTCCAACACATATTGGATGGTTCGATTAGTCATGAGTGAATGAAAAAGCAAGTTGAAAAGAGTAGAGAAAAGACTATTTTATAAAAGGATAGGAAAGAAATTCAGTCGTAATTTCTTACCTGCACATTTTAACATTTTAACCAAATGACTTAACACATTTTTGGGATTTGTACCCTACTTTTTTTTTTCTTAAACTACACGGCAAACTTACGTTGCTTTGGCAGAAAAGTACTTGGAGAGAGTTCTATTAATGCTTAATAATATAATTCACTAATTTGCTTTTTTCTATTAATACTTAATAATATGATAATTCACTAATTTGCTTCTTTCCAAACTATAGCACTTACCACAATGTTTTCTACCTGTGTTTATCTGTATCTATATGAGTGGATAAAGGAACAGGTACTGTTTGCTGCGAACTAAACTTATAGGCATTTAATCCTCATACTCTGAAGCAGGTATGATTATGATCCCTGCTGGGCCAGTGATGAAACTAAAGCACAGGGTAAGTACAAGTTGGCCAAAATCAGATGACTTCGTAAATGGAAAAGCCAGGATTTGAAACCATAGGGTCTACCCCTGACACCTGTGTTCTCCACCTGTGTTTTGACTGACCTTGCTAGAGAGGTGACACACACGGTGACAGGACGCTTTGCTGACACCTCTGTTGCCTCAGAGGGAGGCCTGTTGGATGGCTGCTCACTTGGCCGTCTTCCTTGGTCGCATGTCTCTTTCCCAGGAGTTGTCTCGGGATCTCACTCAACATGCACCTGCAACAGACCCTCCAAGGCAGGACCAAGTTCATTCTCCCATCTGTGAGGTCTGAGAGATCCCACAGGAGCAAATGAGGTACGTGAAAAATCATGCCAGCCACCTTTCAGTTAGACTTTTCTCTCTCTGTGTTAAGTGGAGCTAGAAAGGCTTGAGAAGTGGAGACAAACAGATTTTAATAAGGCGCTTTTTCCCATTTAAGTACTCGTGGACTTCGTTTTTTTCCTCCAGTCCCTTATTTTGCTAGACTTTGGTCTCCAGGGTTACACATGACTATAAAACTATGACTAAAACATCAAGACTTATTATTTTGTAGTAAAGGTGCAGTTGTGAATAACGTGGCACGCATTGGTTTGGATCTTGTGAGAATGTTGATAAAAGGTACCTCGACGTAGTTTGATCATTTTAATAAGAAGAGTGGTCAAGAGCGATGGGACTAACCGACACACCTTTCTTTGTCTTGGAGAAATCTTGGGGCGCTTTTACCTACCCGTCCCAGCACCCCCCACCCCCCAATCCCACTGCCTGGCTCTGGTCGTGGGGCTGGGCCCCAGGTGAGTGGGGGAGGCTCCCAGGAGGCGCAGCCCCTGCAATCTGGGATATTGTTTAAATACCGTAAAAAGCCTCTCTCATTTACTCCCGAGCAGCGCAGAGAAAAAACGGTGTGGTAATCCTGGCATAGCAGGTGGTGCTACTTTCCTATCAGTATAAAATGAAATTGTGTGGATGTGTTTTTCCCCCCCCCTCTTTCCCGTTCGCTCTTTTTAATCTTTAAATAAGACGATTGGTAGCCTGTTGGCAAGAAAATGGGCCCTGAATTTTTATTCAAAGTTATACAAGGATGATAGTTGGAATTTTTGGCAGGAGGCACGCCATTGCTTTTCAGAAAGTGCTGTCAAGGGAAGCTTTTTCTGAATTACCTGCTGGGCCTGGGCGCTTTTATGTTGTTGTTGTGACAGGTAGATTTATAAGGCTTGAAATTTGTACAAATCAGTTGTCATTCAGTGCGAGCTGTCAATGTGTCAAGCTGTCAGCCTGCTGCGAGGGGACGCCCGAGGGGGAGTACAAGGGGGCAACCATGGAGAAGGGAAATGAGTTCAAACAGACCTGAAATGGAGCTCAGTTCTCGGGGTTTGCTGCCCCCGTAGAGCCGGCATTGATTTTTCTTGATGTTGAGCAACAGCAAACCTTAAATGACACGTTGTTAGCAATCTAAAGTTGCTGTTTATTGTCTTTTAAATGGCAGCAAATCATGCAGAAGAGAATACAGTGTGTATTTTCGAATTTTGCATGTTTAGCAGCATCCTGTTCATGTCACTTTTCTGGCCTGGCTGGTTTCAACCAAGGGACCTGCTGCTTCACTGATGACTCCAACTTTCTGTAGCATTTTGCAGACGCAGCGTGAAAGGAAGTTGTGTGCTCGTCTCTCCGTGGGCTGCAGATCACTAATAAACACAGTATTAAAGGAGCAGTGAGTCAGGGCTGCCGTTTAGCCTAAAAAAGAGAGCTGTGTCCCTCGCATGGCCCTAGCTTCCTTTTAAGACGGATCTGGCTGCAGTTCCCTTGAAGACAGAAGGCCTCAGCAGGCAGGGCTTTCCTGGACGGTGCTGGACCGAAGTCAAATCATCCTTCACTTTAAACTGATTATTTAAAGAAAAAAAAATTTTTTTTCCACCAATAAAGAGCAGCAGCACAATGCCTTGACTACCTAAACACAATCTGGTGGATTTTCCCATCTTGTTGAAACCGTCTTCATTCTGTGCCCCTTAGTAAATCCTCAGTGTGGCTTTGATTGTTTTAGGTTGCTTTGCACATGGCTCGTGGGAACGCTTAAATGTAACCCTGCTTTCGTTGCCCTGTGCCCTCCTGGTCCTTTCCATACACACTCAGGACAGAGAGACCTTTGGACATTTTTCTTGAGTTATCAAGAATTAGCATATTTCTAAAAATTAGGCACAAACGTCCCTACTTTTTCAGTGTGTGGCATTTAGCATGGAGGCCTGGCTTTCATCCAGATGTTTAAACTTTTGCACCTCTGGGCAGAGCGTCCCGGCTTTAAGCAGTTGTATGACTTTGGCCTGTTTCACCGGTTCCCTGTCCGTCAGGTGGTATAGGAGAGAGGAGGTAAGGGTGGGGGGCCAGGGGAGAGGGCAAGAAGGGGTGAAGCGGCTGGGGATGGGAGCTGGGAAGGTGACACTTGAGAAGCAGTCAGTACCAAGAGGTAAAAAAATTAATCAAAGATTTCCATCTAGCCATTACCGGCTGGCGTTCACGGCCTCTGAGCCTCTGAGCTAAAAAGTCTGCAGAGAGGCTCCTGGCGCTGCAGAGTTTGTCTTGTAAAAGTGCAGCTGTCCAAAACATGACAGCTACAGCATTAGCAGGGCCATTAAGAGGTGTAGAACATTTCCAGGGAAATGATTTGAAAAATGACAATGCTGGCTCCTGTGTGATATTAATTATACCCTGTACTCGTGGCAAATAAGCTAAAATAGTTGGCAAGAAAGACAAAGTGAGGTGTCCTGTTTCTGACCGTCATTCTGATCAAACAGTCACCAGACTGGTGGGGCTTCATGGTCGGTAGGTAATTGTAAAAGGTGAGAGGTACATGCTTGCACCATCAGTCAGGGCTGTGTCTGGAAGATCGTCTTAAATCCACGGAGAGGATGGGGTGGTGGCAGGGGAAAGGTTGGAAGGGCTGTCCTCCATCTGCCACAGGTGTAAGCTGTGCCACCCCACAGCATTTCCCGCTGTGATGGGACTTGTGCTCTATCTGCCCTGCCCACCAGGGCAGCCGCTGGCCACATGCAGCTTGGGCACCTGCAGCATGGCTCTTGTGACTGGGGAACTGAATTTTAAATATTATGTTACTTTAAGTTAAAATGTAGATATAAAAGTCCACACGTGTCTGGGATATTAGGTGGAGCAGGTCGCCAGAGCGGTTTTCAGAAAGTGCGATTTGGAGGCTGGGGGGCGGGATGCAGAAATGAGTAGGAAATAAGAATTAGGACTCGTGCATCAAGTCCTGGCTGGCCTGAAATAGCACATGGCTTTCTCTGATTACTTCTGACTTTGTTTTATACTTACTTTACCTGTGGAGGTAAGCACTAACTTGTTTTACAAATGCAAAAACTGAGACCCAGGAAGGTCAGATAAATCTGCTCGAGGTACAGAGCAAGTTGGGCACTAGGCTGGCCAATTCCATGTCTTGTGCCTCTTCCTTAAGATGGTGCCTCCTTTCCAAGGGCTCTGATGGGTGACCTCTTTCTAGGAAATCCAGGGTCTGTGCTCCTTGTGCACTTGGCATCCAGCACTTTCCAGAGCATTCTTAATATTAACACTCACTGCCCCATGTGTGAAGGCTGTACCCATGTCCGAGGCAGCCTGGAGGAAGCTCCCTTATTCCTATGCCTTGGCCGCACTTTCTGGAAGGCAGCCAGCCAGCCCATTGGCCTTGCCCTGACGGAGCCCCCTTTAAACTCTGGGCCCTGCATCTGAATTGTGCCTTCGACCAGTGGATCCAGATGCATCATCCTTCTCGCCTCCCTGCTGATCCCGTGGCTAAATTACCCTATATAAACAAGCCTTTGTTACTCCTGACTGTGAGAGATGTGGGGCTGGCTCTTGTTGAAGAAGAAAATAGACCTGGGAAGAAAGAGGTCATGAACAGGTCAAAGTGCCAGAAGAAAAGGCTTCTGGGGCTAAATTTTCCAGATTTGGGGGCTCTGGGGTAGGTGGTGGTGCCTGGGGACCTTGCGTGGGGGTGTGTGTGCCACATACGCAGCCACCTATTTGTTTTTTAAAGTGCAATCTGCTTGGGGGATTTATTAAATAAAACATATTAAAAGAAAGCCCCGGCTAAGGTCAGCCCAGACCTTTTGAAGAACTGTTGAAATGTTGCTGGGCTGTTCTCTGCTAATCCTCCAAGTGTGCTGAACATGAGAAATAACATTCAGCGTTAAACCACCAAGTACAGAGAAAATGTCTTGAAATTATAGTGTTTGGTAAATTAGAGATTGCTTCTATTTCTCCCCTTCCAGAGCTGAGGCAAGGCCACTTTCCCTTTCCTTGTTTACCTTGAAAACGCGCTTTACTGCCTGTGGTGTTTCTGTTAACCTCCCTGAACCCTTGCGATTTCATTCATGTGATTTGTTATTGAATGACCTTTTGAGGATTTTACAAAACATGACCTTTTCTTGTCAAACATTCAAGGGTTTGTAAAGTGAAGCTGTCACGGGGACTCTGCGTGTTTGCTAATTATAACTAATATGTTTCCCCACATCCTTGGAAATGCAAATCACTTATTTGTTCCATGAATGGCTGCTCTTTCTTGCCTGTTGGTTTGAGATGCCTCCGAGCTGCTCAAAGGGACATCTCTGGCCTGGGAATTCTGACTCCTTTGCTTCAAGTTAGGGAATAGGAACGCCGATTCCCTTGTAAGTTCATTTGACCCCTTGGGCACAATGATGGAAGATGTGAGGAAAGAATGAAAGCATTCAAAACAACCCAGTTGTTCAGAAAGTATTGGACATTCTTAAAATGTTCTGTGTGGTTCTAGTACTTCCTTCGCCCAAGAGAAAGAGGTGGATTTTTATTTATTTATTTATTTATTTATTTATTTATTTATTTATTTATTTATTTATTTATTTAGTGTGTGTGTGTGTGTGTGTGTGCGCTTTTTTGTGTGCTGGCAACAAAGACAAAAATAAAAACTTTTGTGCACAAGAACAGAATTACAGGCAGACTCAAGGAAGGAAACATCAAAGCCTTGCTTTCTATTCCTTGATTTTGGTACTGAAAAATTTGTACTAACAATAGCTAAACTACAATTTATTGAATGCTTATCATATTCTGGAGGCTGTGTTCAGTGACTTACAGGCATGAGCTCATTTAATCATCTCAACAACTCTGTCTAATCATCTCAACAATATTATTATTGTCATTATTACCAGTTTCCAGATAATGAGGCTGAGTTTCAGATTAACTTGTACAGGTCAATTGGCAAAGGTAGGGTCTCTCTAACTAGAATGTGCTGTACCATCTCCTCTGTAGAGCTGTGAATTTTGACTTCTGTAGTGAAAGTGGTGTGCTCTCCTGAAAAGCTTGTTTTCTCCATGAGACGAATGCTCTATATGATTTCTTTTCTCCTCCAGAATGCTATCTTGCATGATTGATAATCACCCTATTGAACTATTGTCAGTTTCCTTAAATCCCGGTTTAAGGAATGCAATGCTAGGTCAAATCACATGCCGTGTGTTTGCTGCTAATGGAAGGAGAGTTGAGTAGGGCTCCTGAGACACTTTTAAAACTGCATCCAGTGAGTTTCTTATTAGGAGGAAAAAATAATCCCCAAACATTCCAAATGACGCACAGTTACTGTCACTAATGATTTGTGGTTACTGGAAGAGGGATTTTGAATCCTGAGTGACTAAGAAATGGCTGCTTGTCTCTAAGTTCCATTTGTTAGAAGGGATAAAAATCTGGGATAGCATATGGACTGAATAAACTTCAAATTTTCTGAGCTTGGAGAAATTCCATTTGAATTGTGTGTAAATTGCTTGAAGATATTGTTTTGTTTTGGTTCCTTTCCACTCAAGGTAGGGCTGTGCTGTGGAGAGGTTGGCCAGCCATAAAGGAGCTGCGTGTTGGATTCATCCTCCAAAGTCTAATATGGAGTCTCCTTTATAACATTCAGGTGCTTGGCCCTGCTCCGTCGTTTGTCCCCCTAGCCATTTGGAAATCTCTATTTATCTAGGTAGGGGGATTACTGGACTTTTCCAAGCATAACTCCTAGGAGATGTTGTCTTTCAAATTACTTTCATGTGTTTTCCTTCCTCATTCAGTTGATAGACATAGATGTGCAGGCTAATTTGTGTCTTTGAAACAATGGAAATTTTTGAAGGGTTGGCTCATAATATTTGGAAAGGGTCATTACAACTTTATCTATTAAAAAAAAGTTCAGATTCAGGATAGAAAAATATATTTCACCTCTTTTATGAGTCTGTTCTCAAGAGCCAAGCAATTTGTTGTAAAAGAATATAAGAAATATTGAGAATGAGAAAAGTTATTCATTCTATAAAGCCCTGTCCCTCTTCATACTTCTTTTTCCCACTACAGCCTTTGATCGCTTCATAAATGACCCGCAATGTGAGAGAATCTGTCCACCCTGCTATTTCAAATGTATTGAAGGTGTTTATGATGGATAGTTAGGTTTCAAATATACAGTAACCCAGCTTTCTACTAAAGAGGACCCTTATATCTTGGTGCTTAATAGCAATGGCTTATATATTTCAGGATCTTACCATTCTAGATACAGTCAGGCTGACCTTAAAGTTTTTTTAAAAGTCAGTATTTCATAAACTGGATTTCAAGTAAAGAAGGAAAATCATGAAAATTTCATTTTGGAGCTTCTCTTTTAAATTGAGTCAACTTTAGGGTCTGTTTCACTATTAAGACTATCCTTTAATAGAATTCTGTTCACTCTGGTTGATGACAGTACCCAGGACCACCAAGACACTTTGCCAGCAATTACTGGCCAGGACTTGCAGAATTATGGTAAGGATCTGAGTGTTTTTTTTTTTTTTTAATATTGAATTAATTCTCTTTATGACATGTAAAGAAGGTTGGAGGGTTGAAATATTGTCCTTTTTCCAGATGCATGCCTACTTTTTTTTTTTTTTTTGAAAGAGAGTGTGCATGCACATGGGAAGGGTCAGAGGAGGAGAGAGAATCTTAAGCAGGCCCCACACCCAGGATGGAGCCCGATGGAGGGCTTGATCTCACAAGCATGAGATCATGACCTGAGCTGAAATCAAGGGTTGGCTGCTTAACTGACTGAGCGACCCAGGTGCCCCAAGGGTCTGAGTGTTTTTAAAAATCTCCAAGCATATATTGAACTAATTCTAATACCACAGAAAGCACTTTCAGGAGAATTAAGGTAAGCTGAGGATATTGTGAAATTCATAAGAGGCACAAGGCATTGTGACTTTAGAAAAAGAAAAAATAATTGCATTAGGACAGTGCTTCCTAATATTTTAAGGTGAAGTATTTGAGGCTCTGTTGAAAACTATGGCCACTTGTCCCAGAGAATGTATATTAACATAAAATTTTACCTTTTGTTTCTGAGATTTATGGATTGCCCTCAACATTGTCCTTGAGAAACCCAGATTAAGCCCCTTCGATTGAGTTCCTCCCAGACCAGTGAGAGAATCATGCCTGAGCAAGGAGGTAATTCAGTCACTGACATGTTGATCAAACTTAAAAAAAAAATTTTAGGCATAATTTTGCTTTTTTGATCATAAAATTATTGTCCCATGTGTGTAAACACCAAGTCTCTGCTACTGAATTGGTGAGGATAGCCAAGGATCTTGATACCTGTCAGCTGGGCTGTTAGAAATCTGTCCACGAATTGTTGGAATTCTAGGCAGTGTAATGTAATAGCAGAAAAATGATGAATTTTGAGCCAGGAGTCTTAGGTTCTACTCTTTACCCACACAACGTAATGACAAGGAAGTCATTTGACTTGCTTGATCCCCAATTTCATATCCATAAAAATGAGCAGTTGGATTGTGATCTGCAGTGTGCCTTTCAATCTTAAAATTCAATCAGTTTTCCTTCCTTCCTTCCTTCCTTCCTTCCTTCCTTCCTTCCTTCCTTCGGTCCTTCCTTTTTTCTTTCTTTTTCTTTTTTTGGCTCCTATTTGTATTTTATAAGATCAAGCCTCATGCCAGGAAGAAGGGGTCAAGAAAATTTTGTTTCTTAGAAGAGGTTCCTATTTAATTTGAGAATCTCAGAGAGTCAAGAAATAATAAAAATTATCTATTGCAGTAGAAATGCTAAGCTTCGTTGGGGTGAAATACGTGAAAGTCTGGGAATATTAGTGCGAGTCTACAATTGCTTTTCAGGCCCATTAGGACATAGAAACTCAAGTTTTTTCTTCGTCAGTGTCCATGTTGCTCATTGGCACTTCTGCTATCTCCCAGTTATGATGACTGCCTTCTTGGGCAGAGTTAGAGTTGTCAATAACCATCCTGAAGTTTATCCTTGGAATTGAGTCCTAGGGAACTGAAATGAGATGTGTCACTTACAGAGATTTGTGATACTGAAGAGAAGGAGGAGAAACTCATGGAGGACAGCTTCTTTAGCATCAACTTGGGTCCCTGTTTCTAGGAGTAACCGAAACAAACTGGAGATGTTGCACAGTTGGCATGTGTAAATAGTGTGTAGTGGAAGAGTCCTGAAACTGAGTATGAACTTAGATTCTCAATTGTGGTTGCCATTTCTTGGAGTTTGGTTTGAGTGTTCTCTTCAGAGTCCTGTTTTCCTGATGGTGTTCCTGAGGCTGGTTGGAGGTCTAATAGCTCAGCTGATAGGTGCTGTTTGCATCTAGAAGGCAGTGTGCCCCACACTGTAGTTGACAACAGGCTCTGGTCAAGACTCAACCTGTTTTCCTTTTGGATATGATCCAAAGTTTTCCATGTTTGCCCCAAGCAGAAGAGTACCCAGAAGGTTTTTATACCAGGGGAAAATTAAATGCTTTCTTGGGCAGTCCAGATGGCTCAGCTTAGCGCCGCCTTCAGCCCAGGGCGTGATCCTGGAGACCCAGGATCGAGTCCCATGTCAGGCTCCCTGCTTGGAGCCCACTTCTCCCTCTGCCTGTGTCTCTGCCTCTCTCTCTCTCTCTCTCTCTGTCTCATGAATAAATAAATAAAATCTTTAAAAACAAAACAAAAAAACCCCACATTTTCTTCCCCAGCAGTTAAGAGGACAAGAAAAGGAGAAGCCACTGGTGGGACTCTTGATCTGATTTGAGAGTGACAGCCAGGATCTTGTTCTAGATCATTTGTAGCTTCCTCTGCCAGAATGTTGACGATGAGATAATAATGACGAGATGAAAATAAATTAGTAATGTTTTAAAGGTGAAGAAACCGAGTCACAGAAATATGTTGACCTGCTAGAGGGCACATGAAAGGAGGAGAAGCCAGGACAGGAATCTGGCTTCATTGTGCAGGTTCTGTGAACAGTTGAAGGAAAAAGATGGTGGTGACAGGAACTGTGTAGAAGTTCTCTTCCCCATGCCCTTACTTATCTAACCAGGAGATAGGAAGATTGCGCTGCTGGTGACCCCCTCCCTCGAACAAAACAAAGCTGAGGCCACACGTTTGTGTGCTCTCACACATGCATTCGTCTGGGTTAAGTGTGTGAGGAGGTGATGTCAGCCCTCTTACCATGTGGTTTAATTTCCTCTCCATTGATTCAGAAGTGGAAAAAGAAATGTCAGAAGTCCTGAAGTGCCTTTAAAACAAAGGTGCAGTGAAAGTATTAAAATCAGAAAAGAAAAAAAATAGCTATTTTTAGAACTGAAGTTCCATTTGCTCACTGATTCCTAGCTTCTTGTTAAGTGCAAGGTGGGGGCCACCCCAGGCTGCTCATGGTGGTTCAGACTCCCTGTGCCCCACCACATGTCCTGGATTGCCACTGTTTCTTTGAATTTCCGATGTTGCAGGGACTGGGAACATTTGGGGAAGGTGCTGCTCTTTTGGCACAAACAGTGCTTCTCCCAAGGCTGCAGCAATATTTTTTTTCATTCCTTTCTTCTTCTTCTTTCTGTTTACCTTTGGCTTGAGTGAGTCAATTGGCATTTCTCTTTGTACTGGGAAAATTCATTATTAGCCACGAGCAAGAGAGAGGGCAGAAAGCAGGGTTACAAATAGATCTGAAAGGTATGTTTGTGTCTGCATCTCTATTTCTGGGGGCAAGGGACAGTGTTGCCATCCATTAAATATTTATTGTATTAGCAACCTCTAGTCATCCCTGCTAATGGAGGGAAGGGATGGTATGATAATCCAAAATAGCACAAAGTTCCAAGTTATTTATATTTGATTTGGCAGTGCTTTACAATAAAACCCCATGAATTCAACCTAATTAGGAAGAAGGCCAGTTTGGATTAGTGAAGCCCAAATTACATTTTATGGAAAATTGATTTTGTAGCTTCCAAATTTATACAGTAATTTGAATTAGGTATCAAAGTCCACAGTAGAGATTCTTAGGACAGTTTTTAATGACTAGTTAAAAATATTTGGCTGTAATGTAAAATTTTACAGAAATGTCTACCTTCAAAGTGATCAAGACGTTTCAAAACTTGCCTCTTAGGAGTTTTAACTATTTCAGTAGACCTTTCTTATGTGATGAACAATGGCCTGCCTGACACATGATAGGAAAGTAAATACCTGTAAAGATTTCTGCAAATTTCCAATCTGTTGGATTTGAATGAGCAAAACTGACCTACATGATATTTCTTTCCTCAGATCGATCGTCTTAATTATGCATCGTGAAAGCTAATATAGATGGGGAGTCTTCTTATGTAATATTTTATTTCTTAGAATGTCTTTATATGGAAATACATTTTTCGGTTGATGCAGGTGATAATTTTGTGATGCTCTAGCTTATTCCTGGTACCTCCAATTTTAGTTTTTAAAACACTGCCTTCCTGGGTTCCCAGCTGCCTTTTTCTCTATATTGAATCATCTGTAAACAAACCACTGAAGTATTACAGGTGAACATTGTGTTGTTTTTACAGCACAGTTCTATGCTAGGTCTAAGCTTAGGTTCTCTGAACGATAGCACTGGCTTTTAGTCTTCATGTGCAAGTGAGTGAAAACACTGTGGTTCGTTTCTAAATGCCCATCTGTAGAGTAGTTGCATGGAAACTACCCAAGGAGCTTTAAAAATAAGTAAATAAATTGACAGGCCCCACCCCTGGAGATTCTGACTCAGTGGGTTTTGGTGGAACCCAGGCATTTCTACTTTTAACCAGCTCTCTGGTTTCTTCTGGTGGACACCCAAATACAAAAAGGTTGGCTGGAGTGGTTAAAAAGCCAGTAGCTGACAAGGACCCAAATTTGTCTTCCATCTGTGCAAAGCAGATTGGAAGCTGCTTGATTTAGCAGCTGGGATAGTGGGGGCCAGTAACTGTGAAGTGGGGGGAAACCTGGTCCTTTGAGGATAAAGCTAACGAGGCAGATCATGTTTGTACTTTGTACCAGAGTCTAGTTCTTTCTGTTGATTATTTCTTCCAAAGAACCCCTCTGTCTGCCTGGAAGGGTTACTGCTTCTGCCTGGCTTTGCCTTCTTGGTCAAGGGCCACATTCCAGTCCTTGGTGTCCAGAGACCTTTCACACCAGCAGGTGTTTGTCTGAATGCAGTGACCCTTCACTTAGTGCTGCCCCCTCAACAAGACACCCCACTTTCATTTTCTCCTTGGCCCTGCCTCATTTCTTCACAGGCTACAGTTAATCTTGCATAGCACCTAGCAGAACAGGGCTGCCCTCCAGCTAATTAGCAGCTGAGATCATGCTAGTGGCCCTCTCCATGCTGGCAGGTGGGGTTAGAATCAAGGAATAAAGCCTAAGGCACTGGTAAAAGGAAATTGCAAAGAAATACTCATAGATTTGAATTGCTAGACACAGTTGATTGTTTACTCCACAAAATGGACTTATTAAAGGGCCATGAGAAGAGGTTATGTCATTTGCAGATAAATCTGTGCTGCAGATCCAGAACCAGTGAAGTCCATGAGCCCTGGGGAGGCTTGAGCAAAAGGCCACTGCTTGAAAATGGGCTTTATTAGAATCTTACCCCCGCCCCCTTCATTTGTAGGGTTGCTCATGAGTGAAGTGTCAAGGACTCAGGTTCTTATCAAAGGCAATCAAATGAGATGTAAAGCTCCAGTTTTCGGGAACGAGACTTAAAAATAATAATCAGTAAGCTCCATTTGAGATGGCTGTGCTTTCCACCCTCTTAGTTGTCAATCTCTGCTCCCAGTACCCAGATCTGGAGGAAGTAAATGTGATGTCTTAGGGGAACTCAGCAACTTTCTCTTTTGCAAGAAAATTCCTGATTGTTAAGTTCATGGAAGCATTTCATTTGCCTAAAAAGTTGCAAAATTGAGATAAGAAGCTTTGACATAGCTTTAAGCATCGGAGACCCATGTGGTGCATTGGAAGGAGCCCCACCCTGGGCCAGGTGAGAAGACCTGAATGAATGCTCTGATGAGTTCTGTAATTGTGAAGCACTTGGTATGAGCATCAAGCAGAATGGGCCCCCAATGTAGTCCATTCTGTGTGGCTTTCCTGTGGGAACAAGTGTCCATCAATAGTCCTCTCCTCTACCAAGAAAGTCGCTGGTAGGCGGGTATCCTTACTCGTCAGTAGAAAAGGTGAGGACATTATACTTTCTTAGCCAGAAAGAATGCCCAGTCTCTGGTTTTTGGCCCAAGCATAGCATATCCAGAAGCTCTCAGGCCTATGGTTAAAAGCCCAACAAGGTAGGATGGGTAGTATATTTCTAGTACTGCAAAGTCCTATTAACTTGGATGAACTGGATTGAATTACAGGTTAGGAACTGGTGAACATACTTAGTCTTTTAAAAGAAATACAGCTTTATCTCTTTATGTTATTTCTATTTTGCCACAATTTTTAAAGTTTGCCCTTTTAAGCATTTGAAGGCAGGTGATTGATTGAGTGGCATTTAGTACATTCACAATGTTATGCCATCATTACCACTATGTAGTTGCATCACCCTATGTAGGATAGGAAATATTTTTAAAATAACTGACAAATTGTTTCTACCCAGAACAGACCTTGTTAATCCATGCATATTCTCTCTTTCTCTCTCATATGTAAATATACAAAGTATGTTATATGAATTTCATAGTCTGATGGTGCCCAGAATGACCTTGGAAGTTCTCTGTCCACTTATGTGGATGAGGAGATGTGATTATGACCAGGCATTTAAAGACCCGCCCATGACTGTATGGTAAAGGCAGGATCATGGTTCCCAATCTTGACCCAATAGGTTTTCTTTAATGTGTTTATAATTGGCAATAAACTTTCCATAAAATATACTATTGAACTAAAGCCTTTAAGAATTATTTCCTTTCTTTGCTTGAATATTTTCCCCTCAAGTCTTGTTTACATTGTGAATTTTCACGGCAAACCCTTTTTTTGGCCCAGCTTAGACAAAATTTTACCACAAATTCCAAATTATAGGAGTCGTGAACTTTTCTTCTTCCTGAGTTGGCCTTGTGCTAGTGGAAACTTAAAGTGTGTAAAATAATGAACTGTTCTGTGTTTGGGGTGGGGAGGTTGGGAGGTGGACTTGGGAGAAAGCGTGCTTCTGTTCTTCCAGAGTTCAGGGTAGGGTGAGGCTGGGGCAGGAGGCAGTTAGCACAGGCTGAAGCTGACTGAAGGGATGCAGGCAAAGAGAGGACAGCGCGAGAGGACTCTTCCACAGTGGAGGCAAGGACCTTTGAGAGAAGCCCTGGCTCCTTGGTGTCCTTTGGAGGTGGAAGATGGGCATTAGGAGCGGTGGTTTGAACAGGTTGCTTGTGGATGGATGTTTGTGGTGGTAAGCACAGCCCTCTCAGTTGTTGGACTGATGGAACAGGCTTCCAGAAAGCCTGTCTGAGAGCAGAACCTATATGTGAGAGTCCACAGAGGTGTGTAGCTGGACAGTGGTGGTAGACTTGGGTTTCCTTTCCTCTTTTCCTTTTTGTTTTATTCTGGTAAGATAAACCTGACATAGAATTGGCCATTTTCACCATTTTAAGTGTCCAATTATATGACACTAAGTATGTTCATATTGTCATACAAGCATTGTCAGTGTCCATCTCCAGAACTTTTTCATCTTCCCAAACTGAAACTCTGCGCTTGTTAAGAAACTCCTCCCTGTTCTCCTAACTCCTGGCCCCAGGCAGCCCCTATCTTGCTTTCTGTCTATTAATTTGACTACTCTAGGTATCATATAAATGGGGTCGTAGAGTGTTTCTTCTTTTGTGGCTAGGGTCTTAATCTTTTATTTTTAGTTATTAAAGTACAGTTGGCCTCCAATATTACATTAGTTTCATGTGTACAACATAGTGATTCAATTCTATGCATTACTTAGTGGCATCATGAGAATACTTCTATTCACTAGAATACTTCTAGTCACTATTTGTTGCCATGTTATGAAAATAGTGACTATATTCTCTAGGCTGTACATTCATCTCTGTGGCTTATTTATTTTATAACTGGAAATCTAGATCTCTTCATCCCCTTCACTTACTCTGTGCATCCCTCCACCTACCTCCTCTCTGGTAACCACCAGTTCTCTGTATTTGAATCTGTGTTTTCGTGTTTTTTTTTTTTTTTTTTGGTTTTGTTTTAAAAATTCCACATATAAGTGAAATCCTATGGTATTTGTCTTTCTCTGACTTCATTTAGTGTAATAATATTTTCTAGGACCATTCGTGTTATCATGAGTAGCAAGATTTCATTCATTCCATTGTATTGTTTATACACCACATCTTTATCAATTCATCTGTGCGTAGACACTTGGGTTGCTTCCATATCATGGCTATTGTAAATAATGCTGCAATAAAAATAGGGTGCATGTATCTTTCCAAATTGGTGTTTTCATTTTCTTTGGGTAAATATCCAGTATTTACCCAATGACTGGATCATGTGGTAGCTCAATTTTTAATGTTTTGAGAAAACTGTATATAGTTTTCCAGAGTGGTTGTACCAATTTATATTCTCACCAACGGTGCACAGTGTTTTCCTTTTCTCCATATCCTCCCCAGTGTTTGTTATTTCTTGTCTTTTTGATACTAGCCATTCTAACTGGTGTGAGGTAATACCTCATTATGGTTTTGGTTTGCACTTCCCTGATGATTAGTGGTGTTGAGCACTATTCATGTATCTGGTGGCCATCTGTATGACTTTGGAAAGACTATTTAGGTACTGTGCTCATTTTTTTAATTGGATTTGTTTTTGTTCTTGTTTTTTGGCTAATGAGTTGTATGAGTTCTCTATATAGTTTAGATATTAATACCTTACTAATATATCATTTGGAAATAGCTTCTCACATGTAGTAGGTTGCCTACTTATTTTGTTGATGGTTTCATTAGCTTTGCAGAAGCTAATGCTAATGATTTGCATTTCCCTGATGATTAGTGATGTTGAACATCTTTTCATGTGTCTCTTGGCCATCTGTATGTCTTCTTTGGAAAAATGTCTATTCAGGTCCTCTGCTCATTTTTTCTCATTTTTAATTGAAATTTTTTGGGTGTTGTATCATGTTTTAAAATACATTTTGGTTATCAACCCCTAATCAGGCATATCATTTTTGAATATCTTCATCAACCCCTTATGAGGCATATCATTTTTGAATATCTTCTCCCATTTGGTAGTTTGTCTTTTCATTTTATTATGGCTTCCTTTCCTGTGCATTTACTCTGGTTTCCTTACTATATGGGCTAGCTAAGAAAGTCTTGTTGTTTTGGGGGAATTAGAAGAAGGCACCCCCTTTCTTTGGTAGATGCAGTCCCTGGCCAGAACTTGAGCTTGGCAAGTGGAGGATAATGTGGATTTTAGTCCCCACCTATCTCCTTGGCCAAACATGACTGTGTAGTGAATAATCTGACAAGCCTTTTATTATACCCTCTAAAGGAGATCTTCCTCTTGTCCTGGAGCCCTGGCTGGGTGTCTTCCCTGTTACTCATTTCTGTTCTTCTAGTCCCTTCTCCTATTCCCTAGTTCCTCTTGCTCCTTTAAGGTTCAAGTTCATTCTCCTCAGAATGGGGCTTCCTAAGAATTGAAAATATCTTTCACAGGCCACCAGGAAAGGCTGATGGGGCTTCTAGGAAAACACATAACTCATTCAAATGTCATTTGGCGTGAGCTAAGTGCCAGTGACTTACGTCGATTAGATTGCCTTTGGAAATACTCAGGGGGTTAAAAATTAAGAGGAGAATTGTGTAGAAAAATAAGTGGAAGGTTTTACTTATGCTGATGCCTCTGAAAATCAGTGGAAATATTTCGCAAACTGAAAATGCAGCTGGTTGAGTGTGCTCTGAACCATGCTGGGCCCTTGCCCCTACCTCTTTTAATAAAGCAGTGGCTGAATTGAAAGCAATCTAGGCAATAATGAATATTCTTGTAAATCTCTCTGGTTGAGAAACTCTAAAAATATGGCCAGAGCCCAAGCAGCACCTATTCCTTCCTAATTCTACTATAATACTCGAATGATATTTTATAAGGCATTAAACTGTAATTGATGCCATTTTACTGAGGAGATTTTAAAAGCAGGGATGGCAGTAATTGAACTGATTAAGATGACTTCTAATTGTTTATTACATGCGACGTGAGAAAGATTTCTCTCTAAAATGTTGGTTATTTTTGTCCTGATGTCCAAAGAGTTGGCTAATTTATTTACATCGTAGTTGTTGTTGTTGTTGTTTTCAAGTGGTGGATGTCAAGATAGACCTTAGTACGATCGAGAAATGATAAGAATGAATTTTCACACCCTCTCACTGTGGAAGAGTTGGAGGACATATTGATGCAGAACAAGGAAAAAGCGGAATAAAGTTCAAACGTACTAAATGAGACAAACCTGGGTAAAATCATCGAGTGGAGGAATTTTTCAGAGTGTTAGCTTTGGTGCGAAGGAAATGGAGGCTGGGATTTGCTCAGGTCAAAGCGTTGGCCTGGACTTTTCACTTTGCTTTTGTTGGTTTGCAGCACTAAGAGCATTACTCAAACGTATGCTATTGTGGTCGAGCTGCTTCTTTACCCTTGCTTCTTTTGACATTCCTGGGCAAGGCTGTCTTCACTCAGGACAGGCATGTTCCCCAAGTGGGGAAAACTGTAGACTTGAAAATCTGGCCAAATATTTTGTTGCAGCAGTTAACTGTGGCTCAGGATTAAACATTAAGAGAGCGCTATCTGGCTTTCCTCCTCCCCTCCCCTGTAATTTTTTTCGCCCTTCTGAGTTTGGTCATTCGTTTCTGCTGCCTTCAGAGTTTTAAAAAGTTGGATTGTTTCTCTGTTATAAAAATAACACATACATCAGACTTGCAGATAGCCACTAGCCAAGAAGAGAGGCATTTGGGGGCAGTGAGGGACAGGGGAACCATGCAATGAGTGAAGAATGCAGATGGTGACTTATTTCATGACTGGTGTCCCAAGACCCAGAGTGGATAGAGGGGAGTGATGTTCTGTGGACTGGAAAATTTAAAATATTTATGGATTGGACTCTATCTCTAAATCTCTCTGTTCCTCATCTGCATACCACCCTCTTTTTTACATCCCTACCCCTGGGGCAGTTATCCCATTTTTCTGGGTAAAGAAAAATGAGAGGATTCCACAGTTGCCTTTAAGTGTGATTGCTAAGGCTATCGTGTTTGCAGAGTTCTTCAGGTTTCGCCTTGTTTTTTCATAAAAACAAGATTTCTTATGCAAAATGGGTCACTTGAAAGCACCAAACAATTTCTCCAGAGCAACAGCCAGTGTTGCTTGCAGGAGAGATGTTAGCAAACCACTGACATATGGATGTGATCTCTGTTACTTTGACCAGATTTGGTTTCTACAGAGTGCGTGAGAAGGGAAGATAAATTTTGTCCTAGTAATACTATAGCGACTCATAAATAAATGGTTACCCTTTGGTGCTTGCAGTTTTCATTAAAGTCGCCTGAGCTTTGTTATTGACACCATAGGTTGCCTATTCAGGGAAATGCAGTAAAATTTATCAGTGTGCTTTCTACACCTAATAAATCATCCAAACAGGGAACCATATGGCAGATAAGACCTTGAAAATGTGGCTTCAGCATGTGAGGAGTCAAGTTGCTGAAATCTTGAATGATTACAGCCTGCACATTTTCCCCTGGAATATCTTATAGTTATTTTACATGCCATTTTCTTGTTCACCCTATCACCTCTTTGTCTCTCTCCCTCTTGCTTTCTCTCTCACTCTTTCCTCTCCGACCCCCTCTAGTGCCATTCCTTTTTGGCTGTTCTTTCTCATTCTCTGCTTTTCTTTGGGGTGGGGTGGGGTGTGGGGGGTATAGCTTGGATTCAGCTTTAAAATAGGTGTCCGGAGCAGATAAGATGTTTTTATAATGTCTTGCTGGTAGGAGGAAGAGGGGCAGGGAGGAGCAGAGACTGACGGGAAGGCATGATGTATGTGGCGGCTGTGTCCCTACTCTCCTCCAGCCCATTGTCATTAATCACGGCCATTAGTTTTCAGAGCTGCCTTGTCTGCACTGTGCCTCAGAAAAGCCATTGTTTTTTCATGCCACAGACTAGGGGGGAAAAAAGGGAAGAAAGAAACCCTAGGACTTTTTATTTTCTCCTTCCTCATTCTGCCTCCTAGAATGTTCCCCCTCTCCTGTCTCGCCCGCCCCCACTCCTACCCTAATCCAGCTGCCTTTCCTCTCCCTAGAAGTTGGTGGCAGTGGTGGGGATCTAACCCCAAACTCTTCAATGCCTCCTCAGTGCCTGTGTTTTATTCATTTATCTGACAATGTAGCGTGGAGCACAGAATTGGGATGTATTCACTGAGTAATAGCTGTGTTACTCATGATGCACTACTTAATTTACAAGGAGGTTCTGTGAATGTTTGTGGAGTTTTTCTTTTTTCTTTTCTTTTTCTTTTTTTTTTTTTTTTGAATTATGGGTTACATTTATCACCTGAGGATACAGCATGATAGGAAAAATGTGCCTATAGCAGAGAATCCATGCTGGGTAGCTGGGGAAGAGGAGGCTGCTACTTGGGGAGGTGTAGTCAGGTGCTTCCCAAGCCTTGACTCTGTCTTGGGGATTCCATCACTGCTTAGCAGGTTCTTCAAGAGCGACCATGGCTTATGGTCCACTGATGTAACCCAGTCCACTTGGGTGAATCTTAGTGGTGGATGAGGGGTGGCCATTGTCCTCTCCTTCATCTTTGCAAACTAAAGATTTAGGCTGGAGGGGAGAGGCCTGGCAAACTGTATTGGCTTTCTGCCTCTCTGTGGCAAATTGTAACTGAGTCCTGTACATGATGTCTGCTTCATGTATTTGTATCTTTAAAAATAAGCATTTTGTAAAACATGAGGGCCAGCCTCAAATAAAGAGCACACAAGTATGATTCTAAGTCTAATTTTATGAAATGTGCTGTAAAAATAGCAAATTATTGGCACGAGGAGGAAGCATAAGAATTAATGAAAGAATTGTATGGCAAATATTTTTAAAAAGCAAAAAACCTATTAATTACTTCCAAGAATAAATAAAATTGTTTGAACTCCGAACCTTAAATATTGCTGAGTAGAAGTACTTCAGGTACTTATTCAAATGAAAATATGGCAGTGATTTGCTACTAATGCATTAATTGAATATTCATAGTATAGGAAAAAAAGCATTTACCAGCTAGGCATCAGAAGACTAGGATTATACTTTTTCTACCTAGGAAAACTCTAACTTTAGTTAGTTTGCTTGATCTCTGAATGCCTCTTCTTCCTTCTGTCAGATGAGATGGTTGGTTCTAGATCAGTACTTCCCAAAGTGTTGGATCATGGGTGGTACAGGAAATAACTTTAGGTGATTCATGGAATGGACTTCTAAAATGTTACTAACAGTGTATATGACTACAATTGACTTGTATTTATGTTAAATAATATTGGCTGTTTATGACTATATTAGAACTTTCATATTTTTATTACTGAATTAGAAAAAAAGTGAGTCAATTAGAAGAAAAAATATAGCCTGTAATATATGTTGTAGACGTGGGGCTAAAATTATAATACGGTACCCAGATGACCAGAAGTTGTGACCCTCCAGATCTGATGATCAGCTAGGAGTTAAATGGTAGTTCATGTATTGTGTACACACACACAAAAGAGATTATTTTAGGAGTTTAAACATATTCTTTATCATTTTTATTCTGTTTCAGTCTTTATTAATAGAGCAAAATTAATTTTAGTGCAGTTATGTCTGATCTCAATTTCTGATTTAATGAGATCTTCATGAAAATAGTTGTATATATAAGAATCTGATACCTTCACTGCATGATTTTAGACATTGGGGAAATCTGAATGTCTGAGACATGGTGTTGGGGCTCCGTAGAGCACCTCTTACATGGTTTCATTTGAAGACATCTAGAAAGGTTAGAGTATACCACCGTATACTCTCTGCTAGGGTGTCTGTACTTTGTGTTCTTTGGAGTTTAAGTAGTTTCATATATATCAGAGAATCAGAGTCACCTGATCATTTAAAAATGCAGATGCCTGGGCCCAGTCTAAGATCTACTGAACAGATTCTGAGGGTGGGGGCTGCGGATGACCCAGGCCTGCCTCAGTGTTTGGGAACTGCTGGGTTAAGGCACTGGCAGTGCCTAAGAGAGGTACATATGTGTGGAAGGCATATTACTCTTCAAGAGCCATTGTAGCCGTGGTGTGGGTCCTTTTATTAGATTAGTGGCATCACCTCCAAGGCAGGTACATTCCAATATTGACAGGCATTCAGGTAAAATCCTTATCTTACCTGAAGGCAGTTCTGGATGGACAGCTCAGTGAGGAATAGTCTGGGGGTGGGAGTGGGGGCAGAGCAGCAGCATAAGGGCCCGTGGGGAAGGCTGTCATGGTTCCACCAGTCATAACCTCTAAGTGGAAGCAGTGAGCCTGTATCATTTAGCAAATGGCTGGTTGAGGGCACCTGATAGAGCAATTTGGTAGCTTGCGTCTCCCTCTTACTGGGAGAATTTGGCCAATTCAGTACGTTTGAGTATCCCCTTCTATGTTGAGTGGTGGTATTACATCTGTGCTCTAATTTAAGTAATTTCTTCTAGTACACAGCTTTTATTATGCAAGTCGTCTTCTCAGAGTCCCATTCATCGGTTCCCACTGACTTAGAGAACCAAGTGCAGTCTTCTTTAGCTTGGCACTCACCATCGTACTCTTTCTCCCAGGACTTCTTTCCTGCTTTTCCTTTGTCTATAGCCTGTGCTCCAGTCGAGTCCATCTTACCACCTCACAAGCATGTCTCATTTTCCCCCAGCTTCATTACTTTGTTCCATCTCCCTGAGTCACCACGTGGATTCCTTGTTCTCAGGCCCGCAGTTCTTGAGGCCATGTGCTGTCTCCTGTTTCCTTCACAAATCCTCGTACCACTGTGTGCCTGTGTCTGAACCTTGGGTTCCCCTGGAAGAGAAGGTACCAGGATGGAGTAAATATTTGAAAACCTGTGCTGCTAAACACTGAGACTTTGGGCAAATCAACTTTACTGGGCCTCCATCTTCTCTGCTAGAAGACAAGAACTTTGAGAATAAGCATCTTCCCCCCATCTCCTGGAAAATCAGAGGACATGATGAATGTAGAGGAGCTTTGTGAATAGCAACACACTGTACTCATCTAAGGGATATTCTTTGGGAATTAATCATGGGCTGACTTGTGGCTGCTCTTGTATTGCTGTCTTATAATACAATTCACCTGCTGTATTGTTGTTTAACATTTCCTGAGTCTGTCTTGCCTCTAAGTTGGCCTTTTCTTTCCTTTGCAAGTAATTTTTGACTCATGAAAATACTATTCATTATGAAATAACACTGTAAAATGATGGAAAAATTTGCTTGCTTGCAAGATTGATTCTCTTTAAATCTTCCCTTTCTTTTCCTTCTGTCCACCATAAGCTGCTCTCTTTATGTAATCACTGATTTGCCATATTATTGATCTGTGTATCTATCTCCCATCCTGTTGTCCTGTTTATGTAGAACACTCTTTCTCTGTGTGTCTCCTGGATACTCTTGAAGGGAAGCTACCTGCAGGTATTAAGGAAATGTGCTTGGTCTGTGGCTGACAAGTGGGTTTGCAGTGCTTGCTGCTGGTTTTAATCAGTACCAATAGTTTAATCATCGCCATGTTACAGGATGGGTGCTCTGTGGTGGGTTGTGAACACGGGAGCCCCTAAGAGTTTCCTGTTCTTGGGCTGGGATTGAGAGAAAAATATCCACATCACTGTGTTCCTCTCCCAATTTTTATTTCTACCTCATCTTCTCATCTTTATTTCTACCTTTCTTTGGCATCCCAGTCTGCCTCTTTTGAAGATGATCATGTGCCCTGGCTCCCTGTCAGACAGCAACTCTCCTTGAGGTCGAAGCTGGGGTAGGTAGCACTTGCTTGGGAGTTAAGTAGATCTGGGTTCATGGTGGTCTCTGCAAATGTGATAGCTGTGTGGCCCGTGTGTGCAAGTTGCTTAATCTTAGGGCCAGTGTCCTGGTCTGTGAACATAGCAGCATATGTGCCAATGCTCAGCAGAGTGCATTCAATCATTTTATTTTTTCCCTTTATTTTGTTCTACTTCATTGTAGTGATATCAGCCTACCCCACTGCTGTGTTGTATTCTCTGTGTTCTTCATGGGAGTAGGATCTGCTCCCACTGCAGCTGGTTTGAGAGTCTTAGACCAGCACACCTAGAATAGGGCCTCTAGAAGTATTTGAGTGCAAAGGCTAAGAGTGCATGTTGCCTGCCCCTTCGAAGGAATTGTGAGTTTACAGATTAGGCCTGTTCACATTTTTATCAGGGAGGCTAGCCATTCTTTAGTTCCACCTCAGTTTTTAAAAATTTTTATATATTTTTTAAAGATTTATTTATTTGAGAGAGAGAGAGAGAGAAAGAGCACGAATGGGAGGGCCAGAGGGAGAGGGAGAGAGAATCTCATGTAGACTCCATGCTGAGCACAGAGCCTGAGCCCTGGGGCTTGATCTCACAACCCTGAGATCAGGACCTGAACCAAAACCAAGAGTCTGATGCTTAATGGACTGTGACACCCAGGTGCCCCTCAGTTTTGATAAGTACCAGGAAAGGAAAATATAAAATGTGCTGTACCTATTGGTACACAATTCAGGCACAAATGTAAAAACTAAACTCACTTGGGCTTAAGATTCTTCATATAGTCAGAATATCTTATTTAAAAATATCAGGGATCCCTGGGTGGCACAGTGGTTTGGCGCCTGCCTTTGGCCCAGGGCGTGATCCTGGAGACCCGGGATCGAATCCCACCTCAGGCTCCTGGTGCATGGAGCCTGCTTCTCCCTCTGCCTGTGTCTCTGCCTCTCTCTCTCTCTCTCTCTCTCTCTCTCCTCTGTTACTATCATAAAAAAATTTTTTTTTAAATATCAGCCTTGGGACCCCTGAGTGGCTCAGTGGTTGAGCGTCTCCCTTCAGCTCAGGGTGTGATCCTGGGGTCCTGGGATCGAGTCCTGCATTGGGCTCTCTGCAGGGAGCCTGCTTCTCCCTCTGCCTATGTCTCTGCCCCCCCCCTCTCTTTTTCTCTATCTCTTATGAATAAATAAAATCTTTAAAAAATAATCAGCCTTGATAAACTAGTTGTAAGTGGGTCTCAGGTTGAAAAGTTTGCTGATTTTTTTTTTTTCCTGCTGTGGATTTTGGCTGGGGGTTGGCCTTCTAAAGCAGCAATGCAGGGTGGTCCACTTTCATGTATATATGTGCTTGGTCTGGGTGGGCAGAGGCGGTTCTTGGCATCTGGTTCCTTGCAAACCCCTTTTCTATTTGTCGGTGCCTGGAGTCTTGCTCACCTGGAATACCCTTCCCTTCCCTTTACTCAAAATTTGAAATGCTTTTTAAAAATTGCTTTTTAAGATCAACTTCAAGTCACACCTCTTTGCAGGGCCTTCCTTAAGTATCCCCTTTTGTGACTGCGAGTTTTTCCTGTAACAACTGCTGGGTGGGGGATTCCATTTGGCAGTTAATCCTTACGACTTCGTGGTATTTCTTTTTTTGCTATTTTGAGCTATAGCTTTCAACTTTGTGGTTTTCCTTTTTCACATGTGTCTGTTCCGTCTTAAACTTCTTTCTCCACAGGGTTTAGTGCAACGCTCAGCACAGAGTGGATGTTCAGAAACATTTTGTTGGTAGGTTGGACCTAATGCCTTGCCCTCCTCCCCTGTACCGCCCCTGCTCTCCCAGGAAGGTGCCCCTTCTCTGTTCCTGGATGAGCCACCCTGCCTGCTGTTGGGTGGTAAGTACCTTGGCAGCCACAGAGGAAACACCCAGAGAACTGCCCTCTCCCGGTGCTGGAAGTCGACTTGCTGCTGCCCCAGCAGAGGAAGCTGATGGAAGCACCGATGTTCACTGTACTCCCTGAGTGCGCAGAAGTCCACTGAGGCATTTCTCCAAGCTTAGAAGCTCTCTGGAACCGAGCGTGGGTGTAGCTTAGAACTTTGGCCACAGTAGACTGAGGGAGAGGCTTCTCTGAGGTTCCTCTGGTTCCTGATTCTGGTGTGACCTCCACTGAGGCCCCTGGAAGGAAAGGTCTAGGCTGCCTCTGAGTAGAAGGAGAAGGGAATGAGGAAGATGGAGCTGTGGGCTACTGTTCTCTGCAGCCTGAGAGGCCATTTCCTGGCACTGGTTGCCGATCTCCACCTCTCTCTGCTTCTCTCTTCCGTGATTATAAAGTGGTTTTGGCCATTTACCTAAAACACAAAATCCAGGGGCCCCTGCAGCAATAACATCAATCAAATGTTGACTTGATAGTGCTGGCAATTGCCTACAGCTCAGGCAAAATGTGCCTGCTTCGGTTTTGTGCAGTGAATGAATTGATTTTCTGAAAAAAGCTGTGTGTGTGTGTGTGTGTGTGTGTGTGTGTGTGTGTGTGTTTATGAGAGAGAATGGAGTTTGATTTTTTTTAGGGGGATTTGTTTTCTTCAGGGGTGATGGCATAGGAAGAGGGAAGGTTCATAAACTGTTCTGCGTGAGCTGGAGAAAGAATGAATGCAGACGTGAACACAGACAAGACAAATATGAAATTAATGATGTTTTACAATGAATTAAGAAACAAAAGATGCGAGATATCTCAAAGATAAGAGGGCCCAGGCAGATCAAATGCTCGTGTACCCCAAATGGTGTGTGTCAGGCTTAATTATCCTCTTGCCTTGCCCCCCCAGCCCCCCGTTAGAAGCAGGCGTGCAGACTATTGTACATGTAGTCTTGTCTCCAGTTTTTACTTTTTGCAAAGTCATTCGTTTTTAGCTCCGATTGCAGCCACTACCAAGTGGCTCACCTTGTCTTGAGTAATGAGAATAAACAACTGGTCACTGCACTGACCACTGAAACTAATAAAGATATATAGTACTGGGCTGGCTTAGGGAGTCACAGACGCATTCTTAAACTCTATGTGACATTTATACCAAAGGAACATGATTCCAAACTCACTCACTGCTTACCCATTCTGAGAAAGAACAAACTATTTGACTGATGGTTTGCTAAATTTAATATGCTTAGCAAGTAAAATTATTGCCTACTCTAATGCTGTGTAATTATTAAGATACACTGCTTTTAAAAATACCAAGTGAATAATATTGATTTAGTGAACTGCTATTTAGAAAAATGCCAGCAAAGGAGGAATATTTTATTTTAGCTGCCTTAGAGCTGTAATGGGTCTGGGCTGAGATATGCATGTGGAAATAAATTATGTACAAGGTAAACTATTTTGTTATACAGTACCCATAATATTAATTAAGCCGTAATTTTACCAACAATGCTTTAATTTAACAAATAAACAGGAATCATCTGTACCATTCTTTCAAATATATAACTTTGGGACCACAATAAAACATGCAGAAGCACCTGCAGTTAATTGTAAAGCAAACAGTGAGACTAGCAACTTTAAAGGGTAATTGTAATTTATAATTTATTTATTTGACTTATGCTGGATATAATTACTGTTATAATGCATTATTATTTTCAGTCCAACGTAAGATCTATCTGATTCCAATTTAGCACAGGCAGCCTGGTGGAGCTTTCTGCTTAGGCCCCTTGGAAGTATGCTCTGGTCCCCTCCGTTCCCTGCAGTGGGAGCTTGTAAAATAAAGAAGAATGGATGGGCTACTGTCAAAGACAATCCTCGTTCAAAGCTGTAAGAATATTTCCATTTCCATTTAAGCCAAGAATTTTCCCTGCCCTCGCAGTCCTTTAGATAGCAGTAGTGGGGAGTGACATCGTCAGAGTCTGCAGGCGCCACGGGTGAATGGGCCAGGCTGGTGGCCCTGTGACTTGGTGGGCGAGAGGGATGGGTGCTGTCGCAGAGCCAGCTCTCCCCTAAATTCCTGCCGGAGCGTTGCTGTTGTTTATCGTGCTTTTGGGCTTTGTTGTTGTTGTTGTTGTTGTTATTTTCAAGAGCAGCCTGGAAGGAACAGCCCGAGGGGGAAAAATACCACCGTGGAAGAAAAGAAGCAATTATAGCTGGCTGTTTGTTTGTGGCTAACAGAATGCTGAAATGGCAGATTTGCAAATTTGTAAGAGAGGGAAGCTTAGTGTTCATCTTTATCAGCCAAAGTGGTTTCTTGTTAGCTGAGCAGCAAGCTAGAAAGCGACCGATTTTGACAACATAATTTACATCTTTGTATAAAACTATTGCTGGCAGCTGAACTAATTTGTGCTGGATTAGGTTGTTTGTCTCTGCTGCTGACTAACCATGCAATCTATCAGAGGCCGTTTTCAAATATCACTTTTCAACTGTGCCCTTGAGAGGGGGAATTGATCGGGAATATACGGAGCAAAATTACTCCAATAACTTTATAGAAGAAACAATTACGGAATCATACAGATGTGAATAATTCTGAAAAGTAGGAACAAATATGATGAATTTAGCCCTATTCCTATCTTTCACATGTGCATGAAATGTATAAATAATACAATAACACATTATTGGCCCCATTTCCTCTTTCTTTCTGGATCCCTGGTCGATGACGGTAATAGGAGCAAGACGAGGGAAGTGCTGGGTGGAGAACATGCGCGGAGACCGAATTTGGGGATTTTGAGATGCAGGTTAAATTAAAGTCACTCGTGAGGGGCTGCAGACAATAGTTAACCTACACGTGTCCCATAGAATGCCTTTTCATCCAAGTCTGAGTTTGGAAGTTTTAAAATAAAATGCTCTGCTAGAAAGAGACATCAGTCAGGCAGATGTATTTGTGCTACCAACATGGGTGATAAACATACAAATATAGTTTATCGTGTATTTCCATGTTATATTAATAATTGTGCGATGCAGCAGAGGGTTGGAGTCTCCCTTCTGCTTTTAAGTGAATATCTTAAACGTTTCCTCCTGTCCTCACGGGAAGATACGGGATGATAGAATAATAGAAGGGGGCAAAAAGGAGGGGGGTAGGGGCAAAATTCACAACTGATAACTGAGCTGGAGTTGTTTATAAGATGCCTGAGATCAGCCAGCAAACAAAAAAACCATTAAGCACCTATTATTTTAAGACAGTGGGCACATTTTTCATCACTTCCCTCTGATAAATTTTCACTTGTGCATCCTGCTCCAGGTAATTAATAGCTTTCAGTTCAGAGGAGTAATAATGCAATAAATTATGCCAGTATTTCTAGTCAGAGGATCATATTGCAGCTTCCTAACCAAGGCAGCGCTAATAACAATCCAGGAGGCTGGTGGGCCATGAGAAAAAACTGTGCTCCATTATTATAAATTGGTTATGTAAAGTGTCGAAGGACCAAGTCCTCAAAATTGCTTTCGAGTGATTTTACTCGTGGAAGTTGGCCCATTCGTGGGTCTGGGCAGGGTAAACCTGTGAAGATGACATAGCTACGCTCAGCCCTGGGAGCTTCGTGAACCCCAGGTACCCCAGCAGTGATGGTGGGGTCATCGGCTGAGAGGTCAAGCTCAAGGGGAAGGACCTTTCTGAGAAGGCAAGGATGCTGACAATGATGGGTTAGTGGTGTGTTGAGTGCTTGCCATAGCCAAGCACTGTTGTGAGCCTTTACATCATGTACCAACTGCAGTTGATCCTGGTAGTGAAGCTCTCAGATGGGACTGTTGCTATTCTCATTTTCAAGATGAAGAAACGGAGGCACAGAGTTTCTTAGGTGATTTGTGCAACTGGTAGGGGAGTCGGTGTTTTTACCCAACATGCTGCACTGCATCCCAGGAGGAGGTTTCCTCTTGACTCCAGCCTGGATTTCCATGGATCAGGGTAGGGTGGGGTTGGAGGCAGAGTTGGGAAGGTGCCAGTTACTTCAAAAAAGTAGTTTTAGGGCATCCCTGGGTGGCTCAGTGGTTTAGTGCCTGCCTTCGGCCCAGGGCGTGATCCTGAGGTCCCGGGATCGAGTCCCACTTGGGACTCCCTGCGTGGGGCCTGCTTTTCCCTCTGCCTGTGTCTCTGCCTCTCTCTCTCTCTCTGTCTCTCTCATGAGTGAATAAGTAAAATCTTAAAAAAAAAATAGTTTTAATCTTCCTTGGTTCCTTACCAAGTGAATACCCCCCTTTGCTCATCTTCTGAAAACCTCTAAATTGTGGACCTCTTGCTGTAGCTTAATTTCTTTGTCTAGGCTTAAAAAATAACACAAATATGTGCCCTCCTCCTCTGTGTAAAAGACTTCAGTGATTCCTCTTCTCTCTCCCATTCTTTTCCTTCTCAAGGAAAGTTCTAACTTTCAGCAGAGCCTCTGAAAATCTAGAGAAATCCTGTGCCTTTCCTTGGTACATGGTGTACTCTTATTTCCTCTAGACAGCTTAAAGAGGAGGCGATGGTCTATTTTAGCGGCTCCCCACCTGCCTCTGTGTCCGTGCACAGACATACCTCAACTACTCAGAGCAGCGCCGAAGGCGGGAGAACCAGCTGACCTTCACTGTCCCATGCGATAACCACCACCACTCTTCCTCTCAGTCCTTTGACAAGCTAAAGGTTTTCTTGATGCTTTTAACCTTGAGTGATTTCTGGTGCTGAGGAGGCCAAGGAAATATTCTTGTGCAGAGAAGGTGGGGCTGAAGGCCAAGTGGAGGGAGATGGTGCAGGGAGAGAAGAGCTGCTGCTGTCTTTCACATGAGGCTGGGGGGCAGGGGTCGGGGGAGCATCTTGCTAAATTGCTAGGGAAGAAGATCCCCTTGGAAAGGGCTTAAGGAACAGGATCACTAGGCTCCATGAAGTTTTGGATGTTTTACCTTACCTCTTGGTCTAAGGATATGTCTTAAAAACCACTGGTTGGCAGGTTGCAGTGCAAACAGGGAAGTAGAGGCAGATAGCCTTCCACTGACCATGACTTTCCCTGGATAACCATAGGATCCCTGGATATCCACAGCCAGGGAAGGGGAGGGGGGATCTGGAACGAAATGTACAGTTGTTTGTACAGTGGCAGAGGTATCAGCCTTTTGCCTGCATGGCCTGACATTTGCTGGATTTTGCTGGCAAATACAGGAGGCAAATAGGCTGGAGTTGGAGGGTTCGCTCTTTTGCACTGTCCACAACCACCCGGCCTGGTTTCCTGCAGTCTCATCTTGGGGGGCTGTCCTAGTTAATGTACCAGTCATTGGGCTTTGTTCCTAATTTACTGCCCCCGAGACTGTTCCTTGAATTGAAGGAAAGGTTTCCTCATGGCTAGATGCTTCTCTTGCTGGTTTCACCTGCTTGGTAAGTGGAGCTCCATTGTTTCATGACCTAGTGATTGCAAGCACCCTTTCCAATTGCCACCTAAGGTTACCTACTAGGGTGAGCTTGTATTTTGTTTTCTACATATTTTACCTACCTGTGAGATCTTAACATTCATCCTCAGATATAGCCATATATACGTAATAGTCATCATACAAATATTATTTCCATATTATCCCTGAACTAGAGGTTGAATTAAAAACAGGGAGGAGGAAAAAAAAAGGGGGGGGGGGAGGAGGGTAGAGTGGAGGCAGTAATGGGGATTTTCCTTAGAGTCTTAATCTACTCTAACAGAATTCTGAATTCTGTATTCTCTAGGTATTTGAAGATATGGAAAAAGATGAGTTTTTAATAAAAATCTAATGTCTTTAAACAGGATAATTTATGGCAAATTTGCTCCATATTTTAGGCTGTTGGAAAGTCACAAGTAGGGATGTTTTGGTCCCCAAATGGGATTGTTGAGTCTGGCTGTTCCAGGACGGTCAATATAGAAGAGTGAGTGGACTGAGGGCCGCAAGTACTGTTATCTTTGGGGGATATTCTGTAAAAATCTTGGTTAGCTTGAGAATGGAGAGGATTGAGGGGCCAACCAGTTCAGCTAACCACCAAGGCACTTTATCTAGATGCTTGATCTTTGCTATGGATAGACATCTTCCATCTCTACCATAAAAAAGTAGAAAGCGTAGTGATTTTTCAAGCTTCAGGCTAATGCTATGGGCTTGCTTCTCATTTTAGGACAATATGAACACTCCAAACTGGGAGATATCACATTTATTCAAGACCCAGGAAAGATGTGTAGGATCTTAATTGAATGGCAGTAATAGCTTTGTAAATCCCCCCTTTTTAAAAAAAATTAGACAAATCTCATCACATGTGCCATTGACTATTTAATTCTCTGCCTCTCCTATTAAGTTGTTCTCATTGAGAGGGCAGGAACTTGTCTGTCTTGTTGGTCAAGTTTCTAAACCCTATACATAGCCTGGCCAGTGGCTGACCCTCGGTAAATATTCTTCACGGGAAGAATGGACATATTAAGATTTGGAAAATAAAGCACAAAGAAGATGATAAAATATCACCCCTTATTTGGCTACTCTGAGTAGACTACTCTTACGTATTTTCTTATACACTTTCCTGTCTTTTCTTGGTGCATTGCCCTCTGCCCACCACTACTCATACTGATAGTTTGTCCTCTCTCACAGCAGAATCCTAGTGGATAAAGTCTTAATTCTTGACAATTTTTTTTGTTTGTAAAATTCCATGGAAAATGGCAATACAACAATGGATACTGGTCTGTGACTTGGGCTTAGATTTCTGAGCAACAACACGAAGAATGTTAAGATGCTAATGAGTTGGAGGTGGAAGGTGTGGAAAGGATAATAACATTTCATTCTCTCCTTTTTGTATTGTTCCTTTTAGATCACAGCAGATCCAAACACTGGCACCATGTTTTCTATTGGTATATGTACTATTCATTTTCTGGCTCTGAAATGGATCGCACTGAAAATCAAGTGCACTCCTCCCTCCATGAAGCTAGAAATAGGATTTGGAGAAAAAACAAAAAGGCAAGGTGTACTGCCTAGACTAACTTACACTATAGAAACAATTCCATCCTTTTTATAAAAATGCTCCAAGTATAAGGTCCTGGCAGCAAGCAAAAGCCAGGGCCTGAGCAGTACTCAAAGTCTCTGGCTGTTCCTTCCTGGGCCTTAAGTTCATCTGTGACCTGATGGAAGGACTGAGCCAGAGTGGGAGGCTGTTCCCATCCCTCTGGTGGTGTTTTTAGTGGAGCGCATCTTTTTTGGGGGGGATGCTTAGCTTTTGCAAATGAATAACCCAAATCACAAAGGGCCACTTCTTTTGCATCGTGTCCTACTGTGGTCGGACCCAGCAGCAGAGAACTCGGACTCACTATGACTCTCCAGGTAGCTGTCCTGGATGTGGGAAGAGACCTCTGCTCATCAGATAAGAAAAGCTTGGCGGGGGGTAGAGATAGCATCCTGCATGTAAAAAAACTGTACAGTCACCATCAGCATCCTGGTGTAGCTCGGAAGAAATGTTGAACAATTGAACCTGGCAGTTTCCTATTTTATAAATGACTAGTTGTAGGCCCCTGCCAAAAAGCCTTTTTCTCTTTTTTTCTTTTTTTTCTCCAGCCTTTTTCTCTTTTTTTCTCTTCTCTGCCTGTCTCTCCTCTCGCTCCTTTTCTCCTTTTTGGATTTAAGAAAGGGTCCTCAACTTGTAATTTAAAAACATATTCTCCTACACATGTCATTGTTCTTTTTAATAAAATCTGCCAGAACCACTCTGTGCGGAGTCCCACGTTTTCACATTATTATCTCATTGTCTATCCCGAGTGTTATAGCCTTACTACGACTTCCTAACTAATCAGCTATTTCAACTTTCATTCCATAAGCTTTATGTCTGAGTGTAATTAAATGAGCATTAAGTCCTCTTTTTTTTTTTTTTTACTAGCAAAGCCTGAAAGTTCTGATATTACAGTAATAAGTGTGAAGTGAATTTTGAATGGCATTTATATCTGTTCATGGGCTCTAAATGTTTGATTTGCATAACTAGTTAAAATGATATCAGAGCAGCATATTGATTTAATTCCATCTCAGAAAACTGTTAATTAATAATGATAATAAATGTGTCAGTCCTTTATTATCTGCTTTGAATTGGTGATGATAGCTATATTAATACCACTTCAGTAATAGACCTCTGCTGGCTATTGTTGGCAAAGCTTTCAAGGCCTGAATCACCTGCAATCAGAATTTAGAAAATTTATTGCAGATCAGTTTTAAAAAGTACAGCCATTCAATCATATATGTAATTTTATTAACACCTACATTTTAATTTAACATTTTATTTACATAAATCATCATGATCAGAAACTTCAGGAGGGTTTTAAACAAAGGCACTTTTTCATTTTTATGTTCCGAGTTAAAAGTTGCCTGATGGAAGGACTGAGCCCAGGATGATCCCTTTTTGTGGGGTTGGCAGACCTGCGGCCTCTCCTGCTGAGTTTCCTCCTCTCTGGGTTGGCTATTCTCTGGCTCATTATTAAGGTGGATGGAACCTGCTGGTTCTGGGTTGCACTGCACATGAGCTCGTGTATATGGGAATGGTGGGATGGTGGGTGATGGTGCAGGGAATCCTTTTCCCCCTCCCTACATTTTCAAGAACTCTTATAATTTAAGGAGCAGGTCTCACTTCTCTGGTTTTTGGGAGACATGCAAAAACCAAGGTGTCTTCTCTTGGGTTTCTGGAAAGCAAGGATAACGTGAATAGTTATCTTGCAGTGGCTAGGCATTTCCCCCAAACTGAGACCTCCAGGGCCCAGTGATGCTGAATTTCCAGAAGCAGTGTCAGAGT
The DNA here is from genome assembly GCF_018345385.1 of Vulpes lagopus. Taxonomy (NCBI): domain Eukaryota; kingdom Metazoa; phylum Chordata; class Mammalia; order Carnivora; family Canidae; genus Vulpes; species Vulpes lagopus. Next base: position 62,618,354 of record NC_054826.1, on the reverse strand, counting down.
CCCAAGAAGGAATCTTCCAAGAGACTTAATTTCTGTCTTGTCCAGTAGTCATGACTGTTGATGAGAGTACATTGAAAATTTTATATACTCACTTTTCTTCCAACCTTTTTTTTTTTTCTTGAAGTAGGCTCCATGCTAGGCTATGCTGGGCTTCATAAACACACACACACAGATGGCAGTGCTTAGCACCCAGAAGACACTTAATGATGGGAAGCCTTTCTTTTTGCTTTCCTCTTAAATTATGGGCATACACTTACCATTCCTTATCCATCCATAGGCTGAATAAAGACTTGAATAGCCATGTTCTTGGAATCAAGAATTTAAATGACTATTAGGTCTACATCAAGAAACCTAGGAACGTGCTGCTTTTCCTCATTAGAAGTTTACACCTCGGGTTGACTTGGTGGACATCAACACAATTTGTGTAATTGGAGTCTGCTTCCCTCCCAGTCCTTCATGTTTGGTTTGTATCTATGGATGAATGAGGGATTTTTACCTTATTTGGAATCTACACAATATCTCTTCCTTTCTACTCTCACTTCAAAACTGGGTCTGAACTTGCTTTTACCTTTTGATCTTCCTTCTGACCTCTTCCTGGAGAAGAAATTGCTAGCCACGAGACCATGTTACTGTAGAATCTTCTTGCTGGTTATAACTTAGCTGCGGCCCAGAGAGTTTGTGACATACCCAAGATCTCATAACCTCTTGACCCAACTTGTGTGTCTCATCTGGCCACCTACTGGTTCATTCAAGCAGCTCCTGGAACCTCAGTGCAAGCTGGAGCAGGAACTCCAGTTCATTCTTGGGCATCCATCCCTTTCAGTTTCTGCTCATTACTCTCCTTTTTATATTCAGGTTCCACTAGCCTTGTGGCTCCCCTTCCTTCCTACCCCCTGTTGGGAGCAGGAGTGGAGCCTTGGCTGGGAAGAGTTCCCTAACACTCCCTTCAGACTGTCCCATCACCAGTCCTTTCCATTTCTTGATGGGGAAAAAACGCATCCTTTGTTTGAGCCTGTGATAGATTAGCATGGCTTGGAAGGAGTTCTGGCTTTCTGAACTCCTGTGGGTGTGTCCCCAGCTGAACATTTCTCTCTCAGCAAGTGGGGGTGTAATTCGCCTTGACATAGCTGGCCATCAGCGCCACACTGAAATGGGCCTTCTTTGACTCAAAGTGACAGCCCTTGGCCCCTGTGACATTGTTTCCATAGATTTGCAATGAAACAGTTTTATATTTTGCAAAATGGAGTGATCTCCTATGACTGGCATTGATGTGGTTTTGCCATGGTCTTCTGGAGAGTAGGGCTGTTTCCACTGATCCACCCTAAACTGGTTCCCCTTATTCGGGAATCTGGGCACGTTGCTCTTAGGTTGCTTGGCATGATGATTTTGTTTGGTTTTTAAAATCATTGTTGAATGCCATCATGTGTTCTGTCCTTATATAGACCCCTCTCCTTGTTATTTTCTTGGTTCTTAATATTCCAAAATCTTTGTGGCCCACCAGCAACCTTAACACTTCTGCTCTTCTACATTATACTAGAAGGTGGTCAGTATCCTAGAGAAGTGTGAGCGTGGTACCTTCCCCTGAAAAGTTAGTCTTGTGCCTCTCATACTTAGAGACAATATGATCTATAGTCAGAGAGGATATCAACCTCTTAAACTTTTGTCCGAGATGTGGCTATCTTCAGGGAAGATTATTAGAGGAAGGAATTAGGGTATTTACTGGTAGTCAGTCCTTTTCAGAGAAGTTTAAGTCACAATCTGGTGGTTCTCAGCATTTTGTAAAAATACTTGATGGCAGACAAATAAGGATGTTATATCATCCCATCTAAAAAGAAGAGACTGTTGTGATACCTTTTTTCTTCCCAAAAGGCTCTAACCCTTGGACTTAGAAATTTACTCTCCTGGGATGCCTGGGTGGCTCAGGGCGTGATCCCAGAATCCCGAGATCGAGTCCCACATTGGGCTCCCTGCAGGGAGCCTGCTTTTCCCTCTGCCTGTGTCTCTGCCTCTCTCTCTCTGTGTCTCTCATGAATAAATAAATAAAATCTTTAAAAAAAAATTTACCATCTTAATTATACAATATCGAATTATTAGGAAAGGCTTTATGAATATACTGTTAGATTTATCAGAATATTAAAATATTTCTATAAATATTATACTTTCTAAGCTTGTACCCTGCAGACTCCCACTCAAATGTTAAAATGTGCTAGGGATTTAAAGATTTTATCTTTTTTTTTTTTTGCCACCTGGTATGTCTTGTGGGGAGGAAATCAAGTTGTCTTTGTATCTGGTATAGGGGGAGCCTGTGTCTCCTACAGCATACAACTGCTGACGGGGTCCCCAAAGAGTGGGCCTTTTTTTTTCTGCTAAGAATTTTTCCTCCTAGTGTCAGAGAATCAAGTAGCTATTCCCCCCCAACCCCCACCCCAAGATGTCCGGCTTGGGCTTTGCCTTGTCATGGACTGTGCTGGTGAGAACTTTCAGAACAAATCCGTGTGCGCATTTCTGACTTTGGCTCTTCCCTGTGGGTTGGGGGAAGGGTCCCAGGAGAGTGGATTCCTGGCGGAAGATGTGGTGAGCGCTGGAGCATGTTTGAGGGGAGATGGGATGTCAGGCTCTGGGAATTCTCTGGAGCAGTCTCCCAAGGCACTGTGACTATTTACATATTTTGAAAAAAAAAAAAAGACCAAACTTCTCAAAGGGATGGCTTTTCTTTTTACAGTCTTGGTTTGCACATTCTTTTAGGTTCTGGCCTGGCTCTTTCTGATGGTCGCAAATGGTATGGCTCAACTTTCTAAATGGGGGAGGAGAATTTATAATTGAGAGCCCGGCTACGCTAGAACCCTAGGAATAGCAGTTGAGAAGTTGGCTTGTGAATTTTGGTTGAGGTAGGAGACCTGCTACATAGGTGTAAAACGTTGTTACAATAGAAGAGGTTGAGTTTAAACACCCTCTTGGCTGGTTTTTGCCAGTCTGAATGTATTTTTTCCCCACTCCTACCCACTCCCTGTGTGAGTTTATATTCTTCAGCCCCAGCTGTTTGCGATATTTCACTGTCAAATACATAATTAACAATTTTGTAAGCCAAGTTTAGTGATGTTTCTACATTCATGCACTGAATGTCTTTTCTGTCTTAAGCCAGTTACATCTTTTTTATTTAAAGCTGCTTCCCCTCACTGCCACCTCCCCCCCCCCCAAACAAAACCTGTTTCTAGAAAATTTGTCATTGTAGCATCTTTCCGAAGAATGAACTGTATCAAAGTGGACTTGGGAAACTGTATCAAAGTGGATTTGGGAATACAGATGTAGATTGTGGTGTGGAATTGCTTTGGAATTTGAAACTGGTTGTGTAGACTGAGCTGATGATGGATCCAGTTGTGAATAAATTTTTGAAACAGATGATGTCAATGGCAGTTTTATGACTAGGAGTTTGACAGACTAGCATAAGTTGCTGGAATATGGGTGAGAAAGCAAATCACAACTAAGGATTGAGCCAATAAAATAAAATCAAGGAGTTAAGAAAATTAAGAAAGCTCTGTTTACCTTTTTTCTTTGAAAGTACGTATTATAGTAGATTCTCCCATAGTATATTTTAAGTATTTTTTTCTTTTCCAATCTTAGGAAATTTATTGATATAAATAATCCCATTAGGGGCAAAGGAGAAAACCAGATCATCTTAATAGAATTCAAAATTCACTTCTGATAAACTATTTTTAGTAAACTAGCACTACACAGAGACTTAGCATGATGGAAACTCTTAACATCAAGTCTAAAACAAATATCCTCTTCAGTGGCACAGTATTAGAGAAAGTCAGGGGTGAGATAAGAGTGTCCATTTCTTTTATGATTTAAATTCACCATTTTCTTAAATCCCGGAAGATCTCACCTGGAGGTTTCCATCACTCTGGGGTTGACTCTGTCCATCAGGCACTCTGTTATGGCCTGCCCTATGTTTAAAAATTGAAAAAATTAGCTGTGTGGGATGCCTAGGTGGCTCAATGGTTGAGCACCGGCCTTCAGCCAGGGGCGTGATCCTGGAGTCCGAGGATCGAGTCCCACGTCGGGCTCCCTGCATGGAGTCTGCTTCTCTCTCCACCTGTGTCTCTGCCTCTCTCTCTCTCTCTCTGTGTCTCTCATGAATAAATAAATAAAATCTTAAAAAAAAATTAGCCGTGAACCTTTAAAGAAACTGGAGGTTTCACCAGAAAATCCTTATCTATGGCTTCTCTTGAGAAATCTGGCAAGATGAGGCCCGTGTCCTTGAATGTAACACGGGGCCAGAGCAGAGGGGCAGCTCCTGCCCTCAAACCCATGGCTTCATTGTCTAGGTCACAAGGTCCCCTCTGAGCTCAAGTCACTCAGTTATCTTACCTGCCTGACCCTAAGGGCTCTTGAATTTGCAGTCATTGCCTTAGTTAACATGGTAAAAATAAGAAAAAAGATGTTATATAAATAATGAAAAGGAGAAGATAAAAATACCATTTTTGATGAAGTGATTGTGAAGCTAGAAAACTCAACAGAATCAACTGAAAACTCCTAAACTAATGAGAGTTATACGAAGTTGTCAAAATAGAAAAATCCACACAGCAAAATGGGAGGGAGAAGGGAACCTCATTTACAATTAACAGCAGCAACAATGCCTACAGATTAATTTAGTAAGAAATAATGCAGGGCTTTTGTGAAGAAAACTATAAAACCTTACTGAAAGGATAAAAGATGAAGACTGAGGATGAGCATGGCCATGGTCCCAAGTAGTTTATCAAACTGAAAATCCATGAAGAGGTAGTCTTTCCATCTCCAAATTATTGCCAAGACCCCTTGCCATCCTTTTTAGAGAAACAAGAGAATTTGTGGGTGTGCTTTGCTATGGTTGTCTGAGGAATTGGGGCTGCTTTGGGATGTTTCCCAGGAAATGGGGAATTGGGAATTTAATTTAGGCTTTGATGACCCTTTGTGTTTTGCATTAGCAAACTCGGTGGTTGATAAATGACAGGCTGGATCTCTGTTCTCTTTCAGGAGCTCTTTTCCAGCAGTTACGGTTATTTAACTTTCTTAGGGGGCAGCCTCAGGCCAGGGTAGACCAGAGTCCCTGGAGGACTGTGCCCGAGTGTCTGAGGACCAGATCTGGCCTCTCATGTTGGATTATGGCCTTGTCCCCCGATTTCTTCTCAATTTAATGCCTTTTTGAGTAGTTGAATCTGTCAATTGCTGGATGCTTTTTGTTTTCTAAGTCTTTCAGTCCCATTTTCTGAGGGTTTGAGTCTATCTGTTCTCCCTGCAAGAACAGATTTTAAAGTTCTGAGCTTAAAAAACAAAGTGCCCAGTGGGCTAATTTTTGTCTATAATTAAGGCCACCACCAGCACCCACAAGGAAAGAGATGAAAAATGGGTCCCAAGTTGAACATTTCTACTTCTGCAGTTAGAGGAATTGATGCAACAAGAGGCACTTGACTTGAAGGATTAAAAGAGTTGGCCCTTTTTGACATTTAATAGGGTGCCCCAAGCTACTTTTTCTGATTAAAATATTTGTGCAGATACTCCTGCCTCTGTGTATTGTCAAGTCAAGGTTTTTTTTTTTTTTTCCTCACCATTTCTCTTTAATATTTGGTCTGGATTGCTGTATGATTTTCTGGGAAACCCATGGGTTGTGGTTGTGGGTTTGTGTTGTACTGTGTTTACTCATTTTTGAGAGGCCATGTGAAAAGTACTTGTGATTGAGATTTGTAAAACTTGCCCATACTGAAACTCTCTAACTAGAGAAATTCAAGGCCCTTAGGACTGAAGATTTTGTACTGGAACCAAATACATTTTAAGTATTCATATTGGTTAATCCTTTGTAAAACTTAATTCAGTGAGAGTTTCTTATGTCTACCTGTATCTAGGCTTAGGATTCCTGGAGGGAATCTTATGTGGAGTTGATCATATAAGCTTTGGTTTCAGACTTGGATTCATATCCTAGTGCTGTCACTTAGGAACAGTGTGATCATGTTACTTTTAGCAAATGACCTTCCTATGTTTAAGACTCCTCAACATTAAAGAGTTGTAAGAATTAAATAGGTAATATAATGAGAATCTTCACACAATGCCAGCATACAGTAAGCTCTTAGTAAGGTACTAGCTATATTAGCATCATGTGGGCAGCAGGATTATAGGTGACTTTAATTGCCTTGTTTTCATTTTTTCATGGATTGTATTAAGCTTTGCTCTGATAAAAATATGTACAATTTTCAAAATGATACATAAAATTTTTAAAATTGGTAGTTTTTTTTGTTTTTGTTTTTTTTTTTTGAAGCTGTTGAAGTGATAAATAGGGAGTAAAAGCCCTCAGCCCTCATGGGCCTCTGGGTGATAACCCAGCAGCACAGCCTTCATTATCTGTAGTTGAGCAGCTCTAAGATTTCACCACCAACCCCAGTCCACCCGGGGTCTGGAGAGCTCCCTGTTTTCGGAGACTAGAACCTGCAAGGCTTTTTTCTTGTTTCACTTGTTTATTGGGGACCCATGAACCATTCAGGCACCCTACATGACAAGCAGAAAACAGCTGACAAACCAAGAACAGAATGGGGAGGAAATAACTATCTTACGTCTATTGAGTGCTGATGCTACATTTTAGTTTTACTTGCATTGAATCATTTACTGCTCACAGGTAGGAACTATTATGCCCATTTTACAGAGGAGACAGGTTCTGGGTTAAATCATTTAATGTCGTACAGGGAGAAGCTATGGTTGAGTGGAGATTTGAACTCAGTGAAGCCGGCACAGTTAGCTGGTGGGTGGCACAAGTTTTCTGTGTTTTGATGTCAGGGCCAAGACTTACATTGACTCAGCACACTGTTGTGTGCAGCTGTTGGCTGTTTGTAGCCAGCCTTGGTTCTGAATGGCCCATGCCTGCGCTGTTAAATATTATGCCTAGGCCATCTAGTTAGGGAAGGTTGTCATGTTGCAGGAAGCAGGATACTGTTTAGTGGGGAGCCATTGATAGGAAATAAGTAGAAAAATGGAGATGAGGGGGAGAGGAAGAAGCAGTAGAAATGAGTGCAGAGAAGGGGTACAGAATGAAGGGAATATGGGGAACATTATTTGCTTCAGGAGGTCCATCTCTCAAAGGCCATCATCCTGCAAAGCATGTGTGACCTGTACTAAGAGCTCTGTAGTTTGCTTAGAGAGCTGAAACAGGATCCTGAGCTGTAGAGATGCTTAGCTGCACTTGGAAAATGTTTCGAAGGAAGAATTGGAACTGCTGCATTCCTAAGCTTTCAGAGGACACAGGTCTTTAAGTTTATTTTACGTTGAGCAAGGCAGTGCCTGCCACACACTGATTTCTCCCTCCCCCTGGGTCTCAGCTGTCTTCCTAATAGGCAGCTGCCCACAGTGAAGTGTGGCATTGTTAACCATTAGGGGTGACCAGCCTGTCAGCCCGGCTGGCTGGAACCAGGGATGCTGGAGGCACCTGACAGCAACCCCATTTGCATCCTGTGCAGAGAGAACCCGCATCCTTTTTCATTAAGAGAAAAGTTACCCTGAAACACCAGACACACTGGCAACTGAGACCCTCAGATAGCTTCTTTTGGATCTCATCCTTTACGATGACAGCATCAGGAGTGGTAGTTTCTAAATTATTTTTATAATGTTTAAAACTGTTTTTCCAAGTGAGATTTATTACCCTGGTCCCAAAGAGAGGTAGCAGATCATAGAGAAGTTGTTCTATTTAGAGGACGAATGAGAAGCCCGATTCTCCACTGCTTTATCCAGAGAATACTTCTCCATGTAATCCCAGGTTCCTTAGGGATACAGTTTGAGAATACTGTTCAGGGCAGAAGGCAGCTTTAATCTTGTAGGATTTCCCTTCCTGGTTTTTACTTGTGCTTTAACTGAGTGGCTTCTATCGTTGACCTTCTCAAATGGCAATGGGTTAAGAATATCATCAAAAATTAAACCAAGCTCTTCTCAGGACACTTTGTAAAACGTGTGTCCCCAATGGCTTTGGGGAAGGGATGTGACATTGTGTAATGACTTTTCAGAAAATGTGTTTGCTACTTTTTCCCCTTTCTCTATCTCTGTTCTTCTCTCCCTCGTCTTCCCCCACCCCATTCCTGATTTGATGAAACTGTTTGTGATGTCCAGCATATATTTTAGTGTTCACTGTGTGTTGTTGTACTTTAGCAATTTATAACTATGATCAATGTTGTGACCTTAGGGAAATTGCTTATATAATTATAGAAAGTTTACAGTCGTAAGACAAGGAATGGGGAAAATATATCACTGTAAAATATAAATATGTTTAAATTACATTTAGGATTTGGAATAGTTCCTTGCTTGTGTTTTACAGAGTAATCTGTGATTTAAATCAGGTTTAGTTGTGTTTTTTCCCCCCTAAATTGGGTATTATAAATCAAGAGTAGATGCTGGATATAGCACACAAGAGGATTTCTTATACATTTTAATGTTGCATAAGTAAGAAATACCAGTAGTTCAGCAGTAAAATTGCAAATGTAAGCAAAAGTGAAGATTTTTCCAAATTTAACTAGGTTGCATTTGTTTAGTAAACTCTAGCAATAATTTACTGTTTTATTACGTTTGCCTTTGAGATCTGGGCTGACTTTTTTGTTCCCTTCTTTAAGAAAGAAAAGGGAGGTACGTTACTGTAATTGCTTGGAGCTAGAGAGAAAACCAAGAGTACCATTTTGCTTTCCCCACCTGTGATACATAAACTTAAAAAAGGAGAAGGAGGGGAGAGTAGAGCACTTATGAGGATTAAATGTATTCATGGACGTATCAGTCACACAAGCAGAACATTTAGTTTTGGTCGGGCTAGGCTTTCCATTTGTGCCATCTGTGGCGAGATGAAGTGTTTTTGTGCAAGACGAGGTAGAGTGTCAGGCTCGGGTTTTGCCCTTGTAAGGCTGCTGGTAAAGGGCAGGGCCTGGGGAGCTACAATTCAGTTGTGAACAGGTGCACGTCCCTCTCCAGATCTTTTGGGGTCCCCAGCAGGCAGGTAGGTTTCGTGCAAGGTGGTGTCTGCTGCGCCATCCGGGTGAATTTCAGTGCATTGCAGAGGGGTGGAATGCTCCAGAAGGGACGCAGGCCTCGGGGAGAAGGTGGGCGGAGGGAAGGACTCCCTGGGTGAGCGATGTGGCTCGGTGTGCCATGCTCCTGATGTGCTCCCGAGTGTCGCCCACCTCCCCTCCTCCCGCCACGTGCTTCAGATGGTTAACGTGGACCCCAGCTTAGTGTAGCTGTGGTTGGAGAGAAGTGAACTCTGGGATTGGGTTGGATGATGTTGATTAATAGGAGTGAGAGGGTGAGAGACTCCAGGGCCAAGCAGTAGGTCCATCTTGGTGGCATCTGATGTTGATTGGCTTTGTCCTGCGCGGCTGCGCTCGGAGAGCGGACATTAAGATTAAGTGATGCTGTCGTGTTGAGGAGCACGGCACTGCATCATTCTGGGAAGAGACAGCTGGGGTGGTTAATCCTTCATCACCAAGGGAGCACTGCCAGCGGAAAGATATACAGCCAAAGATAACCCTCCATAACTTGTGCTAAAGATCAGAAAACTTTGAATTCACATCCATCTGCTTAGTCTGGGGTGAAGATGAAAGATAGGCAGAATAGGAAATAAAAAACTCCTGAGGGATTAATCTTAGGCACGCTACGTAGCCCACAGAGTGAGCGGGCGGGAGAAACTTTTACGTGGCGTTTAAAAGGGAATTAAATGCACCCAGTTTCACAGCAGCCCCTTAAAGTAAAATTAAATGATAACCCACTCTCATTTTTCTGTTGCATTGCCATCATTTCACCCCAAAAGGCTATCTCCACCTCCATTAGACCTCCTCTGAATTTTTCCTTTTTTCTTTGTTTTTAAAGAGGTACTTTTAATTCTAGACTTAACGGACAAAGCATGTGGCCCAGGAACTCTGGAAATACCCAATCGGTAGAAAGGAGAGCTTTTTGTTTCTCCTCTCCCTGGGTGATTTTAATAAGATATTCACAAAGTCTGTGCGTCTATGTCTGAGTGTTCATCTGAAATGCTCTTGTTGTGAATATTTCTGAACAGCTGCAATGATTTTATATATCACGTGTAATCGAATTATGCATTGTTGTCATACCAAAGTGATATGCAGGGGGAAAAATAAATCAGAGAGGGAAATAAATTAGAGGCCCCTCTCACATCTGCAGCTTCTCTGTTAGCACAGTGGTCAAGCTGGGGAATGTCTGGTGCAAGGTGAGAATGTTAGGGACCCACACACTCTGTCCTCCAGTGACTTTCTGTGTTGAGTTTAAAGGGAAGTTTTGTTGTTTAGTTTCAAACCTTTGGGGGGATGTTTTTGTCCTTTTCCCTTGCCATTTTGGCATTTGAGAGTCTGAGTAAGAGTCTCCCTTTGGAGCCTAGGTCATTTGCACTGATAAGCAGGGGCAACCCGTTCTTCTGCCGGGCTTCGTGTCACTTGGGCTCTGCGGTGCTGCAACCACTCTAAGGGTCCAAATGGGGAAGACGTGGGGCAGCAGAACATAAGCATTAAGTTTAATGAGGAAGTAGAAGTTGAAAAGAACAATCTACTGAGAGTGACCTGGGTTGAAGTTCCTGCTAAGCATTGTGAACTTGGATAGTTATCTTTCTCTCTCTGTATGTGTCGCAAATGAAAAACTTGGGGTCAAGAAAGAGGAGATGAATTGTCTAAGGAAGGAGGAAGAGTTAGTGTACCCTGGGGAGGTTAAAGAAAAAAAAAACACATGAAGTTGTATGCTTTGGGTTAGATGATGGGAGACTCCATCAGTCTTTCTCTAATCTACAGGGGAAGGCATCCTATGGAAGATACTACCTCTACAGTAAATTTACATCTCAGATGGTCCAGGATGGTCTAGATTTGACCATGCAAGGGATGCATTAATATGTACATGTATCACCTATATGTACAAATATTTTAAAAGTTTACATTAAAGCTCAAGTTTATTTTACAGATTAAAGTGCAGCTTTTATTTTCAATAGACAATTCATTAAGTGGCTAAGTAGGTTTTAATTCTTATGTCTTTGTAAGACTTAATTGAAAAAAATCTTCAAAAAGGATGACTCTCTCTTGTCAGTCCATGAGGTTTTGTTTTGGGCCCCCAAAAAAGTTATGGCAGATTTAGGGGGAAAGTAATTCCTGATGTGCCAAGCTTGGGGGTGGATGATGTTCTTCATCTACCTGGGAGGGGCCGATCCAAATGTCTCTCTTCTTAAAGACCAGTACATTGGGTTCACTTGACTAAGAAAGTGGTGAAGAAACTTGCCATCCTTAACAGATTCATTAAGGAGAAGAGAAAGAGGGTGGTAAACCTGAAAGTGTGCCACCGCATGGAAGGTCTCATGGGAAGACATGTAAAGAAGAGTCAGATGTGATGTAGTTGTCTTCATCTATTTGAATCTTAGTCTCAAATCCTAAAGCTGCTGAGCCCAGACATTTATTTTCCTGCCAGATCCTTATGAATATCCTGTCTGAGTCATTGATCCAGATGGCCAGAAGACCAGGTTGGGGATGGTTGATACTCTCCAAGCTTGGAGTAAAGTGGAATCTGTGGGAGATGTGATATAAGGGCCTCCATTTGGGGCAGTGATTGCTTTTCAGGGAATTTTATACTTGGGAACAAATCATTGGGCTAGTGAATGTCAATGACTGCTGGGTGGTGTGTGTGTGTGTGTGTGTGTGTGTGTGTGTGTGTGTGTATAAACATATATATATATATGTTTTTTCCATTTGGATGCCCAGATACCAAGTTTTTGCCATTTCTGGTGAATGTAGGTTTTCTGTTGTCTGGGTTTTCAGGAGATTTGACTGGAGTCAAGGACAGTGGAAACCTCTGTGTTACTCCTTGAGCATCTGATGAGACTACAGCCAAATGTTTCTCAGCTCCTGCCTTATTTACTGTTATAGTAAATCGATGTGTGTGACATAGGTGTATTTTCTGTTGTGCAAATGTCACAGCAGAAGACTGGTAAAGGAGACATGGCGCTAAACCTAGAATCAGCAGACCTGGGTTTGGTTTTGACTTGGCCTTTGCTTCTCTGGTTTCCTAAGTGTTCCTGTTAGCTGTCACTGTGTTACCTCAAAATGTAGAGACTTGAAACAACCGTTTTATGACACGCTCATGGAGGCCATGCATTAGGAATTGAGACAGGACAGAGTGGAGTGGGTTGTCTTTGTTCCACAAGGTTGGAGCTTCCATTGGAAAGAGTCAAAAGCTGGGGGTGAGTTGGTGGTGGTGTTGGGGCTGGAGTCCCCCGTCTGAAAGCTCATTCACACACATGTCTGGCATCTGGGCTGGGATGACTCGGAGGCTGAAACTGCTGAATGGAGCCCTGTACATGGCCTGTTCATGTGGCTTGGCTTGCTCATGGTGTGGCCACCTCAGGGGGTATTGGTTGGATTTTTTATGTGGCAGCTCAGGGATCCAAGCATAAGTGTTCCAGCACTAGGATGGAAGCTGTGTCCCACAGTATAACTTCCATGCAGTCTCTCTGTGGAAGCAACATGAGCCTGCCCAAATCTAAGGCTGGGGGGATTAGTCTACCACGTGATAAGGAAAAATAGCAAGGTCATATTCTAGAAGAGCGTATTGGATAGGAGAAATGTATCCATCTTTGGAACATATACCACACTCAGGTTTCTTTTCTGTGAATGACTAACAATGGGTCAGGGCAAGAATTAAGTGGTGAAAAGGTCTCTTTCAATATTGAAATTATGGGCTTCATTAAAATAAAAATCCAATTTCCTTTAAAAATGATAATTTACAAAGTGATGACTGGCTTTATCAGAGAGTCTACTTTAGGATGTCTTTGTCTAAATAAATAGGTGCCCTGTAACAATCTAAAATAATCTATTAGGCAACATGAAAGACAATGATATGAGGGATGTAGGTTCTGTTTTGTTCCCCCTAAGCTATTTCAACTGAATTTTACGCTACAGTGATTCTTTTTTCATCCAGTTTACGTCTCGTGGCTTGTGGGTACTTAGGTGGTATACTCCTATCTTACCAGAATTGCCATGAATGTTGACTTGGACATGACTTAAATGCTTGACATGTAGGCTTTAGGACTGGAACGTAAGTTGGGGATCTGGGAGGTGATTGGGTTTTGAAGTAGGCCCTGTGAACACTTGTGGCTTATCCTCTTATGCTGACACAGGGATTAGGATGGAATAGTAGGTGAACTTCTGGAGAAAGGTTTTTCCTTGCAGGAGATTAAATTGTCACCTCTGGCACTGGTACAGCTCTGACACTGGACGTGAGGTCTGAAGGAGGGTGACCATGGGGCAGCTGCCCCCAGGAAGGCATCACAATTAAGAAGGGAAGGGGTTAATACACTGACTAATGTTTCAGTTTACAGACACTGGCCTCTCTCTTTGTTCTGTTTTTTTTTTTCATGCACATTCATCACGTTCAAGCTGGCAACCCAACCAAATAGCTATTTAAGTTGTAAAAATGAATCATAGCACAATTTCATGAACTGTGTGATATAACTGGGTCCAGTCACATTATACCATGGGGCTCTTGCCAGCTTGGTGTACCTGGTTCTGGGATTATTTAGAATAAGTAAAGAAATAGGCTTCATTACATAAAATAATAGCAAGGTGATTAGGCCCCTTGGGTTGTGGGTCCAGGCAAGGAAGTGTCTGGATGTTTCACACACTGGACCATGGTGGCCTTCCAATCTAGGTCACCCTAGAAAGGCCCACAAATCATGTTGGCTGTCTTCTGCCCTCTTCATGTGGTCAACCGACTTCCTAGTTTATTAAATAAATGGCAGGAGGGAATCCTAGGATAAAGGTGTAAACCTCATAAATGAGCACTACAAGGAAGGGTGCGACTCCAGCTCATTTCCACAAAATTTCAGGACTTGCTTACTTTGTACTGACTGACTGTGAAGACGGATAAACATATAGTCTCTACCCCCAGGACCACTCTTCACAGTGGGACCCACTCGTGCATCACACATCTTTCTAGGTGCTATTTTATGTGTTTTTTATTTGACTGTGAAAGATCAATCTTGAGCTGCAATATCATCTCCATTGTTATAGATGAGGAAATGGGAGCTCAGAGAGGTCAAATAACTCAAGGTCACCCACCCAGTAAATGTCAGGGCAGGAGATTGGAACCATCTTCTGAGTGGCGGAAGAGCCCTGAGAGGAGGGTGGGTTGTGGTGAGGGGAAGACCCAAGGAGCTGGGAGCAGCCACCTGGTGGAGGTGCCCACGTGTGCCTTACTGGAGAGTTCAACTTGGTCCCCTGGGTGCCCAGGAGCCCATGGGCTGGTGGGATGACTGGAGCAGAGCTTGACAGGTCTAGGAGCCCTACGCCGAGGCCGGGGGATGGGGAAGGCCTGGGTGAGGCCCTGGATGGTGAAACCTCTGAGCCTGAGCTGGGGAAAGGCTACTGGGGCAGGATCCGCTCCCTGGAAATGCGCCTCGGCCTCCACCCTCCACATTGCCTTCCTCCCCCACATTGTCAGAGACTCCTGTCCATCCTCTCTTCTTTCTTCCCTGCCTCCCCTGCTTTCTCATTCATCACTTGCCCTTTCCCTTTGTCTCCCTCTTTGTCTCCTTTTCATTCTTTTCTTTTGGCTCCCCCTTTCATTTTCCTTCCTCTCCCTTTGCTGCCCTGGTCTTTTCTTCCCTCTGCTCCCGAAAGGCTTTGCAGTCCCTCCACCCCTGCTCCTTCTTCATCTCCTCCCCCTCCTCTCTTTCCTTTTCCTATGGAATATATAAATAAATATATATGTGTATTTTTTTTTATCTGTTTTTCTCTTGGTTGTGTCAGCATATTTTAGACTGCTGGGCTTTGCATGTTTTGCAGCTGGTTTTGATGCAGTTGTCAGACGGTGATGGATGACTATCATCATTTAAAGTGTAAAAGAAAATGCCTTGGCACCGAGAGACATGATCCACTGCCGTCTGCCAGCCTGGATAGGCATGGCCACCATATTCCTCGCCTCCCTCCCCGCTCACACTGCCCTTGCCAGAATCTACAAAAGTCATCGTGAGCCGTGCAGCACCGGGCTCTTGCCTTCCATAATATCACTTTGGTAGTTGTCAGATCATATGAAACGTCAAAATTCATGTGGCCTCTGTGAAGAGATATATTTAGTACAGCTGCTGCATACCTACACGCTACCCCTGACACTGACATATTAGTTATGCTGTCTTTTGCAATCTGATATCTTTAAATTTGCCACCTTGTTAAGTTTTGATTAATGTGATTCCATTTCACTAAAGTAATTGGCTTGGCCTGTTGTAAAAAATAATCAGCCCCCTCTACGGAACAAATGCTAGAACATGCTAATGAGGGAGTGAGTTCGTTACAATGATGGCGTGGACTGACAGTTATTAATGATTGTTATGATAAACAGACGAGTGTGAATTGGGATGAGTTGGGCAAAAGTGACAGTTTAAAAATAACGTATATTGGAAAGTACTAACGAAGTAATATACTGTTAGGAAAACAATCATGCAAGTTGTCAAGGAAAGAAGTGTAATTATACAGCCACATGGGCTGCTTAGGAGGACAGGGACCTGCCTGATAATGGACACATTTTTTGTTGGCAAGAGGGAAATATGTTATGGCAGAAAGAGGTGCAGATTGATAAATTAATTGGTCCTTCTCACAGCTCTGAGAGCAAACTTGGCCGGCAGTCATCATGCAGATGAGGGAGATGACGTTTGCCCAACGCCTCTTTCCCCCAGAATCTCTCCAGTCCTCGTTGCCAGGCCTTTCTGAGGCATCTCTTGTCTCCTCTTCTCACCCAACTTCACGAGCTGCAACAAGTCTTAGAAACGCATCCTGAGGCAGGCCGCACCAAGAGAAACTTTGAGCTGGAATGCTTGCAGCCATGTTCAATTTTTTTTTTTTTTTTTAAAGACCCTAAAGACTTAAATGCTCTATTGTTGCTAAAGTCCCTGGCTGTGGTGGAGGCGGTTATGGGTGGCTTCCAACTCTGTGAAGGAGACCATGAGGGCTCACACAGGCTGGGGACTTAGTGCGAGGAAGGTGCCAATTCGTGCTTCTAATGCCAGCAAGTTGGCTCTTTGCATAATTAGGCAAGACAGAAGTAGGGTGTGTGTGTGTGAGTGAGAGAGAGAGAGAGAGAGAGAGAAGGAAGGAGGGAGGGAGAAACAGGCTGAAAGACTGGGAAGTGGCAGGAGGAGGGGAAGCATGCTCTTGAAGAAAGAGTTAACTGAGTCTAATGGTTTACAGCCATCCCACTGGTGTTTGCTGACTTGACAAGGAAGGCAGGTAAAAGAAGGTGGAGATAAGAATGTTTTGTGAGGCCTATACAGGGTTGGGTTCTGGATTTGTGTCTTGGCCTAGACTCTTGATTGCATATAACCAGTAACCAATTTAAATAAATGGAGGCTTTATAAAGATACTGAATTATCTCATGGAACCCAAGATCAAAGATATCTCTGGGCCTCACAGCAAGTGGGAATCAGGCTTGGAAAGGGACCAGGGTGTCCAGGCTGAGTCTCTGTTAATCTGTTTCTCTTTTCTGACAATCCCCCCGCCCCAACACACACAATACCACTCATTTTTGCTTCCACTCATCTCTCTCCCCCTCAAGCCATGAAAGCCAGGAAATTGAAGGTGAGTCTGAGCTCACAGATTTTGTTTGTCTGAAGATTGGTTGTCTATCCTGATGTTAGACTTCTTAGAAAGGGAGCTCAACCTCCCTCTGGGTGGCCCAGCTACTGTGGTTTAAGGATATAGCAAGGAGCCTGCTGATATTGACTGTGAAACTGTTCTTCACATACCTATTCTATCAGGATATACGTTAACTGAGTCTTCACAATCACTCCGTTAGGCAGGTGGTGTTCTCATTGAACAGATGAGGGACATGAGGCCAAGCATTTGCCAACTTACCCCTCCATCACAGTAAGGGGCAGAGCTGGGGTTTTAACCAGGGCCCTCTCTCTTTAAGTCCCTAAAACTTGATGCTTCCCACTTTACCATATCCCTTCTTGCCAGGATGCTGTGTATTTCCCTATAACTCAGGCTGGTAGGTGGAACAGTTATTTGCCTGAGATTAAAAAAACAAAACAAAACAAAAAAACAAAAAAAACCTCAGGAAAAATAGTCCAGTCTGTGTTGTATTTGGTCTAAGTAGAGACTGGGCAGGGCTCTTACAGGAAGTTTATTATTTGCATTGAGATTTTCTGCTCCACATATGTAAATATGTGACCAAGGGGACCTCAGCCCTGGTCTACTTGGGGATGTGAGCAGAAAGACAAGTCTCATTATCTGACCATCAAGCCCAAAGAAGACTCTTGAGCCTCCCCATGCAAAACATCCAGAGCAATCTTGAAATCAAACGGAGCTGCCAATTATCTCACAGTAAATCTGATAATTAAGAAAGAAGGCGGTTTCATGTGTGTGTGTGTGTGTGTGTGTGTGTGTGTGTGTGTCAGAAGGTATTTGCTGTGGGGAAGGAGCAGATAACTAAGATTCACTTAGTGCTGAACATGTGTTAGGGGTGGTACTCGGTACTCCCTGATGCTGCATTTCCTTTAGGGGCTAGACACATCCCCATTTTGCAGATGAAGAATAGAAGTTCTGGGTGTTTGAAACTGAAGACCTTCTAGTGAACTGGACTGTACAATGATGGTTGGTTTCTACTGAAAGAAGGCTTTGGTCCTGTCTAACCCAACTGTTTGTTATGTCTCCCCCCTAAGATTATTGACTTTCCCCCACCTTCATAGTGAGATGAGGAGACATCAGAGTAGAACAGTTTAGCTCCTTGTGTTGGGAGTGGCGGGGGGGAACCCTGGGTTCAAATCTTGACTGTGACTTTGGGAACAGGTCATGGTCCCTCTCTGTCCCCCATGTGAAGAGCAAAAAAAAATATTGGTACTTTTGAAGACCAAAGAGAAAACAGATTTGGATTTGTCTTTCAACTCCTTAAAAGAGAGGGGAAAGTCTCCTGACTGAAAGACTCCGGTTTCCCGTGGGTGTGAGGACTACCCTCTTCCCGACCCTCAGATGAACCTTCTTCCTGCTGTCCTTTGACTAAACAAGAGGTCACCCCAGAGGTGAGAGTGCAGTCAGAGGATGAGCCCCCATGGTGGGCAGACAGGGCCAGAGAGAGCTCTCATCAGCATTATAGATGGTTGTCCCAGCATCAAAGGGCAGCTCTTTCTCCTCAGGATGGGGCAACTTCTTTGTGTCTTTTTTACCCTGTTGTGAAAATAGAAAAAAAGCAGCCACTCAGTCCTGAGAGTTCTCTTCACCGTTTCTACCTCATCTCCTCCATCTTTTTCTCTCTTGACATAATCGCCCTCATCCCTAGAAAGCCCCATGTCTTCCCTCTCCCTTGCCATGTGGATTTTTTCCGCAATGGAGTTTCTGTGCTTATGTGCCACTGACCCTGTCCCCGGCTCTACGGCAGACGACAGGACGTACCCATAAGCGCTAGTAAGCTCCTAAACCTGGGCTCAGGAACAAATCTGCCTTCCAGCTTGAGTCTGGGTAGAAAATGTTGTCCTAAGGGATCATGAGTGAGGGTAGCACTCCCCTCTAAAGACAACGTAGACTGTTATGAGCCTTTGAACAATTTTCCACTCAGGATTTTCTCCCAATTTCAGTCTTATTAGGATGAGTTAGAAGTTTATCAACAGGAAGGCTTTGGGCCTCTCACAGCAAGGTCACTGCATGTATGCCTGTGTTTTTGGACATTCAAGGAAAAATACTAACTCCCATTAGGACCTGTAAGGACTGGGAAGGACATTGGTTTAGACCTGGGTGGGAGGTTTTAAAGCCGCATCAGAGGACGGAACATATAATCTTTATTTTTTCAAGTTGTCCAGCAGTTGAGCGCTGTGTTGCTGCTAACAGCACCTCCTAGTCGCCCCAAACAAAGGCATAGGACCCAGCTAATCTTACTTAGCCTTCTATGGGAAGGGTCTTTGGTTGGCCTTGGTGACTGAAAATTTTGAGCTGTAGGATGGTGGATTTTTACATTGTATAGGGTTTTGATGAAAGATATGGTATGTGCCCCCAAAGCACTAAAGGGTATTGATACACTTGACCCTTCCCCACCTCCATCACACAACATTGCTATGAAAATGCAATCAATCCAGTTTCTGACATCTTCCCCCCACTCTCAAGAGCACCTACTGTATCAACATGACATTTTTTAATCTTGGCTTGTTTTCCAGGCCATGAATTTAATTTCTCAATGCTCCACTGTTCAGCTTTTATGTTCTCAGAGTGGAATGTTGTCCAACAGTAGTTCCCGCCATCTTGTTTAGTCACATCCTCTTTCCTGGGCATCCTAAAACCAAATAGTTTTTAAAAATTCATTGCAGCCATGGTCACTCAGCCTTGTGCTAATAGTCACCAAGTTCTGACAAAGCGAGTCCGACATCCCTCGATAAGTAAAATCCGAACCTCCTGATGTTGTATAACAGTAAGCAGATTGGCATGTCTTTGGATTAGTGGAGGCACTGAAGCAAAATGCTCAATCCTTAGTGACCTTTGGCAAATGGATGGGGATGTGTAGCCATCGTAGGTTATCTTTATGTTCATTGTGTAGACACTCAACCTCTGCCAGGCCAAGACAGAAGCTGTCAGAGCAGATAAACTTAGTTGGGAACTAGCTATTTTCTTTACTGCATCACAGTGCTCTGCAGAACTATTTTGTCTGATAACCTGCTTCTTCTTTAAACTTGTCTGTGAGTAGTTCTGTGAAGCATTAAGCCTTTCCTCTTGGGTTTTGAGCTGCTTATACTTTATTTTAATCTTTGGGCCTAGAACTTTCTTTCTCATAAAATGTGCAGTTAGCTGTCCTCTTTTATAGACTATTCTGGTGTGTTCCCTTTAGGGAATCCGTGGGAGATGCTCTATCTGGGTCTTCTAGGCACACACTGTAGGGGCATGTATTTGTGTATAGGTGTGTAAATGTGTTCCTTGTATTTGTTCAGGAGGCCTTCTGTGGAAGTGGGGTCCCCCTTGATTGATTGATTTCTTTCTTCTTTCTTTCTTTCTTTCTTTCTTTCTTTCTTTCTTTCTTTCTTTCTTTCTTTCTTTCTTTCTTTCTTTCTTTCAAGATTTTATTTATTTATTTATTCATGAGAGATACAGAGAGAGAGGCAGAGGCAGAAGCAGGCTCCATGCAGGGATCCCGATGTGGGACTTGATCCTGGGACTCCAGGATCACGCCCTGAGCTGAAGGCAGGTGCTAAACCACTGAGCCACACAGGGATCCCCCTGATCACTTCTTTCTGAGCCCAATAATGCCTCTACTTCGTTTGCACATGTTTCATATGTTGTTTTGGAATTTCATAAACGCTTAGAATGTTTACCCAAAATTTTCCTCTGACCATTTGGAGTAAAGCCTCTTCTGCGAGCAGAGTGGTGTCTCAAGGCCAGGGATGGTGGATCTGAAGGCTGGCTTTGTGACTCTGGACAAGGTGCTTCACTTCTCTGAGCTCACATTTGCTCCCTTTAAAAATAAGATGGGTCACGTTAGGCAATTTCTAAGACCTGTTCCAGCTTCAATGGACTCCAGACTCTCTTAGCCAAGAATAGGACTGAAACAGAGTATGTTTTAGGGGAAGTGGATGAACCGTTGGGCTTTTCTTCTTTCATTCCTATTCCAGGTGAAGATAAAAGACTTTGCTCTCTACTGAGCTGACATGAATTCGGAATTCATTAGTTTTCAGACTTTCTTTTAAGCTTCAGACAGGATCGTGAAGGGAAAAGCCTGCCCTCGATTCCTTTGCCTTATTAGTTCTGCTCATATAATGTGCTGCAGAAACTGCTAATTGTCACTTGAGGTGATGGGTGAGAGTCTGCTTTCTTGAGGGAAAAGTTGAATTTTGCAGTTCCTGTCTCCCTCTTGCCTAGCTAGAGGTCTAGTCAGGTCTCGCAGAAGAGGAATCTAAATGAAATCTAAATTAAAATTAATTAAATTTGCCCCTTCGCTGAAGAAAAAATAGAGAGTGTGGGAGAATTTTAAGGTGACAGCGTAAATACCCAGTTGCGTACAAGAAATGCAATGATAAAAATATAATTGTGGAGGCATTCTTAGAGTGTTCATGGCTTCCGCTTGTATGTGCTGGGACTGGGAGAGACACAACCCTGCACGTGCACATATCCTTTGCTGCAGAGCCATTTAGACATAATTTCATCTTACTGCAAACTCATGGTTGATCTTTTAAAGCCTAGTTTTATTTAGTTTTAGTTCACAACTCAAAGTATCTTATGTGTGTGTGAGAGAATGTACTCCTTGCAACTCGAGAGCCCAGCATCCTATGTTTGTGCATCTGCTTCACAGAACATCAAGCTTAAAATGTAAACACTGTTTTTAAAAAATGCCATTAGCATTCCTTTCTGAATTTTTGGTGTCTGTTGAATATACCCTTATGTCCGCAGCTCTCTGACTGAGCCTTCTCTGTGTCTACTGAGCAGCTTGTAGTTGTCCAGGATTTGCTTAGTGAAGTCCCCAGGCTTCAGAACCAGGCTGGCTTTCGTAGGGACCCTTGCTTCCTAAGGCTGCATGTCGCATCAGCAGTCAGTGACCACCCTTTGTGTGGAGGCATTGTCAGAATGTCCTCTTTCTTTGGCTAAGGGACACAGCTAACATGAAGCTGGGAAACAGATCTTTGGTTGAAAAGGCTGCCCTCTTGGCTATGCAGTGGTTGTAATTTGGGATCAGATGGTTCCAGCAAGGGGTGGCAGTTGGGTTCAACTCTGGGCGCTCTCACTTCCTAGCTCTATGGCCATAGGCAGGTTTTCAACCAATGTGTGCATTGCAGATACCACATCTTTATGGGGTTGTCCTGGGGGTTCCTGAGGTAATGCGAGTCAAGTCTGCTCAGTTCATGAAAGTTGAGTTGGAATCACCAACAGTTGGGAATCACTTGGGAGTATGTTCAGATATGCTCAGTAGAATTTTACTCATGGAACTTTAAGACAAATGGGAAGACAGAGACAACCAGATTTAGCTTTCAGCTCTATAATTGGGAAATTCTGAATCATCTCCTTTTTCTTTTTTTTTTTAATTTTAAATTAAAATTTTTTTTAAATCTCCATTTTCTTTAATACCTGTACTCTTCCATTGTTTGGCTTTTGCCCCTTTCCCTCTCCTTTCCTTTCTTACTTTCTCTTTATTCTTTCATTGAAAGATTTACTGGCATGAAGATTTGCTAATAACTTCTTGTCTTGGAATAAGTTGGGCATAGGAGGTAAAGCCAAACCTTGTGCAGTGCACAGAGGTGAACACCAGTGCCTCTTAAGAGTCAAGCAGCTTAAGAGAAAGTTTGACAAAGTGAGTAATCTGAAAGATGGCTTGGTGAGAGCTTTCAGAAAAAATAGTGGGGAATTTCATATATTTGAAGCAATTAAAACCAGAATGAAAAAAGCATGTATTTGAGAAGACAGGGGAGGGAAATGAAAGGAAATCCTTATAGCTCAGGGATTTGAAATCACAATGACACTATTTTAAGTCATGTGATACTTTTCTTGTTTTAGAAACTAAACAGTAAAATTAACTTTGCTCTAGTTTTCGTGGACTTCTTTTGAATGATTGCATGAAAGTAACAGAAACTTCTGGCAGGTGGACTACATTTCCAAAACACTTCCTCACAAAGGCATTGAAAACTCTCTGAAAACTTACGTGTTTTTGTTATCATGCAAATATTAATAATATTAGATCTTGGCTAGAACCAATTTTAACTTTGAAACCTCGGCACTTCAACGGGTACATGTAACTGATAAATCTTTTTTTGTGGTTGTCAAAACAAGCAAAGCTAACTTTGTACATTTTCTATTATAACTAAAAGCACTTTGACAGTCTGAAATCAGGTGTATCAATATAGAGAGCAAACAGCCTATTCATTTTATCACCATACTTTTCTAAGAATTTTGACATTTCTGAAATACATATCACTTCCAAACAGAGAAGTATAAAGTTGATAAAGGTTGTGATGGGTGCGGTTCTTGGAGGCTGACCACCCCATCGGGATTGCTGGTTCGCTTGGCAGGTACCTTGCTAGGCCAGCCTCCTGCTCATTGGGCTTCGTGGAGACCATCTGCCCATGGCTTCCAGCAATGCTGGTATCTGGGTGTGTCTGAGATCTTCAGGCAGGTCAGGCGTGGAATGTCTGAGATGACGTCCTTATGTTGGAGTTAGTCATGGTGAACCAGAGCTCCTGCCAGGGCTGGCCTCTGTGGAAAGACGCATCCTATCAGAGTGACCAGAGGAGATGTCTATGTGTGCTGTGCGCAGGGAGCAGGCTGTGGTCGGGTCCTCTGCCTGAGAGGTAGGTACCTTGCAGCATCTTCATTTGTCCGTGAGGGGTTTCACATATGGATAAGTGACATTTTGTAGCAAACTCTTAGTCTAGCTCTTTCCATGGAGTTTCAATGGGGGTGCTCGGTCCCCATGCGGTGAGGAGCCTGGATCCCTTCACCTGCCCTCATCCCTTAATCTCTCTCCCCTCGGGCCCCCTCTGAGTCATCAGCTCTCCTCCTGGGACCTCTCCTATAATCTCTCTTTTGGCATTTTATTTTTTATTTTTATTTTTTCAGTTTAGTTTAGTTACCTTTGAATTCCCTTGAGTCTTTACACTGATATGCGCCGATACACTGTTTTCTCCTTCTTTCTGCATTTGTTAGCACTTCTCCTGGTCTTTCCCATCTCAAAATCTTTCCCTTCACAGTTCCCATTTCCCCCTCTACTTTGTTGTTGTTGTTTTTTAAACTTAAATTCAATTAGCCAACGTAGAGTACCAGTACGTCATTAGTTTCAGATGTAGTGTGCAATAATGACCTCCTGCTGATCTCTTCTCGAGGATTGGTCTCACGTCTTCTACTGTGGACTCTTTGAGGACAGTGAATATCTTATGGTTTTTGTTTTCTGTTTTTAGTTTTTGCTGTTTTCTTTCATTGCTCACAGTGTTTATTGAACAACTGTTTTATCCCGAGGAACTTGTCATGGTCTCCAGTCTTTGGCTTGGAAGTTAGCTTGATGACTAATGTTTTGTGTGGGGTGATTAGCAGAGTAAAGACTGATGAAGAAACCAGATTCTGCTGCCAGACAGCCTTGCTCAGCAGCGCCCCTTCCTGGCTCTGCCTCAGTTTCTTCATTGACCCTGTGGGGACAATAAGAATGCCTACTTAATATGGTTGTGTTCTATGAGTTGGTCCCCACTGCCGTTGCTACTATTCTCTTAACTGATGACTTTGGGGAGGAAGAAATGCTGGTCATCAGCAGTGCTTGGGGGCAGTGAATTTTTAACTGTTTCGTGAGGCTGATTTAGTGAGAGAGTCTTTGGGGCCAGGAAGGGAGGTTACTTTTTGTCTACCCCTTTTCTTTCTCCCCCTCCAGGACTCGAATGCCCTGTAACCTGTCTCCTTGCTGCAGGAGACAATGCTGATGCCTTTTATATGCAGGACTCTTCTTAGCTGCTTGCCTTTGTGAGTGAACATCTCCTCTGTTAAGAGATTAGAGCCTTAATCCTAAATGATATTTCATGCTCTAAGACTTAAATTTATATATCACCATCCCGAATAATGTATTGGATTGCATTAAACAGATTGTAGATTAACATGCAACTATAAAACAAATTGTCAATGCGTTGTTGACAACTCTAAGTGCAAGTTCATATATTTAACTACATTTGGGGAATATTGAAGTGTTTAAAGCTGCTTAACTGGTTGATGTAAAATTAAGCATCATGTTCTATTTCAATTTGTAGGCCAGCCCAGGAGACAATAAAATGGAGGCTTAGGCATGAGTGGAAAGGAACATGGGAAAACAATTTGGAGGCAGCCTTGGTACCCGAGACATACTGGGTAGCAATAAAATGGTCTGCCCAATGAGGACCACATCAGGTAGTAATAGAAAGATGTCCATTTACCTCTTCAGCCCATGAGCAGCTATTTGAAACCTCAAGGAGTTTCTAGTCTGGTTGAGATAAAGCAACTGCTACACTAAAAATATTGGTGAAAAATACAAGCCATGAAGTCCTTTAGTCTGAAGCTGGGTGAGATAGGCCACATGTTACAAGAATTTACAGGAAAGCACAAAGGTGCTTAGCATGGTCAGAAAGGGGGCGCCTGGGTGGCTCAGTCTATTAGGCCTCTGACTCTTGATTTCAGCTCAGGTCATGATCTCAGGGTTGTGAGGTTAGAACCTGGTGTGTTGGGCTCCACACTCAGCAGGGAGCCTGCTTGGGATTCTCTCTTCCCTTCAGCCCCTCCTCCCTGCTCACATGCAGTGACATGCACGAGCTCTTTCTCTAAAATAAATAAATCTTTTTTTTTTTTTTTAAGGAGTGGTCAGAAGGATCTTAGACATTGTGGCACGTAAACAATTCCTGGGAAGATAGAGAATGGAAGTGGGGGAGGTTGGGAGGATGCATGGTAGGTATTGGTGTGCTGGGACAGTGGGAAGCGCCGTTGAACATTTGGATGGGGCTGGGGAATAGAGAGCCATGGCAGCCAGGCAAGCATTGATCCTGGAACCAGAAGGCACAGGGTTCAAATCCTGGCTCCCCACTTTCCAGCTGTGTGATCTTGGCAAGTTTACTTGACCTCTTTGTTTTTCAGTTTTCTCATTTGTATAATGGGGATAATAGCAGTACCTGTCTCTTAGGATTGTGGGGAAGGTGAAATGTGTGCTTGAGTAGAGGAGGGACATAGTGGAAGCAGTGTTTGACATGTATGCAAATTTTGTTCTAGGACAAGAGATAGGAATTAGGAAAGCAGACTGGGGAGCCTGTTTAAGCAAGTTAGGGGCAAGGTAATGAGTCTTAGACTAAGGATGGATCCTGATAAAGAGGGATTTTTACTTTTGATTTTTTTTTTCTTACTGTCCTCTGCTTGGGCTGTGGAGAACATTGGTGTCTATACTCTGCTGTGGTTGTATAAGCCTTTTTCTAAACTGTACATCCTGAGAGGGATATATGTGAGCTGAGAGTGTGGATCCTGCCAAATGTGAGCATATCCTTTCTTCCCCTTCTCTTTTCCTTCACAGTGTTGAAACTTTTTTGTACCTATTCCAGAAACTTCTAAATAACTTTGGAACAAATGAAATTATGGATGCAAATTATCTGGAGGGAGACCTCAGCTTGCACTTGCAGATATTGTGGGGTGACCAGGCAAAACTCCAGTATAATCTGGAGCTGCATTAAAGGGAGTAGGATGTGCTAAGGCTTTTTCACTCCATGCTGCATGAATGAGATCCTTGTTGGAGCTCTGGAGTTGCTTACCAGAGTTCAAAGAGAATGTGGAAAAAATGGGAGGTGGGGCAGGCTGGTGGAAAAATGATTCAAGGGGTAGAAAATAGATCTGTGAAGGAAAATCTTGTAAGATTAGTATGTTTAGGCTGAAGAAGGAAAAGATAGGGGGTAGATTAGTTACTCCTCTCACGTAGCAAAGAGTTTTTTAAATGGGAGACCTGTGTTTCTCAAGGAGTATTCCATGGAACCCAAATCTTGGGGAAGGAGGGTAGCTTTTTTTTTTTTAATATTTTATTTATTCATGAGAGAGAGAGAGACAGTCAGGCAGAGGAAGAAGCAGGCTCCGTGCAGGGAGCCTGATGTGGGACTCCATCCTGGGACTCCAGGATCATGCCTCCCTGGGCCGAAGGCAGGCACTAAACTGCTGAGCCACCTGGGCGTCCCAGGAGGGTAGCTTTTGAAGTCCAGTCAATTTGGGAAATGATGTGCTTTATGCCTCTGTGGACAATTCACAAAGCACATTAGCATCTTAAAGGGACTGAAGCTTTCTGCAGAAAAGAACCTTATTCCACTTTGAGTAACATAGAGTATTCCAAACATTTTTCATTATTTTTCTAACACCTTTGGAAAAATGCTGATTTATACCAAGGTGTTTAGTATAAAATAAAAAATAAAAGGCTTGAGGCATGAGGCCAAGCATCTTGGTGATAATATACAGCAATTTTCTACTGGGGGAAGCTTGGGGTATTTTCTTTTCTTTTTTTTGTTTTTTTTTGTTTTTTTGGGGTTTTGTTTTTGTTTTGTTTTGGTGGTGAGGAAGAGAGTAGAGTCGGCCACTTGTTGGAGGCCCTTTGTTTGCCTAGGGGCAGGGGGTAGTGCTTTCCAGTCCTGGGGATGTAGAAACTGAGTGACGTGGACTCAGGTTTGGGGGCAGAGTTGTTGTCCATTGGTGGATGGACAGGCTGGGCAGGACTGGTCCTGGGAGCAGGTGGTGAGGTGGGTGGCCCCTGGCACTGGCCGGGGACTGGGGAGCGCAGACTGGTCACTGCACCAGACTGGAGGCTGGTCTGGGGAGACGCCCGGTGACCTGTTGTGCAGAGTGTCCCTCAAGGGCCAGTCTACCTGGCAATTGGATGAGAGTGATCCAGGGGCTAGCGACTCCTCATAGGCTTTGGGAAAGAACTGGGATTTGGGAGAAGGACTCAGGGTCAGTGAGTACTTACATAAGTAAGTACTTACATACTTTCTTCATCAAGTATGCCGATTCCCCATTCACTTTGGCTGAAGAGCCAACTTCCCATTTCTCTGTTTTCTCTGTCCC
Organism: Vulpes lagopus; assembly: GCF_018345385.1. NCBI lineage: Eukaryota > Metazoa > Chordata > Mammalia > Carnivora > Canidae > Vulpes > Vulpes lagopus. Next base: position 62,590,824 of record NC_054826.1, on the reverse strand, counting down.
TTCCCTTCCCTTCCCTTCCCTTCCCTTCCCTCCCCTCCCCTTCCCTTCCCTTCCCTGTCTACTTCTTTTTCACCCCACCCTTCCCTTCCCCTTCCTTCCTCCACTAAGTCGGCCAGCTCTGTCATTGCCCAATTACATCTTTTTCTCTCTGCTAGATGAGATGCCTACCTTACTCTTCTGATCCCGAGAGAATCCTTTTCTTTTCCTAAGACCTCCATGACCTGTCTCTCTTATTCTTTTCCCATCCCTACAGGAGTGTATACATCTGAGTGTCTCTCTCCCATGTCTCTTTGTCTCTTTTTGCCTCTACACACACACACACACACACACACACACACACACACACACACACCTTGAAAGTACAGGGATACACCTTTTGTGTTTCATTTATTGTAAAATATTGCACACATCTGTAATTATATTACCCTTAAAATAAAGCCTTCATCCACTCTTAACATCTTTTGATGCCCCTTCCCTGCTGACTCTATTTTCTCTTGTTCCCACTCTACGTTAATGTGAAGAGACAGTTGAGTAAATGCACAATGAACTTCAAAACCTAGTAATTGTTTTTCAGAAAGAATGAAACTTGCGAATTAGATATGGATTGTAAAAGAACACCGGGGCTGATTAGTGTTCGAGAGGGGCGCCTGCCGGACGGCTCTGACACCTGCCTGCCAGCGCTCTCCAGAAATGCCACCGTTGACGCCTCTGTTCTGCCCGGCACAGGATGGGGGGAGGGGGTGGGCGGGAGTTAAAAGACTCTGCCGTGAACCACCTTGTCAGGCTTGGCAATGCAGGGGACGCCTGACATAAAAGGCAGCGAGAAACAAAGATGAGTTGCATCCATTTTACAAGCAAACTCTAGTTATCTGTAAAAATAAAATAAAATAATAAGGTATCTTTCTTGAAAGAGAGAATGAGTGAGCACTGAAAGGGGTTCACCACGCTTTTTTTTTCTTTCTTTTTTTTTTTAAGGTTGTGGAAATAATGAGTTTTTTGAGACTTGGGGGAGGCAAAGAATTCACAAGCCAAGTTTCAAGCTGCTGAGAAATTGCTTTTAGGAAAGGGGGGGGAAAAAAAACCCCTTTTCCATGCTAACCATCTGCTTGTGTCTTGTTTACTGCCCAGAGTGCCAGTTTCTGCTTATTAATCATGCTTACACAAGTATCTTAATTACTCCCTATGTAGCTGCTCCGTCTTGAACTCAGAAGTTGACCTTTCTCTTTTTATTCCTTTAAATCATTAATCATACACAATCAACGCCAGCGGGGCAGGGCCACGGAGAAGGCTGCCCGGCTCCTCACGCTCACGCCTGGCCGGCTGGGAGCCCGGGGCGGCTGCTTTGCTGGTGGCCGTGGGGCTTCATTAACGCCTCGACCGTGTTGAGACCCACGGGCTGGGGCGGCCACTCGGCCACCACCCCTCGGCGCCTCCCCGGCTGCCTCGGTGGCCACCTGGTCCGAGCGGGCCTGCAGGCCTCGGGCTCTTACAGCCCTGCCGGCCTGGGCCTGGAAGGTTCTGGGCCCACAGGCAGAGTGAGCTTCTGAGAGAAGCTGCTGTTTACCAGGAGTGGGGGGTTTTACGAGACCCGTGCTTTTCCCCATTTTGCTATGCGTGTGAATCTGTTGGGGATCCCACGGAAAGGTAGATTCAGGACTCGGGAGGTCTGGCCCCAGCCGAGATGGTGCGTCTCTAACCAGCTTTCGTGCGGCGCTGGTGCTGCTGATCCAGGGACCATGCTCTGAGTAGCGAGGAGCCATCGAGTGAGGACAGCGGGGCCCCTTCAAGGGGCATGACACGTATATATGGGTCCCCCCGCCCTTTGGCTAGACCAATATGATTTTGGTGCTTGGAAACAGGATTTTCACAGATATGCACGCATATGGTACCCTTCTCTGGGCAAAGAATATACAAATGATAGAAAGATTGGCCTTTTACAAAGGAGGGAAGAGTGGAATTGGGATTTTTTTTTTAAAGATTTTGTTTATTCATGAGATTATACAGAGAGGAGAGAGACAGAGACAGAGAGGCAGAGACACAGGCAGAGGGAGAAGCAGGCTCCATGCAGGGAGCCCGACGTGAGACTCGATCCCTGGTCTCCAGGATCAGGCCCTGGGGTGAAGGCGGCGCTAAAACGCTGAGCCACCAGGGCTGCCCCCCCCCCCTTTTTTTAACTTTTTCATTGGACTTTGGAAAAAAAAAAACAACTTAAAAATGGCTGAAAAATTTTTACTCCAGAAAAACAAAAGAAGTGCTCCAGTGTATAAGAATATGATAAAAAAAAAAAAAAAGATTGTTGTGTGTGTTTCATAAGACTGCTCGTCAGTTCCAATACACCAAATTACAGGATGTGGAAGTAATTTTGCAACCCCCCCCCAACTCTGTTCTTTCTGCTTCCTGAGTAGGATGGGAAGCCTAGAGATAAGAAATGGGGGGGGGGGGATGCAAACTGAGGGTCTTTTCTTTTTGCCAGGTTGAATGCTCTTCTCTTAAAGGGGGGGAATTTAGCCTGCATCCAGCAAAACAGTTGAATTTCTACCCACTGTCCTTAATTTTACTCTTAAAACCAGGAGCTGCGATGTACAAAGTTGTATGGCAGTAATGTGCATGTCAGAATTTTGGTTGACGCTCCCAACAGCGATGACACAGGGATGAAATAAATTTGAAACACATTTTTAAAAAAGATTTTATTTATTTGAAAGTCAGAGAAAGCATGAGTGGGGTTGGAGGGGGAGCTGCAGAGGGACTCAATATGGGTCTCGATCCGAGGACCCCAGGACCTCGACCTGAGCCGAAGGCAAACACTTAACCCAGTGAGCCACCCAGGCACTCCAAAACACACTCTAAGGTAGACCTGGGATTTTCATAGGTTCTCATCTCCAGGAAGCTGGGTAGAGTCTGTACTGATACTAAGGGTTCTGCTATTGTAATCATTTGGAAAGAAACACACATGGAAATACATGTTAACTAACTTTTGTTTTCCATTTCATCTAAGAGTGGGTTGAGGGTCAGGGTGAGAAGGGATTTGATTAAAAACAAAGTCTTAAGTAAAAGCAACAAATCTGTATTAGTGAAAAATCACCTAATTAATTCAGATAAAAACTTTGTCATTCCACATGCAGTAAGAGTACACGGTTAACTGGCTTTATTATTTACATTAAAAATTACTTGTTCGTGAAGTAAAAAAAAAAATCAATTACCCTGAATGAGGTGAATTAAGAAAATATTTCATCAGCGTAGCTTGTCTTTTCAACTGGCTGCCTTTTCAGAGTTTCTGGTTGATTTATGAAGTGAAAATTCTGTCTTGTTTCTGATGAGGACGTTCTGTAGCCTTCCTACATGATTTTGGTATTTGGATATGCTCATGTGTTTGGCAGCCTGGAGAAGATCCTGGCCGAAATGACAGAAGTGCATAACTCACTTTCGTTTGGTAAAGTAATAATTAATTCGAACTTCTGGACATGAAGCGTTCTGAGAACTGGCTCTGGACGCCTTGCGTAACCATGGTCTGCTGTTAAACCCTTTATAGAAGACTCTCCTTGTTCTTGGAACTTTGTACGGACTTGAGAGCAAGCTGATTTAAGTGTTGAGAGCCTGGTTTGGCAAGAGTTGTGTTTATGCTTTTTCTCTCTGAAGGCCATGGATCTGACCCCTCCAAGGAAGCCAAGCTATTTTTAGGGAAAGGCTAGAGTGGCATTTTCTGGGGCAAATTAGTGGCACTTTTCATAGTGAACTCTCTGGACGGGGGTTGGGAGCGTGCTGAATCCTCGTTCGGACCCCGCTCTCTTTGGACCAGGGGTCTGGTGCTTCTGTTGGTGGATGTCTGATTTGCTATGGTGGGAGGGGATGCTATAGGAAGCTTCCCAAAGCCCCCTGTCTAGCAAAAAGGGATTTCTTGGTTATTGGTATCTAATTTAGTTGGCTTGGGATTGGAGCCTAAGAAATCTGAAGTTTTTAAATTACCCCAGGTAATTTTAATGTTCATGCAGTGTTGAGAACCACAGTGTAAGTCCTTAAGTCGGTTTTGCTCAGCTTGGCCTTTTTCATTCTCTAGCCCTATGTATCTCTGGGATCATATCAATTCAGACTATCATGTTCAAGCCCTGTAGTCAAAGTCGTGACTAACAAAGCATCTGCCTTGAGATACCCACGGTCTATGGAAAAGGTACTCTACGATACCAGTTTAACTACTTTGTCCTGAGTTTTGCTTATCTTGTAATGTCTCTGGCTTTCTTGTCTTGGTTCTTGTCTGTTAGCTCAGTTTGTCGTTCATTGCTTGCCTGAGCTCTGTTAGCTGTGTCTCCTTTGTAGATCTAACTCTGGGCTCCATTCTGACCCATAATCCCAAATGCATGGTGTTGATGGATACTATACGAAGGATGGATTCTGTGGTGAAGACTCTTGTGGAAGTCCCAGATAGAACCAAGTTCAACATTTGTCTTAACTATAGAATATAGTGTATATGTGTATATCTAACAGGAGGGTATATAATCCTAGTCTATTCTCATGAATTCTTTTTATCAGGGACTAATAACCCACAAAGTAAACTTTGGCCAATGCTCTTCTAACCTTTGGGACTTATTCCAGCCTCTATTCTAGCTTATGTAGCTGTTTCTATGCTTAGTCTAGACCTCTGACTTGTGTTCTGACAATGAGCTTCTGGATCCTCTGTGTCCCCTCTTTTCTACCAGCCTTCCTCCTGGAGTACAAAACCATGTGCCCCCTCCCCTTCCCATACTGACGTTGACAAATCCCAAGTAACAGAAACCTCTCCATTCCCTTCTTTGTAGTCAGGTGGTAGCATCATTTATTCATCTATAGTTGGCAGAGCCCTGTGTTAGATGCTAGAGGGGAATTGAATTCAGTTCTGCAAGAATTTATGTTGAGCGCCCACTATATGCCAGGCACTAGGCTTGGTACTAGGGATACAAACATGGGTGGTATTCTGATTTGCCTGAAGGAATTCATGTCCTGATGGAGAGCCTAGTGGTTTTGAGCCTATGCATCCTGTGTGTTCTATGATGTGAGAGGAGGGTTTGGGAAGGAAAAGATACAGGGTGCTTACAGGAGCTCCACTAAGGACACTAACTGAACTTGAGGGCACTGCGGTGGTATGCATGGAAGAAGGGATTCCTGAGCTGGGGTTTGGAGGATGAATTGAGAAACTGGGAGAAGAAAGGGACAGGGAAGTTTGTTCATTCAGGGTAAAGGAACGTGGAAAGGCAAAAATGCCTGAAACACTGTGGCAGGGTGAAACAAGTTGAACGCATGGTACTTGATTTTTGAGGAAATGGGAGATACATACTGAAAATCTACCTGACTATCTAGAAAAAAGCATATTCAACTATAGATTCTTCTTTTCCCCCAAGATTATTTATTTTAGATAGGGCAGGGGTAAGGGAGGAGGGAGAGAGAGAGAGAGAGGGAAGGAGAGAGAGAGAAAGAGAAAGAAAGAATATGAATATCTCAAGTAGACTCCCCTTTGAGCACAGGGTTCCATCTCAGTACTCTGAGATAATGACCTAAGCTGAAATCAAGATGCTTAACTGACTGAGCTATCCAGGCACCCCTCAACTATAAATTCTTAAGAGTATCCATGTATGTAGTAATTTTGAGGGGAATTGTGAAAATGGAACCACTGGAAAAGAGAAAGTATGGGGACTCTGATAAACCCAGCAGCTCTTTGAGATTTAAATGTTATTTCCAATTTTCAGCTATGGAAATTGAGGCTCACAGACGGTTAGTAACTAGCTCAGGGTCACTCAAGTACTGTTTATTAGAGCTGGGGCTGAATGCATATTTGGATGTAATAAATCTCCATAGCAGAATGGGTTTTTGCATTGGGATTTGATGGAGGAGAGGAACCAGAAGGTTTTTTGTTTTTTGTTTTTTTAAATCTAACACTTCCTGGAATAGTTTCTTCTTGTGCCAAGTCATGGTCCCTGAGGTTTCTGTTTGTGGTAGTAGAATGCTGGTCTTTTAGAATACGAGGGGACCATTGACATCTATTTACAGAGGGGGAAACCAAGCCCTAGAGGGGACAAGTGATTTGTCCGAGTTGAGTAATGTGACCCAGTCAGCTGATGCAGTTCACTGATGTTCTTTGAATTCTAACATACCATGACATAGGCAGGAGGTACTGTCCTCACTCATTAACATCTGTCCTCATATGTGCCAATTCTTCATATTGGAACCCTTGTAAGGTACTTGGTTAAAGGGATGACAAACCTTCTGATCTTCATGAGAAATTGACAAAAATCCCAAAGTTCTGAAAATGGAGGTTTAAAAATAAATTTATGATGGACTAGCCTGGAACTAGGTCTGACCTGAAGTGATGTGAAACTGTAATCTTTATCCATCTCACTTAGTAATGTTAGGAAAATTGTGAAAGACTTTGAAACTGGTAGCAAAAATTCCTGGGTGTTCTGTCTAAGGCATCTTTCTGGATTATCCATGCCTGTTGTTACTGTCTTTGAGTTATTTGGAAATCTCTAAGTTGTAGGAAACTGATAATAATAATACAAATAATTCGTTCCTGTAGAAATGCAAATGAATTGTGTCCTGTATTATACAACTCTCTATTTTCCTGTGGTTACCAGTTTTGTATCTATTTGTAAATTCATTTTAGCATTCCTGATTGTTGTATATATATGGTACTTGGAATTCTCTTTTGAGCTGGTCCATCTTAGTGGTTGATTTGATAATGAATTTTGTTAAATAATTTGCCTATGTTCATTTTATAATGAAAGTCCTGATTTTATATTATTTTATAATAATATTTTATATTATTTGAAGAAAAATTTTATAGTGTGAACAGCCCTATTTTTTACTGTAGAAACATGAATACTTGCTAGGATTATTAGCTCATATACAGTATATAAACTAGATTACATTCCTGCATTTTTGAACAACTGAATTTATATGTATACACACACCTATACAGATATATATCTCTGTGTGTGAATGTGTATGTTTATGTGTTTTTATATATATATACATATATATATACACACACACACACACACACACATATATATATATACACACACACTAAAAATATAATCCAGAAAGGTTTCAAACATTGCTACTTTTATCATTGTTTTCCTGGTGTTAAGTCAATTCAGTCACAATTTACTAAGTAGTTTGAGAAAACTGAAACCTAATTCAAATGAAAAAAATCTTTCAGTTGTGAATTTTCAGGGCAAGAGAGAAGTTATCAGTTATAAAGAAACCAGTAAGAATTCAGTGTTTTGATAGCTTGTTATTCCTTGACACTTAGTCCAATATGTTGAGCAGCACATTAAGAATTAGACAGGTGCAAAAACAGGCACCAGGATTGTATAGCAGTACTCAGTGATAGGGTGTTTTTTTAGGCAGATGATCCTGATTTATTTATGTATGTATGTACAACAATGTAATGAAGTTTTAAAAAATCTTATGCAGAGATTAAGGCTCCAGTTAGGGGCTTTCCAACTATTATTGACAGGACCATTCTGACCACTCCAGTGACCTGAAGCAGTCCAAACACCTACACTCTTTACCCTTCTTGCTTCTTGTTTGCTCCACACTTAGGAATAGGGCTGTGTAGTTAAATCCTAAAATGTCAGAGCCCAGAGAGTACTTAGCATCTCTGAATCCAGGTCCCTCTCTTTTCCTCTACTTTTAATTAAATTAAATAATGACTGAATTTTTAAGCTTATCATTAAGACCTAAACCTAAAAATATAGATTTCTCACGTTGTAGATTCCGAAGGCTGTATCCAGGGATCCTGGCTTGAGAAATAAGTACTGGTTTGATCAATCAGTTATATATGTTAACTGCAGTTCACTGTCTCTTTTCTGGAAGATGGCTGGGATGAAGAGGAAGAGAAATGGCATGTATGGATGTAGAAATCTGTAATGCCTTGCTCTCCAAGAAGCCGATAACTGGGAAGTTTGCATGTTCCCTTTATTAGTTTTGTGCTATAATGTAATAGAACTTCCAGTAGAAATAAACATATTGGATTAATGCAATATTTATTATATCCCTATTTTCCCCCACTCCTGTTCTATATTTGGTAATTATTTGTCCTTATCTAATGATTTTTATAGCACTACTAAGAATGGACTTTTAAGGATATAGGTGACACTGAATACATCCCTCTACTGAATGGGGTTTGGATTTAACTTAGGGGAAGGTCTTCTGCTGGATTGTCTTTTTTGTTAGGCAGTGTGTTTACCTCAGTTAGTGGAGCTTTAGAACCTGTATTGCTTAGTCAGAGAGCTGGAGAGATACATAGATATCTGGTAAAAACAAAAAACAAAACAAAACAAAAACTCCTTATTTTAACTACAGATGAAGAAACATTACTTTTATTTTTAATTAGCATGTGTTTCCTGTTCAGGTTTTAAAGTAGGACTTTTTTCTGTGCTTTTGCCATTAATGCTAACTTGGGGCAGACTTGCTATGAGTAGATAACTGAGAAGAAAGCCCATCCTTGGTCCATTAAAAACTATACCACTAATACCACCACCTGTCCTGTCCATTCCTTTTGTTAATTCTAAAATCAATATTAAATACAAACCTTCTAGAGCCTTTCCTGGGGCTGTAGAAGCAACTGGTTCAAAAGAAGGCCTGCAAAGCTGAAACTTGAGTAGTGTGTTGGCGGTTCCACCCCTACCTACACTACTGTGATCTGAACCATTCTTGTCAGAATTATTTTGTGATAACCCCTGCAATGCCTTGTATCATACTCTATTGCTATTTTTGTGTGAAAAGCTCTTTCCCTCAAATAGACTGGAATCTTATTGTGGGCTGGATCTGTGTCTTAAGCTTTTTATACTTTGCGTAGTATCTTGGTAAACATATGCCATCTTGTTCACATGCTGTGATTCAGTGGAAGTGGCTACCTGGGGTGCTATACTGAGGATCCTCATTCTTGACTCATTGAAAGCGTGCCCTAATTAATCATCACAGTCTGCCACGATCACAGGCATAAGAATTGGTGGTGGACAAGTGCTCCAGCTTTGCCAGTCCTATGTAAGCCATCAGAATACATTTATTGATTGAGTCAGTGATTTATATTGCTATTAGATTAGTTCCCAAATGTAAATACTATGAATTCAGTGCTTTTTTGGTCTCGTTTTTTTTTCCTCCTCCCTCTACTGAATATATCCTAAAGTCCTGGAACAGTGCCTTACCTAAAGTAGGGGGCTCAATAAAATTTTTCCCCCATGAATGAACTACTGAAAGGAATAGGAACCTTTGTACTAAACTTCATTTCACTTTTAACTAGTGATCTAGCAATACATAGTTAATAAAATAGATTACCTCAATTTTCTTAAAGTGTTCCAGTGTGAAGATTGGGATAATAGGAATGTGGGAACTCCTGAGAAGAAATCAATTGGAAATTCTTGCTTTGCTAATTTATTCAACAAATAGGTATAATATGTCTACTGTATGTCAAGTGTTCTACTCCCTGCCCTCATGGAATTAGAGTCAAGTAGATTCCATCTTGCCCGTCGTGTGGTTACGGTTAAGTGGTGGGTCAAGTTTGTAAATATCTCTTAAGGCACCTAAATGCTTAAACAATGCATGAACTCTGAAGGACTTCCCATTTTGGTGTAAAATAGTTGACAAGTAACATACTGTCCAGTACTAGCGTTCTGTGCTCCACTCGTTTAGCTTCTTCTATAGCATTTGGGATCCCCACAAAGACCTTTTTTTGTTCAGCAGGTCCTTTCATGTGTGAACTGGTATCACTCCTGTTTCTGAGGGTATGGATTTGTTCTTACTCACTCACACTTATGGCATTGGGGGTCTGTACTTGGAAATAATGAGGGTGGGAACAGTGCTTTCTCAGAGGCTAGATCTTTTTTCTTCTGATGTTCTTTGAGGTAGGTGGGTAAGGAAATGGGAAGAGTCCCCTTTGATGATGCCTGTTCTCCTCCAACCTGAGCACCTGATGGGCTGAAAACCACTATCTGCCTCCCCATGTTTGCCATTAGACACCAAGGGTTGGATTTCTAAGTCAAATAACGTTATGCCTATTATGTAAAGCCAAATTATTTTGTGAATTATCACAAACATTGATCTGTCCTTGACAGTACTTTGGAGTTTTGCAGTAAATCTGCAGGCTGATAGTGTTAGCAGGGTGTCAGTTTTTGTCACTTGTAAGCTTACTTCCATCTACTGCAGTTTGAAAAGAGTCCACCATAACAAAAGCATTGTTATCTCTTAAACTTGGTTTTAACCTTCAAAGACTAATCATTTATTATTCAGTGTTATGCCTCAGTACTTTTGATGACAATATATCATTTTTAATGTTGGTAACTTGATTTTTGTAATACAAAGACATATAAATAGGAGAAAAAGAAAATGATAGCTAAGTACTTTTATGGGTAGCAATCTGAATAGTGTTCTTGATGCAATTCATCCAACATTTATCTGCATAAATTATGGTAGTTAAAGAAGAGCAGATGAGAAGTACACTTTAGGCCCTTTTTTATAGCAACATAAAATAGAGCAAAAATTACATTCATTACTTTTTAAAATATAGCAACTCTTTATTATAGTTTTCATTCATTGAAAGCAAATGTCTTGTTAGCTAATGAAACATTGTCTGATGTTATAGATCTGGTGTGATAGTAGGAGCAATATTTGCCTCTTTATAAAAACCTCACTGTAATGTCCCCACTTGGTCACTGGCCACTTGTTCTCAGAATATCAAGGGTATAAATGACCTTTAGGCAGGAAAGAAAAAAAATCTCCTTTATTAGCAAGAAGGCATAACTTAGAATGCATGTTTACTTTGTAAGCTCTAAAGTGACTTTGAAATGTGCAGGGTCTCTCTCTGTAGAAGCCACAAGGTCCTAAGCAGAACAGAGGGAAGAATGCTTTAAGATCTCTCATTGTCCCCTTTCCTTTGCCACAGCAATCTTTATCCCCCCCTCTAAAAATAAATGGAGGAGACGGATGTTAGCTGACCCTATTGCCATCACCATCATACAATGTATGTAAATCAGACCATCGTGTGGTTGCCTTCAACTCACACAGAAAGGAATGTCCATTATTTCTCAATAAAATTGGGGGGGGGGGAAGGTAAATGGGAAAACATTACTAGCTTTTTGGTTTTCATTTGCTGCATAAATTTCCCTTGTTAAGTTCTGCACAGAAATGATGAGGCTTGAAAAAAAAATAAGTAGAAGATGTGTTTATGCTGGAATGTTTCTGGTGGGAAGAAGGGCTGCCGAGGGCTTGCCTTCCTCCCTTTCTCCATTCCTCCTTCTCATCCTGGCTCTGGGCAGGCCTCTGGGGAAACAGGCAGCCCTGCTTTGAGGTGCTGATTTCTCCAGCTAGGTACACTTGGGTCCCACATCAGTTCTTACCCTTTCCCTCCTGGTCTTAGCTTGAGGCTTGTTTTGTTTGCAAAGATATAAAATCAGGATAAACAGGAGGGAGGGGAGAGGGCAGAGATGAGAATGCCTGAAGGAGTAGCTTGTGGCCCCCAAGGTGGTCCCCCAAGGTCTCCAGTCCTAACAGGTGGAACCCAAGCTACGGAGCCTGGCTTGCCAGTGAAGACTTGGGACTTGTATTCTAGAATTCGCGGGGGAATTCTATGGATTTGTAACTCTGCTTCTCTTTACCCCACTGCTTTTTCTTCTGTCCCCTGCAGATCAGCACGTTCCCATTCCACCTTTATATGCTCTCTTTTCTTCCCTAGAGACTTAGGAACTTTACGTGAAATACTCAGAGGAGCAAGTCTGCTTGGTCTTCCTTGGGCACACTTTTTTTTTTTTTTTTTAATATTTAAATTCAATTTGCCAGCAGGGAGTGTAACATCCCGTGCTCATCCCATCAAGTTTGGGCACACTTCCGAGCCCCTGGTCCTGTTATCATGGTGGTGCTGGTGGTGGCTTGGGACGTTAGGACATTTATAGGGTTTCTAGATCAGAGCCAGCCTGAATCCATCCTCCAAGAAGGAAGTGAGGAGATTTTTGGCCCTTTACTATTCTTTTTTTTAAAGATTTAAATTTATGATCAGAATCCTCAAACATAAGAACAAGCTGGGGGAATTGGGTAATGCAACAACTCCTTGTTCCCAGCACGTAGCCTCAATACCTACGGGAGGGTCTAGTCCTTTAGCTTGAAAGACCTGGCTGGTGCCTGATGCGTGGAAGGGTGGTGTGTGCAAGTATGTCAGGATCCCTAGTCATAACCCCGTAACAGCTCCTCTTCCTGGGTTTTCTTTGATCCCGTAGATCCCGTGTGCCTTCCTTTACAAAACAGACCCGTAAGAAAAACCCGGTGTCCTGTGCATCTTCCCTCGAATGTTCTCGTCTCACTTTTCTTTCAAGAGGACATGGTTTTACAAGCACTGCTTGCGCAATAAAGAGATTATATAGGTTTCAGAAGTAAATCATTTTTTTAAAAGGACTTTCTCTACTCCACAGCTGCTCTTTGATTCCTTCTCATTAATTTTTTGTTATTCAGAGGAAAGAACTTTCTCACCTACTCTCCTCCTTTTGGGTTAGGTAGGCCCCTCCTCTCATTTGCAGCTCCATTTCCCTCAGGCTACTCTGGGACAAAAACCCAGAAGAAACTTGAAAGTAACACACGGGTTTCAAATTGATGGGTTCTAACTTTATTAGCATGACCTTAAAGTAGGTTACTTTCTTTTTTGGTATGGTCATCAGGGAAGAATGTGCTTATTCTGAACTGAGTGGCCTTCCAAGAGCTCCGTAGTTTACCTAGACAACACGCCTAGAAGGAGGGGCACCTTGGCAAAAAGAAGATGGTGTCTTTGAGATTTTGTAGGTAAGTGATTGTAATGATGCAGGTAATTTCTCCTCAGGCTTGTCTGACAGGGCCCTTTGAAGGAGCTGGTTCTCTCCTTCAAGGTACTAACCCTTCCTATAGAAACCATTAGCTCCAACCACTGGGGCCTTCTGTTCTCTGCTATGATGCTTACTTGTATTTTTTTCTTTCCACCTTTGGCTTTTGAGGGCCCGTAGTCCCACTCAGGGGGTTGCCTGGTATTACAGACTGTAATTGAGATTATAATCTTTAGCCTGTAAAGATTATAATTGCTTTTAAGAGGTGAAATGATGTTATCATAAGAATGAGGCAGAAAGTAAGTATAGTTTGGTTCACACTCTACTTCCTTGCTTCTGATGTGTGGAGTGGGACCTGCCAGAAGCCGTACGCTTCCCGAATATATTTGTTAAAAAGAAAAAAACAGAGGGCGTGTGTTTGCTGGAACACTGTTTCATTTAAGGGGGTGCCTTATGGAACCTTGTGACAAGGTTGTAGGGTGGAGGATAAAACCATTCAAAGCCATGCCATGTCATCCAAGCCTCCTCACCCACTGAGGGTGTGGATGAAGGGAAATCTGAACATTGCTTAGGCCTCACCAGCATAGACTGTCAGAACTAGAAGCGACCTTGCAGGTCACCTGGTTTCAAACCTTCATCTTTCAGCTGAGAAAACAGGCATATTTGGTATTGTGTATCTTGACCGTGTTATTCAATAAATACAAATTGTTGACTGATGAAAGCCCACGCTCAGTGCTGATGCAGGACACAGGACTTCGACTCCTGTTAGACCCAGACCCTGCCCTCTAGAGGCCCCTAGTCTTGGGGCAAAACATGGATGTAAACCCATGTACTCTCTACGGACCCTTTGACTCTCAATTTTGTGTTCCAGAATGATAAATTGCTGAGCAGAAATGTGAAGCCAGCTCACAAACGGGTAACAAATTGGGTGTAGAATATTTTTTCTCTGCACTCTGACCTTTTGTGTCTGGGGATGCTATGAGGGGCTGGGACCTCAGTTGGACAGGTAGTCAATATTGTTTCTTTATTCTCTGTCTTCACCCTTTATACAACCCTTCTTTACAACTTTCCATCTTTTATTTCTCAAGCCATTCTGTGACTTCCCATTAGTATCATTTCCCTATTTATTTTCTCTACTCTGTTCTTAGCATGCTGCTGGACACACAGTAGGAATGGAATAAATGTTTGAAGTACTGGATGAAAGGAACTGTCACCTTCTGTGAGGACAATGGGAAGTTTGAGGATTAGGAAAATAGAAAGAAACAGGGTTTGGAAATCTTAACTGACTTATTTTCCAGCTTCTTGTCTTTGGGAAACTGCATTACATGAGTAATACTTTAGCGCCAGTGCTAGTTTTGCCTTGAACAGATATTTAAAAATATCCCCGCTTTTGTGTGTCGGGTTCACATGGTGCGCATACGTGTGCACGCAACTAGTAGTATAAGTTTTAAAGAAGATACTATGCCAGGCCATTTATTTCACTTGATTAAGCCATTAGAAAAGATTAGAGGTGTCTTTAGTTGTGGGGAGATAAGTTCAACAGGGAACGGATTTCAGAAACATCTGGGCAACATACACAACACCTTATCTTTAAATGCAGCTGTTTGTATTTTTTTTTTTTATAACAGATAAGAATGATAAGGTGGAAACAGCATGTTTGAAAGCTCCAATTTCTTACATCTCATGCAAGTTTCTTCTCATGGCTTTGTTCAGATATATAAATATATGGAGAACCTGGGGTTTCATTTTTCTTTTTTTCCTTCAAGAATATTATCTCTATCTAAATAAGTGTCCTCACCCAGTGATTGAATGTTGCTGTTGGACTCTTCTGTCTTAAATAAAGTTAACCTTAAAGAGCCCCCCCGCCCCCCCGCCTCAGATAATTGTCCCTTCCTGTTCACTTGGAAGCGCTTACAGTGCTGGGGTTACTGCCCAAGTGAGGGTACTTTTACGATAAGTGGGGAGGGACAGGGGGTCAGGATTTCCTTGACTTTTTGCCTTTGCTTTTATTAACTCTGCAGAGATGCAGAGCTGCTGGGTGTTGGGGAGCTGTGGTCAGAAATTTCTGAGCTAAGACACCCAGTTTCTGCATGGGGTCAGTGGGTGGTCAGCTGAAGGGACAGGACAGCCGAGGGCTATGTCTGGCATGTATAAGTTTCATCGTGGTTTCTATCAGGTGACCGTGAGGACGATGATGAGCCCTTCTTTTTCTATGGGAAGGGCTGGTGAGTCAGTGCAACTGCTTTTTACATTCCACATAGTTGTGAAGGGTAAGTCTGTGTTGGGCTGGTTGCAAGCTTCTGTAGTGATCATAATTTTAAGTCCTTGACAATGGGGGGTGGGATCTTATGTTGGTCCTGTTAAACTCAGTAGGATGGAACTCAGAGGAGGTTATGAAATCCAAATAAAGTCCATTATTTATAGGTACAGTTGACACAGGTGAAGGCCAAGCCTTTTACTTGGGGGCAAATATGGCCTTGACCCTGGAAGTGGTAGGATGTGAGCTGGATTTCACTGTGTACATTCACTAATTGCTCTTCTCTGCTATGAAATGTTGCCTGTGGATCCAGAAGAATTGATGTTTCTTCAAAATCATTTCCTAACAGATGCTGGGACCTTGGTCACTTGCAGCTTATACTAATGGGGATTCCTGTGTGCAAGTGGGCAGGGTGGGCCAGGCACCTGACCCGAGTATGGCTCTGGAAGAAAATGTCAAACTAAGACAAGAGGTCCTTTGGACTAGGATGCGTGTGCAGCCTGAGGGGCTTAGAAGATTTTTATAGAGTTAATTTCGCAGAGGCAGCATGAGGTCAATTCTAAGAGGCTGGGCCTATTCTTCCTGGATTTATCCTGTTCTATCACATCGGACATGTTATGTCTTCTTCCTGGCTTGCAGGGGACCCATTTGTAAAATGAAAAGATTGCACCAGGAAACTATTGTTCAAACACTTTAAAAAAAACTTACAAGTCTCATAAGGATAAGCATTTTACTTTGTAATCCAGTGCAAACACACAGAGGGTCACATTGATCATGACCTATGGTTTGAAAAACCACCCATACTAACTGATTTTTAAGGTCTCTTTCTAGTTGTCAATTTTTCTCGAAGGACAGCCATATTAATTTCACTTCATGGAATCCTCCTTGGGAGTGTGGGTTATATCCTTAAAGACTTTTTCAAAGTCTGATCTGAGCATAATTATCAAGGCATAGTGGTTTTTTCCCCTGCCGCCTGCCTCTGTGGTTTAGAACACTGATTCCCAGAGAGATGGCCCACTGTAACTCACTGTTCTCTCTGCTGAATTGGAGAGTGATACAAAGATCACAGTTGAAGGCTGTTGAAATGTTCTGAATGTTCATTGACATGGAACCTTCTAGGAAGATTTTGATTGGTGTCACTGATGTATATGGTGGGAGGGTTTAAAGCCTTTCAAAAACTTCTTCCCTTTCTGGGTAAATGATCCCAGGCTTTGACTCCAGGCTTAGCTGTATCTCTGACTAGTGCTACATTTCTTGGTGCCATTTCTGGATACTTGGCTTGAGGCACATACTTTCTTCTGTGATTCCAGGAGGTGAATTGCTTGGACTTCTGGACATTCTTCTCAATCTGTGCATGACTAACCTGTGTCTAGATAGCAGCTGAATGGGATGTTGCAAACACATTTCTGATACTAAAGATAGTTTGGATGAAAATGATCTGAATTTTCTTTCTAGTATTTTTTGACATTTTTGGACCTCTAGTTCCCATCTGAAAATACAATTCATGGGGGGACTTCATTTTTACCCTGAACTGTTTCTTCTCTGCACGTGGCCACATCACATCAGCTCCCTGCCACAGGCAGACACAAACTCACCAATCCTTCTCATTTCAAAGGCAACATTTCTTTTGGGGCTGCCCATTGAATTCTCATTTTCTCCTAAACGGCACCTTTTTTCCTTGGTTGATGATGATTTTTGGCTGTGAGTGGTCATACTTATGTTTGCTCTGTGTACTCTCTTCACCCTCTTTTCCAATATTTTTTTTCCAATTTTCTCACCTTTCTTAATTTTTTGGAATGACGTCTAAGTAAATTCCACCAAGGAGTGATTCTCTACACTCCTGTCATTATAATTTTGAAATAAAAAATGGCTTCCAAACTAGGCACCTGATTAATACATCTTCACTCATGAAGGAAGTGTGGCTCTTCATATTTTCATTTGCTACCTTTGGCTTGGCCTCACCTTGCTTGTGCACTGCCACCTATAATTCCTAAAGCCCAAGCTGTGAGAATCTTGAGGTTTTTTTCCTGTAGTACTCCAGCTCTATCTTTACTGATACTTGAATATTTATTGTATGGGAGCTAGTAATGAAAGTATCATGGCATGTTAACTTTTAATTTTCTCAGATTTATGAGGAACACCAAAAAGTACAGGCTATCTCTGGAATGTGTTGGAGAAAAGAAGTTGGTTTGTCACAAAAATTTATTTATTCCCGTGGGAATGGTGCCAGTGCCCTATGCTACATGGAATTTGATTTGTTGCAGAGCATTTCATTCCTCTTCAAACTGTGTATATTTGTTAATGACTTAATTTATGGACCAAGAAGAAGCTTAAGATATTCTTGGTATGGAGATATCCTAACAGAGTGACATTGGTTGGCTGTAAGAATTCCCATCTGGTTTAATTTCTTGAATCTGGAAGCGGGATGGAGGAGAATTTTCATGAATGTTTGAAAAAAAAAAATGTAGGTGCAGATGTCCCAGGTCAAAAGGCATACATAGGGATGAATCAAGGTTTAAAAAATAAGGCCCATTCATTTTTAATGGTTGGGCTTTTCTCAGTTATTTCATTAAAAAGGCACAGTTCAGTGAATCCACAATGTATATTATCCTGTAGATATCTTAAAAAAAATGCACAGATACCTTAAAAAAAAAGCATGTGAAAACAAAATGGTTATTATATGAACTGAGGACAATGCTAGCCAGCTTCTGTATGCAAAAATAGCTCACTGGAGGCCACAGAGGAAACTTTACTTTCACACTGACCTTACTTGTTGTTTTGTCCTTTTCTGATAACAGGAGAAGCAGCAGTAATACTAGAAAGCCAGGTATCACTTAATGATCCATGGTGTGAATTTTGGTTTAGAGTTTTATGTTGAGGCCAACTACCCACTAAGTTAAAAAGCTGCCTCCTAAACTAAAAATTGGAGCACCCATCCCTGTTCCCAGAGAGGTCATTTGTTGGTAGCATTCAGTTTATAAAAATGTGAATCAAACATAAAGTTATTTTTGCTTCTTATATTGATTTTGTTTTAATTAGATGGTAAATACCCAGTGTTTTATAACTGTAGACATCCTTGTTGTAAAATGTATTGTTTGTCCCCCCAAAGCTAAACTATAGATGAGATCTATAGAAATGGAAGCAAATGAGTTCCCCTACACATGGACATTCATACATACCTAAACACATATATGTATATACATGTACACAGACCTGCACACATATACAGAATCACAATACATGTGCATGCATATATGAACACACAATTGCACACATATACATACAAATACACATGTATACACACCATAGTAATTTATTATCCAAATTAGCATGCTTTATTTATAATTATACCAAGATAAAGGATATAGACTAAGACTGTCCCAGTCAACCTGGGATGCATAGTCACCTACTTCTATAGTACATTGTCTTCCAGTATGACAAGAAGCTCTCAGTAAGAGTGTCAGTCTGTTCCAGGGATTTTACATGTTTAGTCCAAGACCACCATGGGGAGAAATTTAGTAAAGACTTCACATCCCTTAATAGAATTAGTCACTTTCTACTGAGGTGTTGAAGCTAATTCTGATGATCTCATCTATAGCATTGGCAGCATTATTCACAGATTTTCCTCTGTTGGTTTTCTCTAGAAGCCCTTGTTGTTTGCATTTTTTTATAGAGGTAATTTGATTTTTATTAATATAAGTCATAGAGAAGTTTGGCAACTGGATACTCCACAGACGTGCTGTTTCCTGTTCTTCGTTTACTTTTCTCTTGTCATCAAAATGTTGACAGCTGCATAACTCTTTTTAAAGCATTCATAACCTGACAGATATTACAGATATTTGTCATTTTACTTCCAGTAAGTGACAGCTGAAATTAGCTTTTCACAGTATTGGAGGATAGCGCGGGTGTAGTGAGTCCGGTCAAATTTGTATCACAGTTCTTTAATGTGTAAGTGATTGCAAGTCTTGTTAAGGAATGAGGACTGGAAAGATGTGGGTGGAGGATCTGGAAATCCTTGGTTTTGGGATATGCTGGAAATTAAACTGGCAGGATAGTGGTGCCTCTCAAAGGGTTGATAAGTTTCAGTGATGAAAGAATCCTTGGAAGCACATCCTAAAATCATGCTTCTGACGCTCAGCCCGTCATGGTGTCCTTAAACAGAGAATCTTCCTTTTCTGAGTGGAAACCTCTAGAATTGGAAGTTCATCATCAATCTGTTACGTCTCTAGAAAACATTAAATATTTGAAGCCTATTTCTTATGTTGAGGCCAAAGCTTCCACTTTGTCGTTTTTTACCCACTGGTCCTGATTCTCCTCTCTGATTGCTGTTAAGTCTGAAATGTAGTTTTTAGAAAGAATTATACAAATAATGACTGAAGTTTGTGGATCATATTCATTGTGCTTGGCATTAAGGAAAGCACTTCTAAATGCATTATCTTACCTCATTCTCAAAACTTTGGAGAGTAGGCATTACTGTTACACCTAATTTGAAGAAAGTGAGTCTCAGAGAGTTTGGAGTAAGTTGGTAAAATTCACACAGCAAGTGGCAGATCCGAATTCTCGTCCACTTCTGGAGGAGGCTAAACCAATCCTTTGTGATCTTGCCTAAGTCATAAAACTCCTCTGGGCCCCTTTAACAACAACAACATAAACATCACCAGGATCACAGACTACCATTCTGAAGGTGTTATCTAAGTTGGTAGGTTTGCTCTGTTTTTTCATTCTACCCTATCACTACTCCCCCTCTTCCCAATAATTTCGAGTGTATCC
Source organism: Vulpes lagopus (assembly GCF_018345385.1). Taxonomy (NCBI): domain Eukaryota; kingdom Metazoa; phylum Chordata; class Mammalia; order Carnivora; family Canidae; genus Vulpes; species Vulpes lagopus. Next base: position 62,570,985 of record NC_054826.1, on the reverse strand, counting down.
ACTTTTCAAGGCCCACGAGAAATCCTGATTCCTCTTTGGACTTTATTTAGATTTTTCCCAGTACACAATAATTTCTCCTTCTTTGGCACTCTCTTGCATGTTCTATTGTTTAAATGTTTCTAGTGGCAAATCACAGGAAAAGAAAAGAAAAAAAAAAAAGAAACAGCTCCTCACACTGTCTTAAAGGCAAAAAGGGTCAGTGTTGGTTCTCATGGTAGCAGTGGTTTCAGGTAAGGCTTGAGCCAGAAACAGTCTAATGAGATCTGGTTGTTCTCTCTCTGTCAGTTGCTCTTCTTCTGTGAAGGCAATGCCCTGTTGTGAGGTGGCTGCAGATAGTTAAGAATGTGTATATCTTTGTTCAAATCTAGCAGGAGAGTTCTTGCATTCCCCAAATCGAATCTCACTGGCTTCATGGGTCAGAATGGGGTCTGCAATGAATGTTTGGGTCTTCTCTAAATTCATATGTGGAAATCTCAACCTCTAATGTGATAGTATTAGGAGATGAAGCTTTTGGGAGATAATTTGGTTGTGAGGGTGGAGCCCTCAAAAATGAGATGAGTGTCCTTGCAAAGGAGACCCTAGAGAGCCCTGCCCTGGGAGGATATAACGAGAAGTTGGCAGTCTGCAACCCCGAAGAAGACTCTTGCTAGAATCTCAGAACCTGACCATATGGATACTCTGTGTTTGGGCTTCTAGCCTCCAGAACTAGGAGAAAGAAAAGTGTGTCGTTTGTTACAGCAGACTGAGTGGACTAAGCTCGGAATCAGTCCTATCCTGAAACCAGTTACTGTGGCAGACTGGGGAGATGGGATTCTGCTGGTAGGATCATGCCGATTGGGCTCTATCCTGGGACAGGAGAATGGAGTCCATTGCACCCAAAAGAATTTTGGGACATCTAGGAAAATGTTAGGAAAAGAATTGAGGAGATGGATGAGAGAGAAATTGCCAATAATTGTCCAGTGACTCTGACCCATTTATGTTCTGTATTTGATTGCGTGTCTAGTCATCTATAAGTCCTAACAGACTGAAAGTCCCTTGAGGACAAGGACCTTGCAATACTGTTGTTTTTTTCAAATCTCTTTCTGTCTGTGCTAGCTCATCTCCCACCTCCCTCCCACCTCCCTTGTAACTCTTAGACCATTTTTTTTTTTGTCGTCATAATCACCGTGTTGAACTGATTTCTTGACCTCAACTGGGAAATAAAGCTTCTAAATTTCACTTTGGATTCAGCTTAGGGAAGACCAGCAGGTTGTGAAGTCCTAGAGGACGTTATGTTTTCTGTTGGATCCCTGCATGTTGCATGTGCACAATAAGAATGCTGAATGATTTTTTTTCTTTGCTAGCTAACATCATCTAGTATGAAATAGGCTGTAAAAGAAAATATCCAGTATTTCTATAAACTGCCATTGGGAGGGGGAAGTAGGTAGAACATGAAGACAGTAATGAAATTAAAGTTTAAAAGAAATCCTCACCATTGAGTACATCCCTCCCTTATTCAAGTATAACTTAATTACATAATTGGATATGCTTTGTAATAGTGAGTTAACCTGCTGGTGGGCACAGAGAAAATATTATGTAAGGAGAGTGTTCCCGTCTTTTTAGCATGTTAAATGTGTTGTTAATGAAATTGGAAATTTCAGACCACTATAGATTTATCATAGGTAGTGCGGCATGAAGGGAAAGTTATATTAACCTTTTGTTGATTTGAAGTCATTTTATCTTATGCTCAGGAGCCCAATTAACATTATTGATTTGAATCCTACTCATCAAGATCAACTTATTTTGTGTTAATTTCCTTCAACACAGAGAGAGCTGAAACCAAGCACAGAGGAGTTGAGACAGAATGATTGATTTGACCATGAAAAGCATGTTTTGTACCATAATCTCATTTTAATGCTTCAGTAGTTAAGTTGTGCCAAATTGCTTTTGATGAGGCAATTGTTTTCTGGTTGGGATCCTCCTTAGACCTTACATTGGTCAGCTATTTCCACAATATTGCTACATAAGAAACTGCCCCATTCATCTTTCTTTCTGTTCACACTGTGCAGGTTGACTGTGGTTTGGGTGATCTAGACTGGGTGGCTCTGCCCTAGGCAGTGGGGTAGCCACCTTGATCCTGGGCTCGGGGCTGGATTCAGGTCTGCTCCATGAGTGTGTGTTCTGGGGCCTAGGCTGACAGAGTAGAGGCTTCCTGAAGCATGCTCTTCTCATGGTGCATCAGTGGAATGCATGAGCCAAGCCAAATTGCTGTGTGCTGTGAACACACCCAGAGTTTCTGCTTACATCAATCACATTGCTGAATCTCATTGGCTTGAGCAAGTCTCCTGTCTAGGCCAGTATCATTGGGACAGAGAGGCCAACTGTGGCCACAGTGGGAAAGGAAGGGCATGGCAGTTTGCTGGACAATAACCCAAATTATCATGGGCCTCAGGCCTTGTAAATCTTAGACCAGTTTTTTGTCATCATCATCACAGTGTCAAACTGATTTCTTGACCTCAACTGGGAAATAAAGCTTCTAAATTTCACTTTGGATTCAACTTAAAGAGAGACCAGTTCTGTAGGTTGTGAAGTCCTAGAGGACGTTTTTGTTTTCTGTTGGGTCCCAAGGGGCTTAGCATGCAATAGACTCTCAGTATATATTGTACGAATGAATAATGAATGACAGCCTTGTTTCCTTTGGAGAACAGTTAAATAAAACTGGGAATGCATGACGGAAGTTAAATAGAAGGAAAAGCTGTTAGGAGTTAAAGCAACAACGGGGTGGAGGGTGGAGAGTGGAGAGAGAGAGAGAGAGAAGCACAAATACACACACATAGAAGTGTGCACATATAGATACTATATATTACATAGCATATATGCAAGTGCTATTCAGTTTACCTGAAACCCTGTGAAGAAGGAAGGTAATGGTCAGGGAAGCCAGGTTTTGCAAAGATCAGACACCTGAGAAAGAGAAGAGGTAGGCTTTGGACGTCTGCTGTCAAACTCCAAGTCAGATGTTCCATATTAGGGCTGCTTCTGGGAAGTGGGTGGTGAATTTTTATTTTCTCTCTCACAAGGACTTTGCTTTTACCTTGAGCCTGACTGTTTGACTCAGCGCAGCATCAATTCCCCGGAGACTGGTCTGTTAAAAGTGGACACATGGAACGTAAGAAAAAGTGGAGCAAATGGCTGGAGATAGAGGACTGCTTTCCCTTTCCATTTGAAATTAATGTTCACTGTATAAAAAACATAAAGCATATCCATCCCCAGGGACTCGCCTGACATTTTAAAACTTTCATCTGCTTTAATTCACGATGTTCGAGGAGGGGATTTACACATAGCTGAGCTCCAGTGGCTAGTTGGCCGCTGTGTGCATTTCTTCTCCTGTCGTTGCTAGGCTGAGCTTTCTGCAAGGCCCAAAGAAATTATATAGCTTATTTAACTCCCTCTAAAACCAATAATGGGCCTATTCAGATTTTATCTGTAATTTTACTTTGTTGTTGAGCAGTATTAATAATGCTGTTGTAAACCAGGCCAGGGCGGCACTCACCACATTTTCTCAGCGTCAGTGATAGGATAAATAGCTAGCTGCTCGAGGAGCACAAAGGGAAACAGGTAGATGGTCTCAAGTGCAAGTTAGACATGCTTGCCTGGATGGGAGCCGTGTGAGTATCACATCTTGCAGATTTGGCAAGGACTTTAAGAGTCCTGTATTTCAAACTGGTTTTTATAGAAACTTGCTGCAGAACCAGGCAGGATTCATCATGGCCGAGATATATCACACTTAGTACAGTATTAAATTCCAGCAACAGAACGATGCAAAACCAGTTCATAACCTTATAAGAACATCGCATGCTCTAGTAATCAGAGAGAAATACTGTATATCCAAATTAATGGAGAATAAAATGTCGCGCACTCTGTTTTTGGTGTCAGACGAGGTTTCTAGGTGGTGTTCATTTCCTCTCTCTTACCATGTGTGTAAACTGGCTAAGGTGGGCCTTGCGTCTTTCTGGAGTTTATCAGCGCGGTGGACTGGTGCATGCGAAGGACATCTGCTCTGGGCATCCTTGGCTGGGCAGACACCTAAATAAGGTCTTCCTTCATTTTTGCAAGATTGATCACATACATAGTATGTACCAGACACAATGGTGAGTGTGAGGATTCCAAGGTGATTGTGACTCATTTCCTCCCCTCATGGAGCTGCCTCTGACCAGGTCCATAGCAAGCCAGGAGTTCATTGCAATTCTGGGATGTGTCCCTCACCCTGTTTATTAGGTATTTATGGATCTGATTCTTAACTGAGGTTGACATGCACATGTTTTTAAGGGGATCCTTGAAAGATCTTTAGAGATTAGTTCGGTATTGCCTGTGGCCAAGGGTGAGAAGTCTTGCCATTCCCATTCTGCTTTGGTCAAAAATACTTGTTGAGTCTTCACATTAAATATTAACCAGACAGGGGCACCTGGGTGGCAGAGTTGGTGAAGCAACCAACTCTAAATTTCGGCTTAGGTCATGATCTCTGGGTCCTGGAATCGAGCCCCACGTCAGGCTCCACGCTCAGTGGAGAGTCTGCTTGAGGATTCTTTCTCCGCCTCTCCCTCTGCCCCTGCCACCCACCCACCCACCCACCCACACACACACACTCTCTCTCTCTCTCTTTCTCTCAAATAAATCTTAAAAATATTAACTAGATAGTAGTGTGAGGGATTATCAGTGTCTCTACCCCACTCTGAAAATTACCAGCCAGTGAGAGAAATGTGAAAATAGATTCACATGAGGGACTATGGAATTTCCTTGAGAATCTTTTAAAATTAGTAGAAACTTTAGGCTGAGATAGGTCAAAGGATCTCTCTCAGACCTAGAATTCCAGGCATTTGATAGGAGGAGTTCTCTTTCACCTCTGTCCTCCTCCTTTTCCCAGTAACTGTCATTAAAATGAATTTTACCTCTGGGCCCATTTTGCAGGAGGCCCCGCCTGTAATTTTAGATTTTACTGGAGGAAAGGACTAATTGTAGAAAGTTCTTAGTCCACATTGCTAAGACTTACAAATATGAGAAAAGCCATAGCTTGGGGTTTGCTGTAGACGACTTAACTCTGATGCCTACAAGGTAGCATCAGAAGGCAGAAGGTTATCGAAGGCTCTGTTAAAACCTGCTATCAGTTCTTCTTCAGTCTGGCCCAATTTCACTTTCAACTCTGTTGAGACGTTTACGTTCTTCCTTTAATGAGAGCTAAAACATTTTCCAAAGACTTTAGAACCTGCCATGTTGAGATGCAAAGGGAAGAATGTGATAAAGAGAACTGATTTGGGGGTGAATGCTCACCATGCCCTGCCGTGAAAAGGATTCATGGCATATCAGGCTTTGAACCAGGTGGCCTCCGGCTTCCCAGCTCTGTGAGGATGCTGAAAGTGGCCTGGAGAGTCAGAGGAGATGTTATCTCTGATCCCACCAAAGAGAACACATTTCCCACTCTATCTCAAGTTCGTCCTCATTACTGTGCAAATGTGGTTGGGCATCTGTATTTGTTGACATGCCCTCTACTTATTTACATAATAAACTCCCACCAAACAGCGGCAATTAATTCTTTTGCTGTTTTCAGTTTTAAAATTGGATCTTTTCTCCTTCTGGTAGTTAAGTGAGTCACTTAAATTTAATTTTATAGTCTTTTTGAGTTCAGATAATACAGACACTGATTTTGCCAGACATAAAGCTAGTGCAGTCATGCCCTGCTTCTGGGAATGTTACTATACACATAACGATACCAATAAATAGAAAGATGCTTTCAGGCTTTTTAGCTAGAGGCTTAAAATGTGCCTCACTATATTTAGAAGTGTTTTGAGAAAAGACATTTCTTTTCCTAGAGGATTTGAAAGTTTCGAGGTTCTCTTGGCCTCTGAAGGACAGGTTTACTCCCCCACGTGCTTTTCAGATGATGGTAAACATGGACAGTAGCATTTCAGGCCAGAGGTCACTATCTGGCTAGGAGGATTTCAACCCATTTGTTCAAGCGCTTGGAGGGATACCTCCTTAGAGAAAGAGATGGCCACGGTGAAGGCTCACCTGAGTTTTCTGCCCTGCCCCCATCCATCTGGCCCCCGGTATCCATTCATTCATCCATCTATCTTCTAGTATGTTCGTTGAGAGCCTGTGGATTTCCACACACTGGGGGAGCAAGATAAATAAGACGTGGCTTCTGGCTTTGATCCAGGGAGCAAAGACATATGTAAATAATTTCAGCATCATGTGAAAAAGGCTATGATTGAGGGATGTACAGTGTTATTGATAAGGGGGTATATTGGCTGGAGGAAGTCTGGATGGCTTTTCAGTGGAAGGGCAGTTTGACCTGACCCTGATATGAGAGAGTGGAATACAGAAAAACAAGATAATGAGCAACAGCAATCACATTAACCAAACAATAATGTTTACCCTTTACTGGCTGCTTACTATGTGCCAGGTCCTTTCTGCTTTACTTGTATCATCTCATTTAGTCCTTACAGCAGACACGGGAGGTGCAGGGCCCATGGTCATCTCTGTTTTACAGATGGGGACTTTGAGGTGTGGCAAAATGAAAAAATGTAAGGTCCCATAGGTAGGAAGGCATAGAGCTGGCACTGGAACCTGAGCAGGCTGCCAAGCAGGAATGCTGCACAAGAACATTCTCTGCCGAAGGAATGATGGGCAGGGGGTGTGAAAGAGAAGGGCTCAGGGAGGAGGGAAGTCCAGCACGATTGAGCGGGCCGGTGTGATTGCAGCCCTTGGGTGTATGTGAGTGCAAAGGCAGAGGAGGGTGGGGGTGTGCTGAGTCCTGGAGGGTACCTGGTGCCGTCCTCTTGCTCTTTGCCATCTCAGCTTGAATGTGACACTTGTTCAGGGAGGCAGTCCCGAAACCCCCCGGCTAAGTAAGAGCCCCTTACTATTTTTGTTTTTCTTTCATGGTGCTTGTTTATCTGTAAAACTTCCTTAAACAGCAGCTCTCTCCCCAACCAGGCTTCAAGCTCCGGAGAGGAGGGACTCTATGTGCTCTGTTCACTCTGCATTCTAGTGTTTAGTGCCTGGCACACATCAGGTGTTCAATAAATATTTGTTGGCTGGTTACCTGGTTAGTTCCTAAACCTTTTATTTACTTTGTTTGTTAATGGTTCCCCTGTTGTTGTCTATTTTCATAGTATCCTATCTTCCACATCTTCTATAAACCAAACAGCAGAAGCCTTAAGCCATCTTCATTTGGAGGTATTCAATAATAATAGCAAATATTTTAGCTAAAGGCATATTTTCCCTCCAGAAGCTTTGACTCAACCTAACATGTTTGTATTATGAAATCACTTCTTCTTTTAGATTTCTTTCCAACCAGCACATCAGATCATAAGTCATAACAGTAAGAATAATAGTTGAGCAGTAGGCTCTGCATAGCTGGGGAAGTGAAGGGTTTGGGGAATTACTCAGACACTACTTCATCTTACGTGGAGCCTCAGGAGGTGGCTAGCTGATTTCTTTTAGGTGGACGTGCTTCTCCAGGGCATCCCCTCTCAGGTCCGTGGTGGGGAACAAGCCGTGCTTCTGTGTCTGCATACATGTGAATCATAAAGTGTTCTATGAAGTATTTGTCCCACAACTGATTGGGGAGCCAACCTTTGCTGCCAGAAGACGTGAGAGCTCTCCCTCTGGTAGGAGTTGTGCATGTTTCTGGGGTGCCTGGTGTTCAGGTTCTGTGGGGGAGGGTGTAGGTGGCGGACCCATGGCCCCTCATTCTGGACTGGTGTGCTAATCCGGGCCAACTGGGAGCCCGGCTTTGCTGGGGCCCTTGGTGAAAGGGTTCCCTTCGTCCTTGGCACACAGGTGACTTTCCCAAGATGAAGGGTTTCCCTGGCTCGTTTTCATCCCAAGTGACTGATGGGGAGGGAAGGCTCCTGCCCACCAGTTCTCCTACCCTGCAGCCAGCTGGCTCTGCGTGCGGCCGTGTGATAGTAGAGCCACAGAATCTTCACGTTCAGTCCTTGGGTTGGACTGGTTCAGTGGCTTTGAATTTAAAATAATTTTGGGGGGGCAGCCTGGGTGGCTTAGCGGTTTGGCACCTGCCTTTGGTGCAGGGCATGATCCTGGAGACCCGGGATTGAGTCCCACACTGAACTCCCTGCACAGAGCCTGCTTCTCCCTCTGCCTGTGTCTCTGCTCCCCCGCCTCTGTGTGTGTGTGTGTGTCTCTCATGAATAAATAAATAAAATCTTTAAAAAAATAAAATAATTGTTTTGGCTGTGACTGACCTTGGAGAATGTATTTCCCATTACAGTCTGCACACACATGTATGTTTATACAACTGAATGAGAACTGTCACAAAAACAATACTTACCCCCACTTATGTGCAGCATACTCTGATATGTTACAATCTGTTAACAAATGTGAGAAGCACTCAGGAATTCGATTCCACGTGCAGCTGCTTTTTGAAAAACTGTGGCTGGATTTCCTGGCCTTCATCAGATCTAATGCTGAGATCTACCCTTTTATGGGCAAGGAAGAGATGCTTAAAGGCGATGCCAGTATCCTACAACTAGTTAATGGCTAAGTTGGGGCTGTAACCCAGGAGTCATTACTTTGATCCGGTATCTTTACATAAATACCTATTACTCAGAGTATCTCTTTGGGTATATATGTGTTGGACTTTTCTGGTTAGGTACCAAGTGGCAAACTAATAGCGTGTAGGAGCCAACACCCTGTACTTTCCTGCCTGGACTTAACCCACACCCTCTTTCCCTTGCAGAACCCTGTTACCTCTTGGACAGAGGACTCAGCCAGTTTAAAGTTGTGTATGTTGTCCACCCAGAGGCAGCATGCATTGTTCCGCTGCTCTGGGCTCACCGTTCAAAATGCATGTGGTTTTTGTCTTCAAACAGCTTACCGTCCCATTGAGGTGTTGTTGCAGAGCTTCAATCTATCAGCCCAGAAGCCTAAATGGATAAACAGGGTATGAGAATTGTGCTTTGGAAAAGAGGGTCTACTCTGAGACTTTTTTTTTTCCTCCCTATAACAAGGAATTGGCTTTTGTAGCAAGGAAGCGTGAAGCTCTGATCACAAGAGAAGGGAGTGGTGCTGGAGATGCCTGACTCGAATTTGAACTGACAAGGTCCATCATCCTGGTTATTGTTGCCTTGACCTTCCCTCTCCTCCGTGGCTTCTCCTTGCTCATCCCTGGGCTCCATCACCCCTTCTAGAACTGAAATCTATCCCCTTTGGGCAGGAGGTGGTGCCTGCCAAGTGTGGATAGGGCCGTGGTATTTTGAAAGATCACGTTGAAAATATCCAGTCTAAAAATATGGGTACAGTGGGGCTGGATAGTTAAAATCTGACCTATTTCACCACATCTGGAAAATACACTTTCTGTTCCTCACCCCTTGTTCACCTGTGAGCACCCCAGCTTTAGCTCTCCGAAGCCATTGTGGTTGTTGCGAGGATGCCTGAATCCCTGACGAGGAGCAGCAGGGAAGAGGTGAAAGAGGCAGGCGAGCATCCCTGGAATGCCACTGAGCCTGTGCAGTCATGACAACTTCGTCTCCATAATGCTGAGCGCAGCAATTGAGGAATTCAACAGAGATGCATTATTTTGTGGCTTGGGCTCATCTGCTCTGCTTCTGGCACCTGGGCCGCCACGGGTACCTGTGTATTTGAACTTGTGAGAGTGGGTGCCCTGTGTTGGGTTTCCCCTGCTCTGTTGAGGAGCACCGAGCTATTTCCTCCTTTGAAATGCAATAGGCAGCTGTTCTGGTTTTTGCCCATCACTCCTACTGTTGGCTGAGTGGCGCGGAGGGACCCCTTTCCATAATATAGTGCTTTGGCTGGTGTAATTCTGATTTAGAAAAACAGCTTCACTTGGAGAGAAACATTAATTAGATGCAAAGAGGGAGTTATTTCCTCCTGCGGGTGGGGGAGAGTGTGGCGTGAGGGAGAGAGAAAAAAGTACCACAAATAAATTATCTCCTATTTGTGCAATGTTTTATGCTTGTCAGCTGTCTGTTGCCAGAGAACCACAATGTAGCTAAATACTTGTGACACCTTGCCCAATCAAGGTATAGCAAAAGGATGTTATGGGAGCCTCTTTGTGACAACCTGTGCTAGTTTACATTAGCTTAACCAATCGCTTTTTCCTGTGTGCTTGGAGAAATTTGTTAAATTAATTCAGTTGCAATTAGCAGATTTATGGGAAAGTACCCTGTTATCCTTTAATTGGAGAGCATAAAACTACAAACTGAATCCGCTAGTTCTATTTGTGTAATAGGCAATCTATCTACGACAAGATTTGATCGATGGAGTCGTATGATGCCCTTGCCTTGTTTTATATTGGCTGTCAGCGCTTAACTGGGACTGAAGTATCTGGGTAACAAAAATTGATATAATGACTTAATGCGCCTTATTCTCTTTGAGCTACATCAGTTTAGAGCACTTCTGAGAGAAAAATGTCTGGAAAATATCAGGGAGTCATTTATCAACCTGTTTTCATTAGCATACTGCCTAGCTCTGGCAAGGATTTGAATAAAAAAAAGCAGGATGGTACAATTTATTTCAGGCCCCATATTTCTTGGATGAAAGGAGACTTCTAATAAAAGGAAAATACAGAAAGATGCTTTTTCTAGCTGGTTTTTCCTTAACTAAAACCCTACCCCAAAAGCTTTTTTTCGTTCGTTCACATTTCTGCTGTTCCTAATACTCTGAGGAACGTATTCCTGGGAAGCTAATTATAAAAGTAATGCACAACGCACGGTGGTTATGATATGTAGAGAAGAAAGTGTTTAACCAAAAAAAAAAAAAATTAACCAGAAATACCCAGGTGTGTCGTGGGTATGTGTTTGTCTCTGTTTGCCTCTGTTGTATATGTTTGTGTGTTTATAATCCACAGTTAAAGAGTGAACATGGAGAGAAGTTCTCTGCATAAGTGGGTGTTTTGTAGCATTAAAGGATTTCAGAAAGTTAAGATACAGCGTTTTTAGCTCTCTGGAGTTGGAGCTGAGGGGAAATAGAAACAGATCAAAATGTTTGTATAGTGGGCCGAATGCATTTGGTATATGGAGTCATTTGTCCTACCCACCGTAGGATGGAAACCACAAGAGGTAATAATAACTGAAAGGCAGTTGTACGGGAGTGAGTCCTTTTTTGCATGAAATTTTTATGCATCAGTCAGCCTGCATACAGTGTGCCTAATGTATAAAATAAATTGGTGCATAAATCAGATTAAGAGCAGCATGTTGCCAACTTTCGCATTTGCACACAGGAATTCAATATGTATAGGGAGGAATTCCCATTTTTTTAATCTCTAATAGGGTACAGGGAATCTCTCAAATAGACATTGCATACAGGGACGTTTTATTCACTTATCTCCCCCACTTCCCACCCCAAGTAACAACGGAAGCAGCGTCGCCGATCATAAGAACTGCGGTGTGGGAGTACTGTGGATGCCAGCTGTTATACGGAGGGTGGTGACACAGTATTTTAAGATAATATTGCAGCCCTGTCTATAGCTCCTAATTATGGCGAGGAATTGGTGTGCCAATCGATAGTGATTTATGGTGGGGATAAGCAAGTGCACACTGCTCACATTGATCTGCATGTAAATTCCTTGACATAATAAGAAGTTATTACCAATGACAGTCACTGTCTGACTGCTAATTCATAGGCACATCCTCTGTCAGTGAGAACCACAGCATCTGCATCCCGGGTGTGAGCTCACCCACCATTTGCCTGTTGTAAGTCAGGCCCATGTATCTCGTCCACTGAGGGGTGGTTGCCGAGTAGCTGAGTCGAGGTCACGCTGACGGTGTCTCTGTCAAACAACAGCTCTGTAATTAACCAACCAGACAGGAGGTGTGTCTTGCTTACTTTAAAGCCAGAAATACCTATAGGAGTTTGACTCTGGGTTAAAGGAAAAAAAAAATCATAGTTTTAAAAAGTATTTTATCTATCCGAGTTCTTCACACTATTTCTCCAAAGCCTCAGGTAGCAGATTATCAATTGATTAAAATAAGAATTGCTTTTATTTTATCCCTTGTTTCTCTTATTGTGCTTTTTGAAAGATTTTTTTTAACCATCTAGCTTTTTGCTTCTTGAATCTCATATGCATTTATATGCTTCTACATTTCTGCTGCCCCAGAGGTTTTTTTTTTTAATTTAGTCTTTATGCTTGCAAGTCTTTGTTCTTTCTTTTCCCCTTTCACCTCCAATAAGGCCTCATAAACTCATCCTTTATAGCTGTAGCCCTCTCTTCAGTAGTTGTTAATTGACCTGAAGTCTTTTGTAATTCACATTCAGAGCCCCATGGAAGGTGGCTCCTTTTCACTTGCTTTCTGTGGGCAAAATCTATCTGCCCTAGCCTGTAAGAGCACATTACCTACAACAAGCCATTTTTTAGAAAGATAATTGTGTCATACTCTTCTGTGGCTTGATTTTTTTTCTCCCCTTCAAGAAGGAAGTTTTTCCTGATACTAAATGCAACTGAAGTGTGACTGCTGTGTTCTCACCTCCTTTATTCTTACTGGAGATGGTCATTGTTCTTTACAGGAGACCCCATGAGAAGTTGGAGTAATGGACATAGACCGTGGAAAGGGGGGTCATTAGCTTCAGGTATATAGTACCTGCTTTACCTTGAGAAATGCAAACAGTTATAAAAACATATTATAGGCCATAGTTACAAGAATAATAGAGGAATAACAACAATAGTAATTTTAATTCCAGGCTACTTCTTATATCAGTTGGGGCTGGCTAAGTTTGGCTGCAGTAGCAACTCCAGAATCTCAAAGGTGTAAAATGATAAGGATGTATTTCTTGCTATGCTTTGTGTACTTGGTATGTTGGCAGAGGGCTCTGATCATTTTAGTCACACAGGGACTTAAGATGGCAGAGCAGTTGACATCTTGAACACGGCTGGACGCTGAGCCAAAGGGAAAGAGTTCTGAAGAATTTTGCATTGGCAAGGAAATGGACCACAGCTCCTTGGCAGAACTAATCACAGAACTCCATTCTTACCTTGGGATCCAAAGAGGGTAGACGAGTCATACTTGGTAAGCAGCTCTAACAAGATCGATTTGTTATGCCCAATGGATAGTTATTAAATTAAAAGAAAAAAAAAAACTTCTCTGAACCTAAGAAGAGTGTTATTGGCTTGAACAGTACACAGATTGATGATGACTGAAGAGGTCTAGAATAATTCAGTTAAAAGTCTCTTAACAAAATAAAGTGGTCCAACACTCTCACTTTTACAGAGGAGGACATAGAGGTCCAGAGAGGGGAAATAATTTCCCCGAGGTTAGGGCATTGGAGAGGAGCAAAATAGAGATGCAAACTCAGGTCTCTTGACCTGAATTCAATGCAGTTTCTTTCTTCTGTCTCTCTTACCTGAAATCTTGGGAACCTCGAGTTCCTTCTACATATTGCTACTAAACCTGTGTGTGTTGGTATACAAGTCCTGTCTTTGCATCATCTGACAGCTTTTACCTTGTCCAGGTGTCCTGGGTCTACTTAGCTTCTTGGCTTCCGCTTTCCAGACCCCTTGGTCATCATATCATTTTCCTGTGAATGATGTTTGGTTATGAAGCTACAAGTTCCCTTGATTGTTGTTTTGAATACTAGGATTTGAATGCTTTTATCAAATTCCAGAAATAGGACACAGGGTATGTACGGTAGTGTTGGGACAATGACAGGATGTTCAGAAGAGTCACTGGGAGGAGGTCAGACCAAGAGGAACTCCACAGGATGAAATGTTGATTGACTTATATATGTGTCCCTTGCTTGGAGAGTATGAGGGAAATTGTGATTTGGTCTGGACAGCAGTCTGTTCTCTGTTTTGAGTCTGCAAAGTCAGAAGACAAAGTTTTGGTTGCCATTTCTACTGGTTTATTTTTATTTTAAACTAGTTCAAGTTTTTGCTTTGGACCTTGAGGCCAGGTAGGGAAGAGACTCAAGGTTTTTCGATGGGAACAGAAAACCTTCTAATACTAGCCACTGTTAACACATAACAGGTTATACTTTTCAAATGATTTTCACTATAGACCCTGGTTGGACCTTCCAACCTGGAAAGTACTACTCCCTTTCTTTGCCCCAAATTATGGACATAGGCCTTATCAGCAGAGCATGCATTATAACCCAAAGCCTGAGATTTTGACCTTGGATTCTTAATTTTTTTTTAAGATTTATTTATTTGAGAGCGAGAGGGAGCAGGGTGGGAGGGAAGGGCAGGGAGAGAGGGAAAGAGAATTTCAAGCTGACTCCATGCAGGGTGTGGAGCTGGATACCGGGCTCAATCTCATGACCCTGTGACCAGGACCTGAGCCAAAATCAATAGTTGGATGCTTAACTCACTCTGCCACCCAGGTGCCCCAGCCAGGCTTGGATTCTTAAATGGCAAATACCTGTGGGAGATGAGGCAGAGGGTATTGTGCCTACACGACATCAGAAAGAGGCCTTCTTGCCTATGGAGGGCCGTTATCAGCTTTATGACATATGTGTAACCCTCATATTTCATTCAAAAATTAATAAAAGCCCAAGAAAAACTAACCCATTAGTTACCTGTTATATATCAGGTGCATGTGTGCACCTCCTGTTAACCTTCTCTCTGTATATTTTGTGCATGTGTATACACATATCTGTCTAAATATATGTGTCACTTGCTTTTAGAACAGCCTTATGAAATAGGTATTACTGCATGGCTAACATCCATGAGGGATTGCTTTTGCTTACTATGTGTTTGTTGCTGTCTTATGTGCTTTATAGGAGTTAATTTCCTCCTTAAAATCACCCTCTGGAACAGATAGTCTTATTATCCCCATTTTGAAAAAGAGAAAACTGAGGTGTAGAGTCTAATATATACCTAAGGTCACATAGGTGGGATATGATGGAGCCAAGTCAAATCCAGCCACTTGGTTTGAACCACCCTGCTGGGCTACCTTCCTCACCTTTCCCGCTCCATTCTTGAAGGGAGGGATTAGGGAGCAGTGGACTATGAGCCAGACACAGAATCAGAACATTGGATCAAACAAACCCTGGATCTGATTCCTCTTGTCTCTGCTCTTTTAAGCAACTCCCTCAGCCTTGCTCAGTGTCTTTCCCCATCAGTATAATAAGAATACTTATCCATAACTCAGGGACTAGTTTTTAGAGAAAGGAGCTTGTGCCTACAGAATGGAACTACTGGCATGCTAGAAGAGTGTTAGGATTTTGTTCCTAATTCTCATAAGCTAAAAATGAGAAAGAAATAAGCTGGGTCAGTATTTCATATTCAGACTGAACTGAAGCCCTCATTTGGTGCAGGTGTCTCCCACAAGAGCACCTGCCACACACACACATAGGGGGGCTATTACAGAGGCCCTGGGATTTGTCTTGGAGCTACATTTCATAGTGATGTCTTCTCCTCTTTTTTGTCTTTAGCACTTTGCAAATTTATTTAGACCCTGGTTACCGGATATCAGTGATGTGATTGATTTTATTTAAAAAGTCCTCAAATAATAAAACCCTTCTGTAATGCTTGATTATAAGTTGGGGATTGAGTACAAAAATCTTGGGTTCCAGCAGAGATTCCCTGACCATGTCATGAGAAAGAACTTGGAAGTGTTTTCTTTTTATTATTATAAATAGGAGTTCTCCATTTTTCTCTTATGAAAATTCAAGCTTTTTGAATTTTTCTTTCCTAATGTCTGGCAGAAATATAAATCCTAACAGATATGTTTGGCAAAAAGTACAGTTGAGAAATGCTTAATGAAAGAAACTAATGCTATGGAGAGGACATTTGAAAACAGATTTTTGGAAAGACTTCCATCTTCCTATGAGCTCTTTGCTGCCAACTGTGGCTGGTATGTTATCTATAAAAATGCTCATCTCTGTACATTTAAAAAATTGGAAAATGAATTTTATAACTATTTAAAATTTTTCCCAAGAAGGAGAATTTCAGTGGGTTTTGAATTCATTGGTGAAAAATAAAATTACCACACATTTTGGGTAATTGACATCAAGGACTGTGAAAATTTACCCACTGAATTTAAACAACAATCTGAGCATGACTGGTTAATGAGATTGAAAAAGAGAGTTGTGATTTAATGAACTCAAGCAGTGATTGGTTTCTTTCACATATACTGCGGTACTGAATAATGGTTCCCCCCTTCCCCCCAAAGTATCATATCCTAATCCCTGAAACCTGTGAATATTAACCTTCCATGGAAAAAGGGTCTTTGCAAATGTAATTAAGAATTTTGAGATGAGGAGATTATCTTGTTATTTTGGAGAGCCCTAAATATAATCACAGGTGTCTTTACAAGAGAGTCAGGGGAAGACGTGACACAGACATAAGAGGAAAAAGCAGTTGTGCCCAGAGAAGCAGAGATTGGAGCAGTATGGCCACAAGCTAAGGAATGACATCAAACTTCAGAGACTTGAAGAGGTAAAGAACAGATTCTCTCCTAGAGCCTCTGAGGGGAGTGCGGCCCCACTGACACCTTGATTTTGGTCCACTGACACTTCTGGGTACCAGAACTCTAAGAGAATAACTCTTGTGTGTGTGTGTGTTTTAATGCCACCAAGTTTGTGGTAATTTGTTACAGTGGCCACAGGAAACCAATACATATACTTAAGTACCTTTTAAAATTTATGATTCATTTATTAAAATTGTGTTCAACTGAAAATAGAACTAAACTTTTAAGTTGGCTTTTTACAAAGTGTTATACCCATATTTTAAAAAATAATGAGGCATAAATATATAACATCTCTGTAATAAAAAAATTAATACATTATATAAAGTATAGTTATTTCTTTTTCAGTAAGCTCAAAGAGGATTTGACATCATTAATGAATAAAATTGCATTTAAAATCTTTATATTTTCTTTCCTACCCTTAAGTGACTATCTAATGTTTGTTTTATGAATACATTGGTAAGTAAGGTGGTATGTATAGTTTATAAATAAATCAACATATGTTGGGGGTGTGTGATAAGTTTGTGGAGCAGTTACTCTAAGGGATGATTGTCATGATTAAATAAGATAAATGTGAAAAGTCTTGGAACATGATAAGGATCTAATATCTATTTGATGGATGGATGGATGGATGGATAGATAGATAATGAAGAGATGGAGGATCCCTAAGCAGTAGGATTAGAAAAACATCATTGATGGTGTGGCTTAGCTGTGGGCCCCAGTGTGCTGATTCCAAAGCAGGTGATCTTCCCCCTTTGCCATGATCTTGTGAAGAAGTGTGCTTGTTAGAGCATATATTTTAAAATTTCATGGAGGGTAGAACTGAGACTTGGTGGTGAAGATGCACAGTTGACTTATCTCACCATTGGGATGGGGTGGGGAGGAGTGGAAATGCAATGCCAAGGATCCTCTGAGAAGGCAAGAGTTCCTGCTCTGGGTGTGATTGTGTTGAGTGTAGTGGGGGCTGGTGGTGGTGGTGGAAAAGGTGGTGTTTGGGGGTGAATGGGGGTAAAGGGATTTGGGGGTAGTTAGGGTGGGGATGGGCTATGGGACTGTGCTCAGTCTTCCTGAAGTTCACCAACAGGGCAGATAGCTTTAGGCTTTTGCCTGAATGTGAGAGGCTTTGAGGATCTGCTAACAATAGAACACTAGAAGATTCATGAATACCAACTCCTCTTCCCCATAAGGAGTGTTGGAAGAGAAGTAAAATTTGTACACTGATTTTTAGACAACCAAAATGCCAAGACCCATGATGGTGGGGAGCATGGAATGTCTAGATAAATTAAATTTCAACAACCTTCAGACCTAGTTTTGGTCAATAGCTTTGCCCTTGTTTCTGAACAATGACACAAAAGCAACTTTCACTCCAAGCGTTAGCAATAGACTACCTGGATTTGGAAGTGGTCTCTCTTCCAGCTCATGTTTTGATGATAGAGCTAGTAATGATAGGAAAATGGCCAGTGAGTTGGTGGGTGCTGAAGACAGGTAATAAGAATTTCAGAGCTGTTATAATCCCCAGACCTGTCGGATTGCACCTGTGGAAAGGAGAGAAGGCTCTACGAGCTGAATCATGAGCCTGGTCAGTTCAGTCTTGACAACACAAGAATAAAGGCCAGTTCTTGGAAATGTACTTCTTGCGCACTGATGCTGATGGGGAAGTAGGATGGTTTCTGTGCTGTTCCCACTGTCTTACTAGGCTTCTGGAGGGGAATTCCAACAGTAATGTGTGCTCACCTCTGATCTGGTTTCCATATTGTCCTAGGTCATGGCACTCCCAGGCTGGATACCTTCCAGTGGTTTCCCTTAGGTTCAGAACTCTTACTGTTGGCAAGATTTTCTTCCCCTTCCTACCCTTCAGCCAAACCATATGTCCCATGCAACTCTGTTTTCTGCAGAAGATTCTAGCTTGGCTTCCTTTGCTATATGCAGCCCCAACATCCTGAAAGTTCACTTTTGGGATATTTATTTCACTTGTATTTGTGTATTCAGTGTCTGTGGTCCCTGAAGTCTTGGAGAAGTCATTGCAGAGTACCAGGCATGTGATTGGTGCTCAGCCCATTTACCAGATGAATGAATGAAACTTTTCAAGAGAGAAGGTATGGTGTTTTGTAGCCTCACTACCAGCACAGTACCTGGCTCCTAATAAATATTGAATGGAGTTCAAAGGAGAGGTGGTGGGGCAGGTTCGCTTTAAGGTCTGTGACCTGGTTGTAAGGTATCAGGCCTCATCCCCTTTACTCCATCCCAATGAGGTTCAGGTCTGAGTACCTTTAGAGGTCAACCAGGGAAGGGTGATGGTGGTAGTCGTGGGGTTAATCATACATCAGTTGGCCATTTGAAAAGAAAAAAAATAGATTTATTAGTAACAAAAATTTCTAGAAATAATGAACTTAGAACATTGCCATATTTTTGAAATGTGAAAGAGAAATCAAAACACGAGGAGAGGCTGTTATCATGGCAACCTCTGCATTCTGTTTGCAACCTTAGCCTTCTTGAAAGATTCCCATATGAGTTGTGGTTATAGTTTTCAAGTATACATCTCGTTTTTGACCTGGGAGTGAGAAGAATAATTTTTAGGCGATGAAAATAAATATTCACCTGACTAGTAAGTACAGAAATGGGTCTCAGGGCTTCAGATATCAGCTCCACCATCTGAAATGTAAATATCTCCTGAAATTCGCATTTAAGAGCAGATTTCACCTGCAAGTAGACTGTTATATCTTCCTGAAAAATATATACACCCTAGTGAGGGAATAAACACATCATTACACTTTCATGACAGATAAGCTCAGCTCTGTTCGGGTGTAAACTCATTTTTCTTGGGTTGACCTTTAAATAGTATTGTGCTATTGTATGGGATTTAAATCAATAATTTTGTCAAAGCAAAATATACTGCAGGGTTTTTTTTTTTTCTTTATCACTTAAACAGTTCTGTAAACTCTCAAGGAGTAATGGATTTCAACATGTTGTCCCCAGGAAGGGAACCAGGGGAGGGGGGTGCGAGAAGCCACCTATAAAAACTCACCTCGTGGCAATGAGGCAGAAGCCGGGATGGCTGCAGATCTAGATAGTTCCTTTTTTTTTTTCTTTCAGGCAGCTGAGGTGGAGGTGCCCGTGTGGGCTGTAATTAGCGGTGTAATACCTTTTCTGCATTTCTGTTATAAAGCAACAAAGTGTCCCAGGTGTGAGGAGGTTAAAATGAGAAGTACCCAGTAGTTATGAAGCAGCAATAATGAGTTTCCTTCTACTTACCATGGATTTGTGTGATATACAGCTTGCAATTAAGCATGGCTTGGTGATTCAGTGATTAATGTATATACAGCTCCTAAAGGAGGGAAGCCGCCCTCCCGTCACATCCTTCATGATGTTTACAGCTGGGTACCTATTAACAGGAAGATGGAAAGGGCCATTTACAATTCAGTAACCTTTATGACAGTGAACTCTTTAATCAGCATTTTATTTCCTTTGTAACACTTTAGTCATCTACAAATGTCAGAATAAAATAGGGCCATGAAATATTTAGGATCGGCATGTGGAAATTGACTTCCCTTGATTTAAGCTGCTGTGTCTTTTCATTTTGTTGTTTTGGGAGCTTTTACTTTTATTGAAAGACAATTTATAACTAAATGCTCCCAACAGTGACTGGCATTAGGGTAGGAGGAATTTCAGAGAGCCAAGTTCTGGTTCTATAAAATGTGTTGATGCTTGCTATATTGGGTAATAAGTTATTCAAATAAAAA
This sequence comes from Vulpes lagopus, assembly GCF_018345385.1. Taxonomy (NCBI): domain Eukaryota; kingdom Metazoa; phylum Chordata; class Mammalia; order Carnivora; family Canidae; genus Vulpes; species Vulpes lagopus. The sequence goes on along the minus strand of NC_054826.1, from coordinate 62,550,827 downwards.
CATTAGCGAAGGGTTTGCATTTCAGAGCAGTATTTAGTAGAGGTACAGCAGACTCTGCAGAGTTTATGACAAAATACCCCGGCATATTTTAGAAAGGTAATTAAGTATGAAGTACATCCATAATAATTTAAGTCAGTTATAGTGTGTACCTGAAATATGCATTATTGTCTCACATTATTTTCTTAGTGGGATTCTGGGACTTTTTCAATTCAACAATAACCACCTTTCAGCTTTTGTGTATTGTTGCAAATGTATGTAATATGTATTAGCAGAATTGCGTGTTTATATTTAAAAAGAATCTTTAGACAGTGGTATTGTATTAAATGATTGCATTATTACTTGCTTGTGTCTTTTATGAAGTTAACTCATTTTAAGCCAGTGAACCCCTAACATATGTCAAATTACATGTCTTAAAAATTAATCTTGGACCGTGGCATGAGTATAAGAATTTGGCTTCATGTGGTAACCCCCTTTACTACTCCCCCACAAAGGTTCACAGTGACCATTTGTTGACCAATGAGCCTCGATTTAAGGAGATCGTTCTTTTTCAGGGGGTAGTGAGAGAGTTTTGGTCTTACGTGGGCCATATAGGACTGCCTTTCACACTTTCCTACAAGATACTGGGACAGTGTTACCTTCTCTGCCCCATGGAATCCAGTAATCAGAAGCAGAAAACATGATAGGGTAGAAAGACCAGCAGCCTGAGCACCAGTCCCAGACCTACCAGGAGCTTCCTACCACGGACAGGTCCTTTACCTTCCTGGGTTAAAGGTAGGGAACTGTAAACTGAACTGGTTGGCTAGACTAGGTGTGCCTTCAACGGAGCAGTGAGGAAGAGAGGAAGGAGAATACATGGAGATTAAATTAGGACCTGAAATTCAAACTGCCACAAGTAAAGGGTTTCTGTACAACTGCATAGATAAGCATCCCGAAGAGAATGTCTTTACCTAGGGGACAGAAGGAGAGCGGCTGTGGGCTGGGACAGGTCCAATCATCTCCTGGGTTTGATGTGCCTGAGTTAATTAAGGTGTCTATGCAAGGACTTATCACAGAAGAAGACCCCAGTGCTGCTTTATCTTTTCCTTGTTTTCATCAAAGAACAGGGTTTCTAGCTGTCTTCTGGTAACAAAACCCGTCTACTAAGTATCAGCCAGTTGTCTGAGTTGGAATGTTTATGGAGAGTGAAGGTCTTAATCTCCAACTTGAGACTCTCCCACTTAGTTCACGAAATAAGAAAAGAGGGAAATCCAAGGATTAGAAATTGTATGCTGGCCGAGGAAAGGGGCTCAGGGCTTGGGATAGTTAGAGGACAACTTTTTCTTTCTTTTTTTTTTTTTTTCCATCTCACCTCCTTGTCTGATTTCCAGCTCACTTTTGAAATAGTTCTTTGGAACATTAAATGGGTGGTAACAAGAAAGATCTTATAAGGGGCTACAGGAGGCACCCCAAACCTCAAAGTTTGAAGACTGACTTTTTTTTTTTTCATAAAAGGGAGTGGCTGAGTGACTATATCAACCAGGCTGGATTTGTGCCTGGGTGATGGCGAAGTATGGCTGGAAGGGTAGGTCTCTCCCCGGGGAAGGGGGGAGGATAACTGGGAAAAAGGCAGATGAGGGGTAGGTTCAGGAGGGTAACATTTCAAAAAGATTTTGTTCCATCTTTTGCCCACCAGCTCACAAGAGGTCCCCACCATGGTGTCTTAGATGGCAGGAAGAAGTAAGGAGCCTAAACAATTTTGGTGGCTTTAGGTTTTGCTCCCAGATTCCAATTTTAATTTATTTAACTTCTATTGGATTTTTAAAATAGTTTTTTAAACTCAAAAAGTATTGTGAAACATAATCATAGAAAAGTTTGAAAAAATTAAAGAAAAAAAACCCCTCTAATTCTGCCAAACTGGCACTATTATTATGTGTGTATAATCTTTGTCTCTTTCCAAAGGCATAATTCTACATAGTTAAAATGAGAGCCAAGTGTCAATTTTATGTTCAGCCTTTTTCTGTTACACTAAATAATATGCATTTTGCCATGTTGCTTCATGGTCTTCATTATCACCACTTTTGAGGTCTGTATATTATTTCATCAAATAAGCATTCCATAACTTAAAAAATAATTTTAAACGTATTTTTAAATCTTACTATGTGCTGATTAGTTTGCTCCCTTGTTGTTGTTGTTGTTGTTGTTTGCCATAACAGTGTCAATATGTTTTTGTCCACATGAACTTTCCGTATTTTGGTTTCTTAGGAATAGGGTCCCAGGTATGGAATTATTGGGTTGAGGTGATTGCATTTTATTGTATCACTTACCTACTTTAGCTCAAAACCTCTAAAAGCCTTAGATACATTTCTCCCAAGTTCTGGCAATGGATATGCTTTAGACTGAAATGATCCTTATAAGAAGCTTATGTTTCTAAAGCGAATTTTGGTATTTTGAAGGCTCAGGAGGATCTAAAGTCATGTAGATGATACTATTCATTTAAAATTCTGCTTTAGGGGCACCTGGGTGGTGGTTAAGCATCTGCCTTCAGCTCAGGTCATGATCCCAGAGTCTGGGGATCAAGTTCCGCAGCGGGCTCCCTGCTCCGAGGGGGAGCCTGCTTCTCCCTCTCCCTCTGCTTGCTGCTCCCTCTGCTTGTGCTCTTCTTTCTCTGTCAAATAAATAAATAAAATCTTGAAAAAAAGAATTAAAATTCTGCTTTGGTAGATGACGGAATATCAGGAAAAATCAAACTGGAATAAGGACTGGCATCTGTTGGGCATCCAGAATATGTTATGAACTATCAAGTATGTTGATCTCCTTGAATCTTAGAACAATCCTGTGGGTTGGGAATTAGTAGCACTAGTCCCCCCCCCCCCCCGCCCCCGCCTTCCCCCAAGATGAAAAACTAGAAACTCAGCAAGGTTAAGTGATCCCTGCCTGAAGTCTTCCAACTTGTGTGGAGTCAGGATTTGAACTCACACCCCGCTGACCAAAGCCGGCGCTTGTTCACTCTGCTGTATGTACAGTCTTTGTCTTAAAGAAGTGTGTGGGTAGGTGAAGCACCAGTGGCATCCCGCTGTACTCCAAGAGGAGCATGAGATGGCGGTCATTTCACCTCTGTAATATCAGAAACTTATTTGAGCCACTGGGACTTAGGTCTTTGTAATGTTTCCTCTGCCCTTTGGCAGAGCCATCTTTATGCACTTCTCTCAAATGACAAAACATCATTTTGTTTTGATGCCCAGAGGTGGTGGGGATTTTTAGTGTGTTGCCTGAATGGCAGCTGACAGCCTACTCAGGAGTTGTTCAGATGTGTGTGTGTGTGTGTGTGTGTACACGCGTGTGACGTGTAGGGGGGTCCCTCTGGGGGAGCTGGAGCCCAAACCCTTTTGGCCTTATCAGATTCCGCTGTCTCTGTGTCTCCTGAAGACAGGGAATGGGGATGGGTCAGATGGGGAGAAGAGATGGCCTTGCTTGGAAAGCCAGACTGGGAACTGGAGGCGGAGAGCCCTTCCAGACAGAGGAAGGATGGTCAGGAAGACGGGTGGGGGCTTTGGGAGAAACCTGCCCCCTAACCACTCGGGAACCACAGGAAAACGGGAATGCTCAAAGTTAAGAGAGGAGTTCAAGGTCGTAATGGCCAGGGACGCCCAGCACACGCGAGGCAGGGCCTGTGAGCCCTGCGTCGAGGAGCCGGTGGGGGACGCGCGGGACAGGAGGGGCCCAGCGCCCAGCTGAGCAACGGGAGTGGCTCTGTGACTCCGTCTGCCTCTTCCCTCCCGGGGCCAGCCCCGTGGCCTCTCCTTCGAGGCTGCCAGGGAGCTGGAGTTACTACACGGGGAGGGTGGGCCTTCAGCCAGGTGGGCAGGCAAAAGGCGGGGTGAGGGGGGCCGTGCGGCCACCACGTTTGGCTCCTGGTGCCTCTTGGCCTTGCCTGGAGTTGCTGGGCGGCGGCGGGGCCTTAGGGGCTGGGGAGAGGAATGGGCGGCAGGAGGGTCTGTCTTGCTTGCTTGCTTTTTCTGACCCCCTGATGATGAGGCCCTGTTAACCCACGTTCGTTCCCCCGCTTTGCCCCCTCTCGCTCAGGATTATTTAAATGTTTATCCTTCCTTCCTTCTTGACCTTTCTCGCCGAGTCCTAGTTCCCGGGGCCCGCTTGTTTTGTGTTTCATGAGCTTAGCAAACCGTGGCCTCCAATTCCCCAGTTCTAGTGTTTTCACTTAAGATGAGGAGTGATGAGCCAAAGGTTTCAGGCTCAATCCTTGAGCAAAGGGCCGCTCTGACAGGGATTATTATTTATTTGTCATCTTGGATGTAATAAGCTGTAGGTACAGCTTCGAGAGCCCTTGATTTATTGTGCTGTCTCCTGCCACTAGCGGGGCGTCTGCTCCGGCGCGCGGGATGAATGCCGCGCTGTCAGCTCCGTCGATCTGTCTCCACCGCCGCGCGCGCTCTCATAACACATTCCCATTTCATGCCAGAATACATAAACAATCTTTCATTATTTTGATGCCTTTTTCATATTTGTTCTTTACAGAACATAAAGTTTGAATTTATGGGTTTCCTTTACATTATTTCAACACACTCCACCATTTTCCGGGTTTGTGGTTTAACTCTCAGAAATTGGCTGCCAGGTGATTTAGTTATTTTGGCTTTCTAGTTTTATAGTTATTTAATATCGCAATGCCAGATCCGGAGAAAACGGAGTGCGTGGAGGGTGGGGGGCTCGTCGTGTGGGCTCTTGTCACCCGTCGTGTGGGCGTGATCCCCGGGACCGGTTGCGAGGGTTAACAATGAGGCTTGGGAGACCATTAGCTTGCTTGTTTTTATTTTATTTTATTTATTTTATTTATTTATTTTATTTTATTTTATTTATTTTATTATTTTATTTTATTTTATTTTATTTTATTTATTTATTTTATTTTACTATTAATTTACTTATTTATTTAAAGAATCCCATCTTAAAAATATTATTTAGGCCGTGGCCAGCTCAGGTTCCTTGATGGAGCCTGAAAGGAGAAAGGGAACATCCCACAACTGCTGGGAATTAGGAAGGTTTTCTAAATTTGGGGTTAAAACACTTTGTTAGTCTACCCCTGCTTTCCACATAGAGGCCGGCGTCAGTTCTCTGGATTGTCACCTGTGCTCTCTTCTCTGCCTCTTGCGTTAACCGCCGGCCTCCCTCCGTTTTTGCTTCTGTGTTTTAGACACTTGGTCCCATTGCCTACTTTTAGAGAATTTCCGCGTTCTTAGGTTGAGGTCTCCTAACCGGTACAAGAGCTTGTGTTTGAAGGCATTTGTTTAGGACTAGGAAGCTGCTGCCTCTTTTTCCCCCCATAGAAGGCTTGGGAACCGGAGGGTGTATCTGCTAATCGTTCACTTGTTTGCACTGGCCTATTTGTACAGGTCCCCTCCCCGCCTCCATCGGCCTAATTTTAGCCTTCTTAAGTTTCATTATCTTAATTTTAACCAAACATAACAATTAAATATAGATTCTCCCAGTTGGGCACCTTCATCTTTTTGTTTAGAAAAAAAAAAAAAGTTTCCCCCAGTTATTTTCCTTAGAATTACATTTTCAGAGGGATAGCAAAAGAAATTCATAGAGTGGACTGCACCGATAATGCCCAAACTGGTGAAAAGGGCTTTCCATAAGTGTGTGAGAGTGCTGTGTGTGTGTGTGTGTGTGTGTGTCTTGTCTGCTTACGGTGTATGGGTCAGTCCATGGAGGAGCCTGCTGAATTTTACTTCTCTTGGTAGTTCCTGGCAAGTACAGGCCTTTGACAGGTGAGATCATATTCCAGTCAAGGTCAATTAATTGTGTGGAAGTCATGGCATTTGGGAAGTGTAAGTCCTTTTCAGGGACAGTGCAAATTCAGATTCTGTGGCTGAAATTCTGGCTCCTTTCAGGGAAGGTCTCTTGCGTCCATGCTTACCTGCGTGTTGTATGCACTTGGCCTTCCTTGGAGCCCTGTGAGGGGAAGGGGCTCAAGGTGAGAGATGATCTGCTCCTGCAAAGTTATTTTGAAGCCTGTATCCTCCCTGAAAGACATTAATGAATGTGGATTTGAATGCCATAAATGCAAGATAATTTTGTCACTCCTCGCTTCCCTTGGCCGCCTTCATTAGAGAAGTAGGGAATTTGCTTAGCTCACATCACATTGCACGGGCCTGTTGTGGCTGGAAGGAAACCCTAGTTAATTAATATGAGAAATTTGTTTTGTGTCCCTGGTTAAAAAGACGGTGCAGGTTGGTGTTGTCAGCAGAAGCTGCTTGTCACTTTGACCTGTTCTGTTAAGTGTTTGATGTGTTTTCTCAGAGTAATCTGTGAATAACATTATAGCCCAGCCAGAAGAGAAACCGAGGAGCAATAGCAGAATTAATATCTGGGAGCGTTGATAATTATATATCAGAATCTAATTTTTAGCACAGAAAATGTGTTAATGACAGAGAGGAAAACAAAAACCACTAGCTTCTCCCAGCAGGCCCCAAAGTGTCATTTATTATTTCTCAGCTGGATATCTATCAAGTTTATGGGTTAATTTTTCTGTAGACTGTTATTTATGGGTTTTTGTTTGTTTTCAGCCATCATTACTAACAATACGGTTAATAGCAATCATTTGTTATCCAGCACTAGGCGTGATGCCTCAGATGAGAGCACTGAACTGAGAATACTCATTTGGTAGCTGAATAAGGCCCTGACAGGGCCCATTTATAACAAGCTCATTCTATAATGTCCATCCTATTAATAAAATTTTGTTGCTGTCTAATTAGAGATGTCTGATGTGTATAGTGGCAATGCAGAGGAGACTTTGTGCTGCTGCCTTTTCTTCTCCCCTTCCCCTGGTCTCTTGTGTCACAGCCAAAGCCCATCTGGGGCATGTGGGTTCAAGAAAACAAAAGGAATGAGGAATGAGCTGTGGGTGAAGGTTCTGGATTAGATGTGTGGCAGTAGTGCTGAGTGGAGAGTGGAAAGGAGGGAGGCCTTGCTGGCTTTCCACTCTTTGCTCTTCGTGCTCTGCCTGGACAATCCTGGGTAGTAATTTGCAGTCCCCCTCTCAAATCTTTCTTGATCTGAGGTGTGGTGAGTCACAGGATGCTGTGATCCAGTTTCTAACACACACACACCAAAACTTAAACATCCATGCGAGTGCTTAGCTCTTCAAAGTCAGGACCTTGAAAGGCAACACGTTTCTTCCGAAGCTGCTAGCATTTCTCAGAGCCTTCTGGAAACTTCTCTTGGTTTGTGTTCACATAGGTTGTTCGTTTCATTCGATATAAAAGTGAATAGTCTCCCCAGATGAGAATGTGGGGTGCTGTGCTAAACCACCAATCTCAATATTTTGTGGTCACGCTTTGGATAGAAAAACAAGTTCAGTTAAGTCATTTTAATCCCAGGAGATCTTTCAGGGTTTTTTTTTTTCTTTAATTACAAAGAAGCTTTGGGGCCAGGAAATCGTATGTGCTCATCTGTTGGGCAAAGAGTTACGATTTCAACAGCTACGTTTGAATCCTGATGCCCTTACTTAGCAGTAGTATGATTTGGGAAAAGTTATTGAATTGCCAGGTTTCTGATTTCTCAGTTCCAAAAAGCAGGGACCAATCCCTGGAGAATGGGATGGCGCAGGGGTCAAATAACATGCATGAAAACGCCTTGCAGGTAGCGAGACCTCCCAAATTCTAGTTACAATGATCAGTAGTTACAGAAAAATCTACCCTACCGAGCTCTTTTATTTTAAAGTCATTTTAAGCACAGTTGCATAAATAGTTTTGCTAATTTAATTGCTCATATTTCAAGTGAAATTCTGCTTTCCACTCTGAGAGTAAAATGGAAAGGAGTGTGTAGCATTGAAAAGTTTTTTATCATCCTGATTATGGCTTATTGTGGTGCCTGCCCTGTTTAGGGGGGGAAAAAGGAGTTCAGAATTCAGCGACGAAATATTTTAATAATCCGGCAGGTGCTCAGAATTATACATCTTTGAATTAAGAGCGCACAATCAGCCAGTACACTGAAGAATGTTTTAAAATAGTTTTGTTGCTAGGTAACTATTTTCCTCTTCGGTTAGCCTTCCCCCCCACCCCCCCGAAATGTTTTGCAAATGATCTTTTGAATAAGAACAATCATCTAATATTTTTCTCCCAGCATATGTTTGATTTTTGAAGGTAAAACTTAAGAAGAAGAAGAAAAACGCTGCAAAATTTCCCTCCTAAACTGGCAATGAAAGTGCTGTGTGGAGCTGGGCTTGCACAGGCCTGGATAGTGGGCTGGGGTTGTTTTTTTTTCTTCTTCTTCTTTTTTCCTTCCTCCCAACCTGCGCTTGACTACAGCTTATCAACCCTTAATTAGTGCTACATTTTCTCCCTGTGATTTCTATTGATGTGTGGTACAGGAAGCTGGATTGAGCCTCCACCTGACCGGTGTGCAAATTGTTCTAGAAAATTCAGCAAACATCTCTCTCCACTCCCCGCCAACCCTCGCTAGCCCTATTTCTTTCTCCTCTGCCCCCCTCCCCTCGGCCTCCCCGATTCCCCTTCCTCGTGTCTTTCTTTCTTCCATTCTCTTCTGTAGGAAAGGTGAAAAGCAGGACGATAGGAATCAGGTGGAGTATTAGTGTTTTTGCTGGCCTGAGCAATAGAAGACGACAAGCGGCTGACTGGGTCCTCTGTCAGCAGATCGGAGGCAGGCGGGGCTCCCCCGCGGCCTGGGGATGGCTGCTCGGCGGCTGGGAGCGCCGGGATGAAGTCAGCACTGACAAAGTGAGGGGATTGATGGATGGACAAAGCAGGCAACTGGATGTGAGAATGGATGAGGGCAGAGGGAGAATTTAACACAGACAAACAGAATGAAAGACAGAGAGGAATTGCCTGCTAAAGTAGGCCCGCCCTTAGATCCCACAGCAATTTACTCACTGCTAACTGAACACCCAAGGATGGTTTGCATCTTTGCAGATTTTCCTAGCCGGCACGGCACAGGGGAAGCTAGCAGATTCCAGCTAGAGTGTGCCAGGCTTTTTCTCTTTCAACCTCCCTCTACACACCCCACCCCCCTGCCCCACCACATTCACTCTCACTCATTTAATTCAAACTGAGCGGCTGATTATTTCCAATAAGTTCACACAGCGTTTCTGCAGCATAAATTTTCTTCCCCTGCCATTATTTTTAATGTTTCCACTAAATTTGCCTTAATCAGTTATTGTTGCCTTAGTGTAGTAAATAATAATATTTACCTGCTCCTTCTGAAAATGATGTTTCTGGAAGGAGATCTATTGTTGCTGCGTGAAGGAGTGTGATAGCCATGATAATGCATGCCTCCTTTGTGCAGGAGAAACTTAGTGGCTTTCTACCTTTCTCCAGTTCATATATGTTAATAAGTGACTCCGTATTTAGAGTGGGTGACATTTCACTTTAAGGTAGGAAGTACGCTCTAACCCAAACCCCAATATATTATACTAGGACAAAGGAAGAATTTAAGAGGGTTGATGTCATGTGAAGTGTTAGTACAATTGAATTAGAACAACAACAGCAAATTAATTGAGACAGAGAAAAGGTGAATCTTATTTGTCCCCTGAGCAAAGTATATAGTTTTGCGTAGGGTACAAAGGTTGACTATGGATGGAATGGTTATTTCAGAAAAGAAGAGTGTGGTCCAAAAGCTCTTTGAGTTGTTTTTTTTTTTTTCTTTTTAAATACAGTCAGTGATTGTAAGAAGCAATAAAAGGTAAATAAAATTATTATAATGGAGTACCATACTCAAATGTACATTTAGGATTTTGTTTTGTTGTATGACTAAAGTGATTTTCTGAGACCAGTTGATTTAGGAGTCTTGGATAAGAAATTGGCATTATTAAAATTCTAAAAGAGAAATATAAACACACACAGATACACACATTGTTGGGAAAGTGAAAAGATAACTTATCCCTAACTTAATCCTATCCAGCTTTAAGTGTGATGGTCTCAAAATGAGCCCTTGTGTTTTTGGTACATTTAAGGAACCTGGGAGCCTTACAGAGCTCAGAAAATTTCTTTCTCATTTTGGAATACACTGAAGGAAACTTTGTGTTTCAGAATTGATGCTGATGGGTCTAATACATCCATTATACGTTTTCCATCCAAAAAAAAGTTTGTATTTTCCTTCTCCCCCTCCCGACCCCTTCCTCTCTCTCCCCTGAAAGAAATGGCCCGGAAAGACAAGAGTTTCTGATGGGTTGTTTTTTTTTGTTTTTTGTTTTTGTTTTTTGCTCTATATTACAAAAAAAATTCCCCATTAAGGTGCTGGTTTAATGTCCACACACCTGATTTTGAGGCAGATATCTGTCTTGTGATAGACCTCCAGAGCACACTTACTTCCCTTCTCAGATTCCACCTAGAACTAAATGTCTCTGGTAGCAACACAGTTCTAAGGAATTTTGGCTCAGAATGCAATATCAGCTGCCTTCACAATTAAAGCAAGGTCTTGGGACAAGGACTGTTGACTTGCTAAGAATGATGAATGGGAGTTTAAAAAAATGAAATTAATAAGTTGTCTATTGCATGGAGATCCATGAGACATATTTTCAGGTATGGCATAGATTATCTATCACTCTGACGATGTTGAAAAGTAGATTTGCCCTCATGCTCACACCTACATGCCTTGTACACACTACAGGCTGTGGCAGTCTGGAAGCCCTGCCACCCTCAGGTGTACCTCTAGCATCATTTTGGGATAATATGAGTTCAGAGCTGGCTAACCTCTTGAATATTACATCACACATTAATTCCGGTATTGAGTAATTTTTCAGAGGTTGAAAAATTTGACAAGTAATAAAATGAAGTTTACTAAAACTGGCTCACCCATGGCCCAGAGATACAGTTCAGTGTAACAGGTCACGGAAAATGTAGGTCGGTTTTGTAGTATGGAAGCCTGGGGTCTCTAAGGCCATTTTGGGAGACTTTCAGGAAAAGAATGAGAACTCTTCTCACTCGTGGTTCCCTGATTTGTGGGGGTTAATGAAGAACTGATTTTTTAAACTTTATTTATCATAGCTTCCATCATATTTACATCCTATTTACCAGCACATCTCATAAGAATCACTGCACCTGTGCTTCCCTGAAATGGAGTACAGGTGTCTGAGGCCCATCTCCTTAGAGATTCTGAGACAGTCAGATGGTGTGAGATCCATGCCTAGGACTCTAATGAGTGGTCCAGAGAGGTTACACCTTTTCTCTTTTGTATGCTTTTGGTGTCAATTTGGATAGTTCTAGTACATCACAACAAATCTCTTAGACTTTTGAGCTTTTGAGCTGGATGGGTAAGAAACACAAACATGTTATCTCAGTTTTATTTTCTACTTCTCAGTTTATTTCAACCGTTTTTCTCCTCGGAAATGAAATATAGGTTTACTGTAGGAGGTTTGGAAAAAAATAGGAAAATTCTGAAGAAAATAAAATACCGGTAATCCCACCACCCAGAAGTTACCACTGTTAATATTAATATTATATTATTATATATTATATTAATATTTTGTTCTGTATCTTTCAGTCTTTAGAAAACAAGTATATACACCTACATATTTGGAAACTTGGATCACGCCCTAATCTTTCTTGCAACTTTTCTATGTATCAATATATATTTTTAGTATATTCTCATGCCCTCAGTAATTGATCTGAAACATGGTGGCTAGTGGAGACATAGGGTATTTGGCCCAGTTTTCTTTGACAGTCTCTTATTGTTGGGCATCTAGACTACTTAAATTTGTTTCCTATATATCTGTGATGAACTTGGGTCTAATTGGCAATTAATGATGATTTGATTATTCTTTTTAAAATGAATGAAAGTTAGATTGCCTTTTTTCCCTCCCTGCCATCCATTCATCCATCTATCCATTCCTGGTTTATGAACACTTGATTTATCATGGTTTCACAAGACCAGTGTCTGCCCCATATTAATAATTTCATCCTGGGGCTGTAGAGAGTATAAATTGTTCTATAAGTCACTGCAGTCTTTTAGTATTCTTAGTACTATTTAGTATCATGACCATCTGTCTTAGAACTATCATATCTCAGTGCTAGAAGAGACATCCCCAAAGATTGAGACATCTCCAAAGATTAAGCTGTCCAGTGGTGAGGGAACCATTGTTGGGGATAAGCAAGATGTTCAGAGGGTGTGGGTATCAGCAGTACCAGCTACAACCAAACCAGTTAGGCTTTTTGGGTTTGACATCACCTTTTTTTTTTTTTTTTTTGAAGTATGTCCTGCTAGCTAGTTGATCTAGTCTAACTCCATTCCTCTCATAGATGAGGATACTAAGGCTTAGAAATGTTAAGTGACTGACATCTTTCATAGTTCTCTATCCCCTGGCATTTGTATTTCCCTTGACTGGCAGCACCCTATTATATTTCGTTCCGTCAGTGGGCTCAGACTCAAGAAAGAATAAGGATAAGGAGGTGGTTTCCTCTCATTCAGTTGAACCTTACTCCATGTTTTTGAGACTGACAGAGTGATCTGTTTGTGCTTATTAGCACAGAGTTGCATATTCATTTGCCATTCATTTTCCCCAAACACCAAGTTATATGGCAAATATCAAACACTGCTGACTGGAGAATATTCTACCAATTTTAGTGCTGGCTAATTATCAAATAGGGACTGTCAATCCTAGTACATGTTCTCCTAGTCCATTACTGGGCAGGTGGAAACAATTCTGGGACTCTCTTTTCTCAGTTATAAAAACAGTGTTGAGTGACTCAAAATCTATGGGTACTTAGAGCTCCAGTTTGGGGTTCAAGGAAAACAGTATGAAAGGAGTAACATGAGCTTTGCAAATTGAAAGTACTATTTTGGAGATCATGTGGGGTTTGGATCCTCATGACAGGCTTTATGGAAGAAGTGGAATTCGAGCTGGCTCTTAAAGATAGGATTTAAAGAAGCAGAGGAAGAGTCGAGAGAACACTGCAGGAGAATAGTGTGAGCAAAAGGATGGGGGCAGGGAAATAGAGAAGAGCAAGAACTGTTTGCTGGCATGGCAAACAATAGAGAATTAAATAAGATTGAGACATACCAATGAATTCTATTTCTTTCTTCATCCATTCCACAAATATTTGAGTGTCTATTACGTGCCTGAAGGAGCTTATATTTTAGAGGGGGAAGATCAATGGTAAACAATATAGGCACACATACATATGGTGCTGGTAAGCCTCATGAAGAAGCCTCATGAAGAAGACTAGAGAGTAGAGAATGTTTGATAGGTGTAAGTGTACAGCTCTTTGAGATGGATTGCTCAGAGAAGGTCTCTTGCATAACATCTGAGCAGAGACCTCAGAGATGTGAGGAAGGATGAGATGGAGACAGTGGGAAAAGTAAGGGGGAAATGTAAGTACAATATCCTAAGGTAGATATATAGAACCTATTCCCAATAATCACCCCAGTTCTCCCTTATGCTTGTATTCAGAGCCCCATTCATGTAATTAACCCTCGTGTTATTAAAGGACTTTCATGACCTTCATGTCACGGAATCAGGGAAAGTATTTCCTCCCCAGTCTCCTGTGACTAGCTTGGGCACAGGCATGTGATCCTCTTATGGTCAGTGATCATGAGGTGTAGTCTTCTGTGTGGTGGGGACTTCTGGGAAAGTTTTCCTCTCTACTAAAGAGAACATTCTCTGGGTGTGGTTGCATCTACATGTGATGCCTGTAGTAGCCATCTTACATCCATGAGGGGGAGTTTTGAATTGAAGGTGGCAGAGCAGAAAGATGGAAGAACTTGGGTCCTTAGTGGTATCACGATTGGTGAATGAACCCTGGAAAGCATCTTACCTTTGGATTCTGGTTATATAATAAAGCCTTATTATTCAAGTAACTTTTAGCTGCATATTCTGTTACTTGCAACCTAAAGCATCCTGAAAAGTACAAAAATCTTAGAACAGTCTTCTTTGTCTGATGCATTTCATTTAAGATCTGCTCAAATATTACCTTGTCTGGAAGACCCTCTCCAATGCTACATTAAATAGGACAAAGGCATAGCTTCACCTCTCACACTGAATGAATGTGTACACTTGACCTTGTATACACTTAAGTTCAAGCTAGTGGGTAGCCTCAATCTGTAGTCTGTGCATGGGGAAGGAGACCCTGGGAGTTCCACAGTGCCGTTTGGACTGAGTCTCCCTCCCCTGCTGTCTCCTCACATGACTGTTGCTCAGGTCCGTCTTCATAAGTGGTGATTTCAGGATCCCATTTGCTCCACATAAAGGTGAGTGATTCCGTTTATAATAAATCTCAGGATGGTGTACATGCTATCATTCCCTTCATTTGACCTTGGTGGAACAGGCTGATGGGGCAGTGAAAAGTATGATATGAAAAATGAGTGAGCAGAGCAGAGTGAGTAGTGAATCAGTCTTGTGTGTGATTAGCTGTGAAAAAATCTCACCAACATGACTCAGAGTACACTTTTTCTTTTTCTTTTCTCCCTTTCTCCATCCCACCTCTCCCCATAATACCTTGTCAGTCACCTGACAAGTGAGCTCGTCTTTACTAGCCATCACCAGATCCTTACAAGGCTTCCTGGATTGTGAACTCTGGGGTAAGGGAAAGTGGGCTGGCAGGAGGAAAATCTTTTTCTGGTTAGGGGGTATGGGTGAGCAGCAAATGGAACACAGCTGAAGCCCTAGGGAGTCCCTTCCAGGGGCGTGTTGAGAAGACCCGAGTGTGATAGGATGACTTTGTAGGCATTGTAAATCTGCAGTTATACCTGAGGACTCAGTGACTCGCGTTTGAGGTCTCCATCAGTTCCATTTGCAGAGTCAAACCCTATAAAAACAGGGTGATGGGACGGTAAATCAGGTTTCCTGGGGGAATCCTGGGATCCTGCCACAGAAGGCTTGAGCGCATAAAACGGAAACTTGCCTTTAACGGCATGGCTCTTATTGCCATGCTGCAGAGGCCACCTTGGTGGCACATGGAAGTGCTTTTGGAAGAGAATTCCCTGCCGCAGTTGATCTCTCTGGGGATACTCTCTGCCTCACTATCCTCTTGATGTGACATCTTTAGGCCAGGAGGCCATTGGGGGGATGTGAGGGGGATGAGTGGTCAGAGGTGCCTCATCTGGCTAACTTGACCAGGCAACTTCAGTTAGTTGTTCAGTCTCACTGCGGAACCTATGGATTTGACATCCTGCCCTTCCAAACAGAGAACATATGTTCATTTTAAGGACCAGCAGAGTGTGTTCATTGAAATAGGCACCTGCTAGCAATTCCTCTGATGGGGATTATGAAAGTGACCTTCATTCCTTATTTAGTTCTCCATGTGTTCTCCGGCCGCTGGGTAAAACTTCAGTAGTTGAGATACTTGGGGCCAAGGTTTGTCCTAGGTATTGGACAAAAAATTAACTTTTAGATTTTTAAAATGTTTTATGTCTCAAAATGTAGTCCGCAGCTAGTACAGGGTTCTTAGAGGATGTGTTAAGTGAAAAACAACAAAACATTGTAATTAGCTTTTTAATTTTTTTCCTGTATAAATGGATGATTTTTCTCAAGAGGGTCAAACCTGACCCTACAATCTTATTTGCACCATTTATTGTGTATCAGTTGCCACAATAATGCTGCTCTTAAAAAATATTCCTATACCTAGTGGCACTCAGTGATGAGCAGTTATTACCATCCTCAAAGGTTGGCAGATTGGCAAAGATCTGTTTCATGTTGTAACTCTGTGCATTCATTGTGCTCCTCTCCTTCACGTGTCTCTGTTTTGCCTGGAAGCAATGGACTTTCCAGGCTAGCTCTTCTGATTTCAGATGTTGAAGGCTCACAGAGGGCAGAGGAAATATGTGATGCTTTGAAGTGTAGACTCAGAACTGACCCATTGTCATTTCATTCCACATTCCATGGGTGTAATGATATCTTGCAGTCAAGACCATCATCAGTGTATTAGGGAGAAATACTCCAGTGGTAGGAACTACAAAATCACAGGACACAGGGCTTAGGTACATGGAAGGTGAAGAATTGACAACAATCTTTCACTGCCCTGTTAAATTTAGTCAACATATAATTTACTAAGCACCTGTCATGAGGCTCATTGGTTCTCCATCACAAACAGAACAAAATTCAACTTAAGTATTATTCTTTTTTTAAAGATTGATTTGTTTATTTTAGAGAATGAGAGAGAGAAAGAGAAAAAGAGCTGGCGGCAGGGTGTGTGTGGTGGGGTAGGGGGTGGGGAACAGAGAGGGAGAAGGGGAGACAAAATCCTCAAGCAAACTCTCAGCTGATTGAGGAGCCTGACATGGGACTTGATCCCAGGACCCTGAGATCATGCCCTGAGCCGAAACCAAGAGTTGGCTGCCTAACTGACTGAGTCCCTCAGGCATCCCAACTTCAGTATTTTTCAAAACTTCCAATGTCTTACGTGAATTAGTAAGGTTTTACTGTAAAAATAGAGTAGGTATTTGGTAAAAGCATGTAACAAAAGTAGAGTTTAGAAACAGGAGAAGAATATATATTGAGAATTCTTTCCATCATTGTGTGTGCCCTTTGTAACTGTACATGTGAACAGTCATGTTTATGAACGGTGTTGCAGACAAAAATAAATATTTCAAAGAGAAAGAGTATCTCGGTCAATAACCATTTACTCCTATCCTGGGTCTGGGTTGTTAATTTTGGTTATTTGACGGAGTTGAGCTTGTAGAATAACGTGAAGCAGGTTAACAAATCATCAGAAGGAGCCCTAAGAGAATAAAAAGAGAAATAGATGAGGGTAAATTTTCATTTGGCATTCATTTCCCCAAAGATAGAGTCGTACAGCAAACATTACAAGATTGACAATTGGGTAATAGATGCATAACATGTCCAAACAGTGAAGCTGTTCTTCAATTAACACCCAGCCCTGCAATGCCATCTGGACTACCGAGTTCACGAAGGATGTGGGAAATTTGGCAAAAGTCCAGAGGAACTGTAGTGATAACAATGATTTGCAAAATGATCTATCTGAAGAGCTTTTTGGAGTTCGCGTTATTTGCCTAGAGAAGAGAAGCTTGAGTGACACTCTCCTGGTGTACCGAGGTGGTTTTATGTGAGCAGGTAACCAGCTGCTCTCTGTCTTAACTAGGAAGTAAATAAAAAGGAAAAGGTTGACATTTCAGCTTGTTCAAATTAACTGAGACCTACATTTCACTTGTTAAGTTTTGTAGTGGTGACCCTGGGTTGTTTCCAAGTTGTGGAGTGTTTCTCCAGAGAAGATCTAATTTTTTTTTTTTAACTTTTTAAAAACTGTTATGTGGGAAAGAAGCTCCTTCTCTTACAGGGGCCTATGTGTTACTCTCCCTGAAGGCGGGGAATTTGAACCTTGCTGAAAATCCGTGTGTTTGGATGTTGAGGAGAAAGTAGGGTTGTGCACAGCCTTTAAGGGTTTCTCTCATTCTCCTGAAGTGAGGATGGTGGTCCCCTCCAGTCTTATTTCATATGCTTGTTATCCTGAGAAGGCCATGATCTATTCAATCTACTCATGGACTCTGTCATGGAGAGCAGTAAAGAGTGAGAACTTTCCATGGGAAATGGAAGGTCCACTTAATCAACTGATTTATAAGCTGGATATGGTAGGGCCTGATTTAAGAGTCTTGAGAAGTTCTTTTCCCTGTGTATTTTAATATTGGGTAGTTTATACAAAGGCCTCATAATTTAGAGACTGGGGCCCAGAGCAATTCTTTGCATTCAAGTACACATTTACAATGTCTGTCTTGCCTATTTAAAATAAGATGTGAAAATTCACAAATGGCAAATTCTTTGTGTTGTTTTCTACTTAACCCCGAATTACTATATATCATACTCCAAGATTGCCTAAATTTGCAGTAATATAGATGATTGAGTTTATGTCTTATCATATAACCCACTGTCTGAGAAGTCTGCAGCAGACGTCAAACTTTAGTAAAATATGAAAAATATATACACGGTAAGGAAGGAAGAATAAGCATGTAAGAGGGCACACAAAGGTGCATTGCAGTAGTGTGGGGAGAGCATGCGTGCAGGAGACTGCTACTGGTATGACCTTATGGGTGTCACTTAACAACATGTCTTGGGCTCTCCACCTATGTAATAAAAGACTTGGATTAGGCCACCGCATGATTGTTTTCACTCTGAAACCCTCTGATTCGTGGTCTGTGTTACAACTCTCTTGGAGAAGATGCTTTGTTTTCTTAGCCCATTCTGTGAGTGGAAATACCCTCAAAGCATTAATCTTTATCCAGTGTAACTGAGTGGTCTTCTGGGTAGACTAGGAAAGCCTGTTGACTTCTGAATTCACAGTCGCAGATATCAGCTTTTGGACCATCCCTTCCACTCCCACATTCTTGCCCACATTGCTAATCATGGCATCTCTTCCCATTGAGCCAAAACTCTGCCTCAGAATCCTCCTCATCACTGCCTGCCACTATCAAGGGAGCAGGGTGGGCTATTGAGATGAAACCTCTTTACTCACTCTGTCCTGGGATGTGTAGACGTCTGAAGACGGGAGGGGTGTTGGTGGTGGGAATCTAAGAGAAGTAGACACTGGCTTGAAAAAACATCTAGTCTAAAGAAACAGGCAAGAAAGTGTGGGAAGTGATCATGGGCTGGGGTTAGTTTGGGTTTTCATCAAGATGTCTCAGAGAACAGCTCTACTTTAACTCTGCGTTCACATCTTATGGGTTCAGAGAATGCTGTGGAAGATAGGTGGAAATGATTTAAGACACTTTTCAACAAATACATGTTTGAAAGTCAGTAGTCTTTTGCATCACCATTTTGTGTTGGCTCCGATCTGAAGCTTTTTTGCAATTTACAGTAGGTGACATTAGCCTTCGAACCGAATAGTTTTAAAGCTGTCCTAGCTATGGGACTTGTCATTTAGTATCCTGGATGGCTCTCTGCTCTGAGCGTCTTTGAAGACCAGGCTGGGAGTGGGTGAGGTGAGAGTAATTTTGTAGTTGGTGAGACAGAGAAGGTAATCATTTTTATGCATGCGTAACGGATGTATAATTTCTGTGTGTTTTATAAGGCATTTATTATTCTATGTGCCTTATTTGAAATGTATGGTAAAAACATGGCAAAGGAGAAAAATATATTAAGATTGGGGGTTTCATTGTATTCATAAAAAGCTGTTGTCAAATCCCTTGACTTTTTTTTACAATGAAAGAAAATGTCCCTAGAGATGGGGTATCAGGGTTTCTGGATGAATTCCTCTGGCGTAACCTAGATCTTTAGAATGTGAGCAGCACTGCTGAGGCTCTGGGCTCATCTCTCTGTTCCCAGCTCAGCTCAGTTATGCACAAAGGTCCTTCTCTAGGTGACATATCATGTTGTATTCCAAAGTACACTTTCTTTTAATTTACAACTTAATTTTCAACCTAATTCAGAAGATTGATACTATAATGCTATTTGCAGAAGTATTGAAATGTCAGTAAGTTTTATTGTAGTAATAAAGAGTATTCCATATATCACACACTCTATAGGGATCCTTGCTTTTTGCATAGATCTTCATAGCAACAACCAGTGGCTAAATGCTGGCAATCATTAATTTTTAAAGAAGACATGGTTATGACGAGTTGAGGAATTAAGGCTGGTGGTGAAGAATGAACTTTAATTTTTTGACTTTTTTTTTGGTTGCATACTAAGGTGAGGCGACAGCAAGATGATAAAAAATGGCCCAAATCCCAGGTTCCTAATACTTAAAATGCTGTCTGCTCATAAAAAGATTTCAGTTAGGGAGAGGCCATCTTTGAGCTCCTTGTAACAAATGGGTATCAGTGGCCCATGAAATAATCAATGCCACTAATCCATCCTAGGGCCTGCCAATATGTTAATGGCCCTGGTGCATCGTTATTGCTACAAGACCATAAATCATTCTGGTACCAGAATGCATCGCTGTCGAGGCCTCAAACCCCTCGCCTGGAATAAAATGCTGTCTCCTAACAATTAATGTCCAAACATTTTGCAGCTTTGTGCCTTGATTGTTTTCAGATGCTAAAAAAGTAAGTAGGACAGATTGTAAATCAATAAAACTATAAGACAAAGTGTTTTAATAATAAGAAGGTTCAGAGTAAATCATAGTTTTGTGTTTATTATTGCTTTTGGGATTATAAATAAGGAGTTACTTTCTACTACTCAGCACGGCTACTGAGTTAACATGGGGGTACCAGGTCCAGGGTAATCTCTCTGAATGGGGCTTCCTTCTGTTACATCACCCTGAGAAGCAAAACCAGGCCAACTGAGTCACAAACCTATTATGTACTGTAGGGCAGGGTTTAGTATACAGTGGATCTGTTTCGGTGCCAGTTCAAAATAGCATAAGATAGTTTCTTTGGCAGCCTGAGGCTTCAAATAGCCAGTATGATGAAATTTCAGTATGTGGTTGTTTATTTGGCTATGGTGACATAGGTGATGGGATAATTTTAAAACAGCAACCCAGTTAGTTTGGGTCCCCAGGAGCCTTTACTCACCTCTTTTCATGAAATTATCTGACCTGGTAGGATGACTTGGGCTGTGCAAATACATGTGCTGAACTATAGGCAAACCTAAGATGATCTCATTTAGGAAACAGTTGCATTGGATTGATCCGATTCTTCTTGGTTGGTGTCAATTTAGTTCCCTATCGAAGGTGTTGAGAAACACGATGGTAAGTCATTAACTGCGCCTTATATAGACAAAGTTCATTTGTGCCCATTATGGTGTTACTTGTTCTACAACTATACTTTCGGCATGAGCCTCTGTGCATTATCCAGCCTGGAAAGGTGGGCTTGTCCTCTGCTTGGGAGCGATAAACCAAAGGGAAGCAGTTTGTGGGGTTTGCCATGATGGCTGATGAGCTGCGTTGACTCAGTGTGGACTCAGACCCCAAGTGGAACTGGGGATGTTGATGGGCTGAGCACATTTCCTATGCCAGGCTATGAAGACAGTAAACAACCAAGTGGAAACAGTAGAATTTGGGGCAGTGATTGGGATTAGCTTTAGCTTTTAGTTTGAGCTGTGATGTTGAAAAGACACCGTGTTCCCACCCCTCATCATGAATCGTTAGGCTCCCAAACACACATTCAGCAGCTGTCATATAGAGGGAGGGGGAGGAAGCTCTTGGTCTCTGACAGGACACCCCCTTCTAGTAGCTGTATGTCCCTGGCGCCCAGCTCTGATGGGTGTTCGTAGTTTATTTTGGTGCTCAGGAAATAGCACAGGAAAAGGCCAGAAAAACAGTGGCTCCATATAGACAGAAAGACAATTAAAACTGATATGACTCTTAACAGAAGTGGCAAGAGCAGGCAGGATGGAAGTAATTTATTCAACGAATTGTCCAAATACATAAAATTGCACTGATGTATGGTGTAGCGGTGGGACAGTGGAAAATTTGATAGTTGTTTCCGTTGTATGAATTACTCAGACAGGATGCCTTTGTGAAGTATGGGGGTTTGTTTAATGTTCTGACAACAATTTAGATCCTGTTATGGTTATTGCAGTGTAATGCCGTAGTAAAAATTGAACATGACACACCAGCAATTTATTATTTGTGTGTTTTTTAACCTTGAGTATCGGATTGTTTGTCCAAGCATATCCTTTGATTTGCTATGAAATTTATTGTTGATAAAAACAATCAGATTTCCATTAGAAGCAAAATATATATATATATATATATATATATATATATATATTTTTTTTTTTTTTTTTTTTTGCCATGAACCATAGATTTAGGGGAAAAAATTCAAACTAGGCTACAGGACTTATGACAGGTAGACTCATGACATTATATGGTAATTCAGCATGAAAGAATAATTGTGACACTCTACTTGGTTGTGGAGTATAATCGTGCTGTGAGGTTCAATTCACTGAAAGGCCAAATTATCTTCAACTACATTAGTCTGACAACCTATAATGCTTTGCAGAGGCAATTTGTAGACGTTTCACAGAGTGCCAGCAAACAGGGCTCCCCATTATGCCACCCATTAACAAATTTGTGTAGGAAAAAAGTAACTTTTCCATTTTCCTGACTGTTTTCAAGCTTTGCAACATAATAAATATCTAATAGTAGTATTTGCATTGCCATTTATTCTCTTAGTTTTAAAATTCATCTGAGGTGCAGTGGGAGAGATTTATCCCTCAGCTCTGCAGCCCCAGAAATATTGATAGTTTCATTGACTTAAACAACAGCCTGATGCAGTGAAGAAAGTGTGGCACTTGGGGGCAGGAGACCTGGATTCTGGGCTCAACCTGTCTCCTGCCAGCTTTTGTAAGCAGACTCACCTTGGACTTCAGTTGCCTCTTCTCTAAAATGGGGGATATAAGACCCTCATCTAAGAATCTCTGTGTGAGGGTGAAGAGAAGTGGTTCTCCATATTGTTCCGAGCCTCTGGACAATTGCTTTGAAGAAGTTCAGGAGTAGGGTCCTGTCAGCTGTTTCCATCCTGCTGGTTTTAGGGAATGGAGCTATGAGGTGGACAAGTGTGAGGCTCCTTGATGGGGATAGAATTTCCTTCTGAGCTTCTATTGCTTGATGGCACCTGTCTGTGAATGCCCCTTTCCAGAGCAGAGCCCAGGGCTATGCCGAACTGGAGTGTTTGCCTTTTATCATCTCAAATACAGAGTAGGCACGTTGACTTTTTTAAAGAATGAAAAAGCTACTCCTGTGCTATAGAAATTTAGGGATGCAGCATATTTGATGAACTTTTTAGAAAAACATTATTCATAAATCATGTCAGACGAGTCCTAAAATTGTTGGTTATGGATGCAGGTGTTTCTGCATGTGGGGATGTACAAAGCTGTCTGGCTCAATGTCCTAAATATTTAATAGGATTTTTTCCATTTTCACTTGGATTTGGGGAGCTGGGAACATCCAGGCCCCCCCTTTTTTTCTAAAGGCCAGTACCACATCTTTCAATTTATTCCTCTGACCCAATGCTTATCTCTTGAGATGGGTATTACTGAATTGAAATGAGAGTTACAGGAGCAGCAGGTTTGCAAAGCAAGGCTGGGACAGCAGAAGTGGCCTGAGGCACCTTTCTCTTCTTTGTCTCCTTTATTTAGCTCAAGGGGTCCTGTAAAAGGGTCTCACACCTCGGGAATGAATGGGCCTGGGGATAAATCAATCTCTCCATCTCTAGTAATTGATTTATAATTTATGATTTTATGAATCGTCAAACTTCCTACACCATTTTTGAGTAGGGGTTGTGTAAATCACTCTGTGTCACACAGTGGTGTTAGACCCAACGTCAGATACTTGACCCTTCATTATGACAGGCCATTAGGTCTCCTACCTGCTGCTTTCAGAGGAGGTAATGGCTTTTCTTAAGGGTAGATTGGGATGCAGCCCTTCCTAGTAGAATCTAAAAGGTGCACTGCCCTTTTGGTTGTTTCTGTTTAACTTGGTCTAAATTCCAAGCCATTCAAAACAAAACAAAAGCAACCCCAGAATATTTTAATTGTAATATCCAAGGACTGTATCTACCCTTGTCTGACTGGCTGAAAGGGTTTTTGCTTGATTATTAAAGCTCTTTTGGTTTTAGAAAAATTTAGGGAACATTTCTAGACTTTGAGACTAAAGCTATTGAATGAGTGGTCATGGGTGAATATTTTTCCCTTTGCAAGTTGAAAAAAAAAAGTGCCTGTGAATATTTGTGTGTATGTATCCCCTGCCCTATGGTCTGATACTCTAGGGACTTGGGTTTCCAATGTGTGGGTAGTATCTGCAGGGGGACTGTGAAGAGAGTGTAAACAGTGTCGTGTGATCAGTCAACACTAGTGGAAAAATCAACTTCAAGTTTATGTACTATGGAGGAGGAATACTCACCTCCTCTTTGGTATGAAGGATAACCCATGTGCAGAAGACACAAATGAAAGCCAAAGGACCGCGTTAACAGGGAAGACACAGGAAGCATGAGTGCAGTGATAGTGGGGAAAATTCATACAAGAAGGAAAAAAGTTGCAGTGGGGTTGTTGGCGAGTGGGGGTAATGGATTATTTTGCAGGTCTGGAGTCCCAGTGGTATAGTTAAGGACAAGCTGGAGCATTCATGTTTACGCATAATGCTCTCCAATGTAATTTTCGGCTGAACTGTTGCTGACTTACTTAGCATTCGTAGGTCAACCACCTGCAGAAAGGGCATGTAGGTAGATTATTGTTGACTTTATGGTTATAGAACCTAGCTAATCAGTGCGCCCGCTGGGCTATAACTTGTTATGCCTGAGTGGTTTTTACACCAGGTCTTAAGATTTCTTACTGGCAAAAGGGAAAAACACTCATTTCTCATGACCAAGGCCCCTACTGGGAGGGAGGCTCTCATCTCATGTGGAGGGAATATACAGTGGGTAAAACTCATCATGATACAGGGGTTCCCAGAGTGTTTTAAATATGACCAATATAGCTCCTTAGCCCTCCTTTGGAAGATGGGGGGGGGGGCGGGTCATAGAATGAAAGCTTATGTAACCCAAGAAGATAAGCCTGCTGGGGTGTAGGGGACAAATTGCTTGCTGTGTTCTCGGATTTTTGAGACCTCTGTAACTTCCTATACCAGCAAGTTGGGTAGCCAGTTGTGGGTATAATGATTCTCTCATAGTCATTCTTCATGTGGAACCCCAGTTGTTTTCAGATGCGGAAGACTTTTTCATTCTGTTGGTTTTCTCAGTGTTTGATTATACAGGGTTCTAGTTCATGCATAGGCCAGCGCATGGCGCCTGGGAAGTGCTGCCTTACAAATTGCTTTGACCTTTGATGTTCAGGTAAAGGTCACTGGTTAATTTTGCATTGTGTACTGCCTGCTTCACTAACTTTCAACTAGCTTTCCTCCCTTGAATAAGTCGGTGAACAATGTCCCCTGCATTCAGGTTCTAGCTTGCTTCTCTGATATTAATCTCTGCCACCCTTTACCTGATTTCTCTCTTGTGTGATGATGTTGTATGCATGTTTCCGTGGGATGGAACCTCGATCAGTTAAAAAGCGTGGGAGATATGAAAGGTCAGCATGACAGATCTGTCCTCTGAGTGTCTGTATGTGTGTTTGGGTAGCTGAGCTCAGCTGACCACGGAAGACAAATAAGGAATGTGAGGAGTGCTACCTCGACAGCCTTAGAGTTGAAAACAAAATATCTATTGTGGGAAATACGAGTGTTAGGGCATCGTGTTAGAAATCCTGGAGAAGAGTTATATTCTTGTCTTCATTTGGAAAGGTCACAGACTTTATTTGCAGTAAGACATGTGTAGGTTATAGCTTGCTTTTCTTTTTTTCTACCTTTAAAAATGTGTATCATATGCCCACCCTATGTACATTTTATGAATGCTTATTTTAACCAAGCACGTTCTTTAACGTGACAATGCAAAAAAAAAAATCTTCAAATATGATTTTAGCAAGTTATTTTACATCACAAAAGAAGATGATAATCTGTGGGTGTTTCTGTTTCTCTCGGTTAATTTCTTTTCTATTTTTATTTTGTGGAATTGAAAAAGGACATTTCTAGTGATGGTATGAGGCTCTTCTAATTTAATTTTATTGTTGTATACCTGTCTCCACTAAAAATGCTAATGTTGTCTGCCAGAAGATATGTCTTACGTTTCAGTCGGCATCATAGATGGGTTTGTTTCCTTTTTTTTCTTTTTTGCCCCTTAATGAGAGGGAAAAGGGAAAGAGAACATATTTTTTTTTTTTTGCTTATAATAAGCCAGACAATGACTTATACATTATTTCATTTAATTTTTATAATAATCCTCTGAGGATGTTATCCCAATTTCACAGATGAGGAAACTGAGGTTTAGAGGGGTTAAATAACTTGCCAGAAGACACACATACAGCAGTAAGATTTGAAGAAAGATGTTGATTTGACTCCAAGGCTTGTGCTTTTTTCCATGCTCTCAGACTACACAATCTTATTCCTAAATATACAGCATCTCTAGCCACACTAGAAAAGAATCTCCAAATAATAATAACCCACAATACTGAAAAGTGACAGAGACTGTACATATAACCCTTCTGTTTTTTTTTTAAAGACTTTATTTATTTTGAGAAAGAGAGAAAGGGAGGGAGTGTGTATGTGAGCTGGGGGAGGGGCAGAGAGGGCAGAAAGAGAATCTCAAGCAGATTCCCTACTGAGCCCCAACATGGGGCTTGATCTCACAACTATGAGATGATGACCTGAGCTGAAATCAAGAGTCCGATGTCTAACCAACTGAGGCACCCGGGTGTCCCTGTGCATATAACCTTTCATAAGAAATTACCACTAGTCATTAAAAAAATTCTTGAAATGTTTTTGAACATTTATTATGTGCCTAGTTCTTTCTGTGCTTGAAGCAGTGCACATGAGCTCTGTGTACGTGTGCGGGTGTAGGGTGATGACACAAAGATGTTAGAAACTTGAAAACATGGTTCAGGTCCTTAAGAAAGGCAGAGAAGACTAATCTGAAACTTGAATTAGTGGAGAACACTAATACATGAAGAAGGCTAAGTTACACTATGAGTCAGGATAGAGGAGCTGTAATAGCTTAGGAGAGAGGGTGCGTGGGAAGTAGACAACACGGTAGGAACTGTGGGTCTTGATCAGAGCCTTAGGAAGGAGTGTCAGATGTTGCAACAACGTGTGTGCTCTGTTTCTGGGACTCGGAGGCATTAAGCCCATGTAGGAAAATGGATATACCAAGATGGTGGCTGATGGGAGTGAAGTGTGTATTTTGGGTAGATGGAGATGTGGGTCTGTGTGGGTGTGAGGCAAGGGTGGTGGTGATCTTGCCAGTTTTCCCTTGTCCTTGGTATACAAACCATGCTGAGCTCCTCTCACTGTGTCTGAGTTTAGCCTACCTTCTCATCTCTGAGCCTCTGAATCTATTGCTCCCTCTAGATAACACTGATTTATTACCCTTTGGGTTTAAACTAAAATATTGTTTCTTCTGGGAATTCCTTCCTGATTTCCCCATTAGGTCTAGTTCCTTTGCTTTGAGTTCCCTTAGCAGTCTCTCCTCTGCCATTTTTGTTTTGTTTTGTTTTGTTTTTTGCATTTTATTTGTTGCATTTTATTGTAACGATTCATATAATTATTTCTCTCACTAGACAATAAATGCCAGTGAAGGGAGGACAGTTAGCAGAGAATCAGGCACAGAAATAGCAGGTGATCAAATCATTTTTGAATGAGTTAATGAATGAGTAGATATGTTTAAAATGTATTAGTCAACTGGAAAAGCCAGATAGTTGCCTATGTTCTTTGAAGTGAGAAGGAAGGTTCATTGATTGATGAACCTTCTTTGACGGAGTGGGGCCTACTCAACAGATAAGACAGATTTGTCATCAGGTCCCCAGGTTCATCCTTCGTTGTCCTCTAAGGAATCTCCAATCGGTCCTTTGGTCTATGTGAGAGTGATTTGTCATTTTATCCAGACTTCTCACTGGTGGAGGTCCTGATGGGAACTTCTGGTATGAGATAGTATAACTGCTCAACCACCCTCAGTAATTTAAATTTAGTTTCTTGGGGAGGGAGAGGTAAAGAAACTAAGCCATTACAAGCCATGGCAGGAGGGGGTTTATGTGTATGTGTAGTGGTAGCTTCTGTGGACACTCCGTGACATCTCACTGTAGCACTTAATGATTGAACAGGGACAGGGCACACCTAAATGAAGTGATGGGATGAATCCTTAGTCGTGTGCATCTGGCTGCTTTTAACCCATTCCTGTGTCATCCTAGTTTTCTTATAACACATCACTGAAAACCTCCTTTCACATTCCCCCTGAAAGCTACCGTGACCCACACCGTCACTGACAGTGACAGAATTTAGTGATGTAGGTCTTCTTCTTTTAGGGATGATAATGCACTTAAATTTTTCTATAGAACACTGTCTTGGTCTTATTCACTACAATCTGTCTTGTTCCAGGGCCCTTCTAGAATGTATCTCATGAGCTTAAGGCACGCTGTTTATGCTTCCCTCATTTCTGCACACCTGTCCTCTTGAGTGTCTCCAAGGACAGCTATGTGCTGCTCTTTCTACCATCGACCCATCAGTAGATGCACAGTGGCCACAGCACCACTATTCACCCCTTCAGGATGCTGATGACTTGTTCCCTCTCTGCCCCAGGGAGTGCAGACATTGGCCAACCCATTTGGGGTGAGGTGCTCCAGCCCTCTGAGAACTGCTAAGGTTAGATTTTCTAGCTCTTTGATGAGTGCATCCTGTGGGACCCAACGGAGAGGCCTGCTGTGGTCCACAGCCTGTCACTCCATCACAGAAGGAAATAAAATTGGCTTTGCATGGGTTGCTCTTCCCAGAACTTGCGAGTTGTTCCCTATACCTTGGGTTTCTCTAGGTGATGGCAAATTGATTGTCTTATGATTTATACACAAGAGCCACAGAGTTTGTTTTTAAGACTTGAGTTTCTTATACAGATCTTAAGCCTGGAACCTTATTTTAGAGACAGGAAATGAATTCCTTTCTTTTTTCCCATGTAAAATTAAATGTACAGGAGTCTTGTTGGGAAGGGGAAAATGAAAAAAAAAAAAAAGTCCAAGCCCACCTCTGCTCGTACTAATCTATACTTTTTAGCAGTTATTTTTTGAGAGAGTGATTTATTTACACTGACAGCTTGTTACTTATGGTAGCTGCTGCCAGCTTCTGAAGTAATCTGATAACGTCAAAATGTGAAGGGAAGCTATAGGCTTTGCCTTGACTGACTTGCTATAAATCATGTACATTGCTGGTGTCTAAGGATGCTTGGGTTGATACTGATGGAAATACAAATCAAATACAACACATGGTAACCCAATTCAGAGCTAGAGATTTTGGATTAAGCCTATTGGATTCATATTTTTAAGTGAAACAGAGCAGCATACCAGTTTGTGTTTTGAAACTTCAAAACTGTCTGCTATGCTAACTTCAAGGACAGCAGCTGCTTTTGAAATGGAAGTGCAAAGAGGCGTGCTCATCATTTACCTTTATTCTTTTATTCATTCAACAACCATTCGTTGGGCACTCACTGTATATTTGTCAAGGGGAAGGTATGACGCTGCTTTATCTATTTACTTGTACATTTGTTAGTCTGTGTAAGCTCTGTGAGGGGAGAAGTTTGCTGTGTTCATCACTGTATACCCAGTACTTAAGACAGTACATGGCCTACAGGAAGTGTTCAACAAATACTTATTGAATGAGACTAGGGATTCCAGATTTTGGGTATCAGTGCTGTCAAAACCCTGATCTCATTTCCCTGGGCTGAACGACTCATTCTTATCTTGGGACTCTCTGTAGAGTCCTTTATAATCTTTTATATAGATTTCTGGTAAGGCACCTTTCCTACTGTAAAATAATTGTTGGTTTATATGTTGGTCTCTTCAGTTACAGGACGAGCTCAATCTAATAGGGCAGAAACCATGTCTTTATTAACCTTGGACTTACATGCCTGGCACATGGATGGTAATGAATAATTGCTTGTAGTAGTGCTATGGCATAATTCTTAGAAAATGAACCATCTATATCTCTGTATTTTCAAAAGAGTGTAATGATACTGAAGAAATTTAAAGTAAATGTGCTCTGCAATGCCAACAGTGCTCATCTTGCCAAGTACTCTAGGAGATGATTTTTATAGCATATTCCTTTGGTTTACCTGCTTTTTCTAATTTTTCTAGAGTGACTAAGTATTAACTGTGAAATCAAATAATAGTAAAGGGGATGGCATTTAAGTCCCCCCCGCCAACATCTTTACTTTACACTTGAAAGGATACATTTGGTAGTGTGTGTGTGTGTGTGTGTGTATAATAAATTTTTATCGGTTGGCCCAACCAAATGTATCAGGGGAGTTTGCTGAATAATGGGATCCTTTAGTAAATGGAGCACTTATTCTCAAATGTGTCTTTGGTATAAGTTGGGATACTTAACTATTGGGTTTGCTTAAAGGGAGGCATACCTATGTTTCAGAGGGAAGCTTTAATTGATATGGGATACTAAATCATAGGAAGAAATAGTGAGACGTTGATCAGACTTACTCCTAACATTTATAGATTTTGGGCAAGAATACAAATGGAAGCCCACATACCAAATGTCTAAATATTTAAAGTTATTAATCAAGCTGAGCATGATAAATAAAATATACTGTCTTCTTACTGTGCCAAATATACTTGCATTAATGACCTGAAATTCCAGATTTCGATGTAGAATTCTCCATCTCCTTGGGAATTTTTTTTAAAGATTTTATTTATTCATGAGATACACACAGAGAGAAAGAGGCAGAGACACAGTTAGAAGGAGAAGTAGGCTCCATGCAAGGAGCCCGGCATGGGACTTGATCCTTCGTCTCCAGGATCACACCCTGGGCTGAAGGTGGTGCTAAACCGCTGAGCCACCTGGGCTGCCCTCTCCTTGGAAATTTAAGCTGAAACATGGTAGTGAGCAGAAAGCCTGCCCTGCTTCCTTGGCCCACTCACCTTCATTTTCTAGCCCTGGCTGTGTTTTGTCCTATCAAGAATTTTTGCACATGTGTCATGGATGTGTCTGCATGTCCACACTGCATGTCCGTCTTCAACTGTGTCATAAAACAGCTATCTTGCAAATTGGGGTTGGGCACACTGGCTTACTGCGTGGACCAGGGTTGTTCTACCCCTGGAAGTAGGCTCTGGGCCCTTGGGGCAGAGAAATTCAGGGCTTTGGATACCCAAGGTGTATCATCGAAGGTGGATGTGGCATGGTCCTGAGGACTTCATATCCCATGTGGAAGGATGTTGCCTGAAAAAGGCTGAGGCAGTTCAGGGAAGGGGTCTTTTCTAGCTCTGGTTTGAGAGCGGTGCTGCTGGTGATAAAGAAATGCACTGGGAAACTAATGCTTTGTGGCTTCCGATTTAGGGACAAGCTCATGCTTCCTGAATTACAGGCACAAATATCATCTCAGATTTGGACCGCTGTTCATAATATCCAGTGGTCTCAGATTTCAGTGTGTATAAGAGTCTCTCAGGAAGGGATTAAAATGAACACTTGGGCTACACTTTGATGAACTGCCTATGCCCACATGGATTATGACAGCCATGCTCAGGCCACTGCCAAATTCTTGACTTTAAAAGAGAACATGCATGGAAAGCACTTACCACAATGGTAAGCTCTTAATAAATTGTAGCTGCCATTACTGTTAGTGTTCCCACAGCTATTATGAATTGGTTCCCATGTTTTACCATCTAAGAAGCCAGCTAGATTGTATAATTTTCTCTTGTGTGAATGAGAACTGGGAAGGGGTATATATGATTCACATTTGTCATTGTCATATTTGTCATGCCTATCCATCAGCATCAGGTAAACTGTTCCCATCCTATATCTAAAACATGTTCTTTCATCTCCTTGCCCTAACTTCATGAGCAAGCTCTCTTGGCTTTTCCATTTGAGTTCCACAGTTTGACTGTTTTCTCATACAGAGTGAGCAGAATTTTTTTTATAATAAATTTATTGAGTGAGCAGAAATTAATGGGACATTTTATTGAGATGATAATGTGGCCTGTGCTTGAGGCAGAATGAGGGGTCATGTGTTCATTTCTTATCTTGAAATTTAGTTCTTCTTGCCTCACCTTTGCTAACAAAGAAAAAGGCAAAGAGAAATTCTTTCCATAGGAGTTAGTAGTGAGGAGGGTAATGGTTTTCATGTATGAAACAGATTCTTTTAATGTTCTGTATCTTTAAGTAGCGTCAAAGTGGGTGGGGGAGGATAAGAATGTTGGAGATAACCAGTAATCTCGATATACTCTTGGATTTGTCATTCCAAAGTAGGATATGGGTCAGGAGGTCTAAGGGAGGTACAAAAATGAACTTTGATTGTTAATATTCGACTTTGCTTGGAAATAGAGGGAGGATTCTTTTTTTTTTAAGAGGCAAACTGCTCAAACCCTTTACTTTGAAGATTCTTACCATTGCATGGGCCTCATTCAGCTCTTTCTAGTGTCCAGGATACAAAAGGGAGATGGTTCCTGGATTTACAAGTTAGTTGAAGAGCTTGAGATACCTGGCTAATTCTTCATCTGACTGCCAGAGCTGGGGTCCTGTCATCTTCCACTTTGCTACTTGTGTCAAATGTTATGTTTGGTTTGTCTAGGTGAGAAGGACTTGGAGGAATAAGAAAAAACAATTTAAAATAATAAGACTGAGCTGGTGGAAGGAGAAAATATCCAATGGTGATGGAAAAAGAATGAGATCATACACACGGGGATAGCGAGAACAACCACCAGGGCCACTTTAGAGGGATAAAACAGAACTGCCAACCTCTGAAAGGCCCTGCCATGTTGTTTGGTCTCTGGTGAAGAGTGAAAAGTAACAGAATGAGTGTTCAGGAGAGCTGGACTGTAGTCATAAAAATATGGCTTCTGCCCTAGGTCTCAGTTTCCCCAATGTTGAGACCAGAAGATCTTTCATTTCCCTTCAGCGCTGAGAATTTGTTACTCTCATAAGTATAAAATAGTTTATATAAAACTATGGTAACAACAAAGGAAAAGCCTGTAGCAGATAAAAGATTATGATGGAATCAAAGCATAACACCTCCAGTCATCAAATCACAAAGGAAGGCGGAAGGCAAAGAAGGAATAAAAGATCTATAAAATAGAAACAATGAACACAATAGCAGTAGTAAGTCTTTTCCTGTTAATAATAGCTTTATTTTTTAAAATTTTATTTATTTATTCATGAGAGAGACAGAGAGAGAGAGAGAGAGAGAGAGGGGCAGAGACACAGGCAGAGGGAGAAGCAGGCTCCATGCAGGGAGCCAGATGTGGGACTTGATCCCGGGACTCCAGGATCACGCCCTGGGCTGAAGGCAGGTGCTAAACCGCTGAGCCACCCAGGGATCCCCATTAATAATACCTTTAAGTGTAAATGGATCGAATTCTTCCGAAGTCATAGAATGACTAAATTGATAGAAAAACAAAGATCCAATGGCGTGCTGCTTACAAGAGACTCACTTAAGTACACATAGATGGAGGGTGAAGGAATGGGAGAAGCTACCTCAGGCAAATGGTAACCAGAAGAAAGCAGGGGTACCTGTACTTAAATTAGACAAATAGACTTTAAGCAGAAGTGGTCAAAAGAGACAAAGAAGGTCACTGTATAATGTTGAAAGGTTCAGTTCATCAAGAAGATATAACAATATAAATATTTTTTTTTTTTAAGATGGTGATTTTCTTCTCCCACCCTTTCTCTTTTTTTTTTTTTTTAATTTTTATTTATCTATGATAGTCACAGAGAGAGAGAGAGAGAGGCAGAGACACAGGCAGAGGGAGAAGCAGGCTCCATGCACCGGGAGCCCGACGTGGGATTCGATCCCGGGTCTCCAGGATCGCGCCCTGGGCCAAAGGCAAGCGCCAAACCACTGCGCCACCCAGGGATCCCACAATATAAATATTTATGCACCAAACACTGGAGTACCTAAATACATAAAGCAAATACTGATAGAAATAAAAAAGAAATAAACAGAAATACAGTAATAGCTGTAGACTTGAATACCCCACTCTCAACAATGGACAGATCATTTAGACAAAGAATCAGTAAAGGAAATGGCATATTTGAAAAATACTATAGACCCAATGGACTTTACAAACATATACATAACATTGCATTCAACAGCAACAGAATACACATTTTTCTCAAGTGAACGTGGAACATTTTCTTGGACAGATCATATGTTAGGCCAGAGAGCAAGTTTCAACAAATTCAGGAAAATAGTAATTATATTTCGTATATTTTCTGACCACAATAGTATGAAACTAGAAATCACGTAACAGGAGGGAAGCTGGAAGCCTGAACAACCAGTGGATCAAAGAAGAAATCAAAAGGGAAATAAAAAAATTCTTGAGACAAAATGGAAAATGAAAATGGAAACACAACATAGCAAAAATTTATGGGATGCAACAAAAGTAGTTCTAGCAGAGAAGTTCATAGTGATAAATGCCTACCTCAAGAAACAAAAGTTTTAAATAAACACCTTAACTTTAAACTCAAGGAGGAGAAAAAGAACAAGCTAAGCCCAGAGTTAGCAGAAGGAAGGAAAAAAGTGGATTAGAGCAGAAATAAATGAAATAGAAAAGATGAACAAAAGTAAGAGTTGGTTCTTTGAAAAGATAAACAAAATGGACAAACCTTTAGTTAGACTAAGAAAAAGAGATGACCCAAATCCATAAACCTATTAATGAAAGAGGAGACATTACAACTGACAATGAAAGACAAAAGAACATAAAAGACCATGATGAGCCAGTATACACCAACCAAATTATGCAGCGCTGGAGAAATGGATAAATTCTTAGAAACACACAACCTACCAAGACTGAATCTTCAAAGAAATGGAGAATCTGGATTGACTAAAAAACAAGTAAGGAAATTCAATCAGTAGTCAAAATCTCCTAACAAAAACTCATGACCAGATGGTATCACCAATGAATCAAAATGCATAAAGAATTAATGCCAGTCTTCTTCAGACTCTTGCAAAAAATTCAAGAGGAGGTGACACTCTCAAACTCTTTATCAGGCTGCAGTTACCTGATACCAAAGCCAGTTAGGGACACCACAGGAAAAGAAAACTACATACCAGTATCTCTAATGAATATAGACGCAAAAATCCTCAACAAATCAAATTTGACAACACATTAAAAGGATAATACACCATGATCAAGTGAGAGTCATCCCTGAAATGCAAGGATGGTTCAGTATACTCCAATGTATCAATGTCATATCACATTGATAGAATGAAAGATTAAAATTGTATGATCATTCAGTGCAGGAGAAGCATTTGACAAAATTCAACATGCTTGAATCATGATAAAATCTGTGAACAGTGATTATGGGGGGAAGGTACATTAACATAAAAAAAGAATAGAGGGCAGACCCACAGGTAATACCATAATCAATAGTGAAAGGTTAAAGATGTTTCCTCTGAGATCAGGAACAAGACAGGGGTGCCCCTCCCATTCAACACAGTAACGGAAATCCTAGCTGGAGCAATCAGGTAAGAAAACGAAATAAAAGACAGCTTAATCAGAAAGGGATGATTAAAATGGTCTCTGATTGTAGATGACATCATATGTAGAAAATCCTAAAGAGTTCATGAAAAAGTGAATTATGTAGTAAACAAATCCAGTAAAGTTGAATACAAAATCAACATATAAAGATCGGTTGTGTTTCAATACATTAGCAGCAAACTCTGAAAAAGAAATGAAGAAAACCTATATGCAATAGCATCAAAATCAATAAAGCACATAGGAATAAATTTAACCAAGCAGGTGAAATATCTGTACACTAACAACTGAAAGACATTGATGAGAAAAAAGACACAAATAAATGGGAAGATAACTTGTGTTTATAGAAGAATTAATACTGTTAAAATGCCCATACTGTCCAAAGCCATCTATAGATTCAGTGCATTCTAAATGGATTATTTACGGAATCCTGAGAAAGAACACCAAAGCTGTGGAGACATCATACTTCCTGATAAAGCAGTAGCAATCAAAACAGTATGGTACAAGAATAAAAACAGGCACACGGGGGATCCCTGGGTGGCTCAGTGGTTTAGCGCCTGCCTTTGGCCCAGGGCGTGATCCTAGAGTCCCGGGATCGAGCCCTGCGTCG
Organism: Vulpes lagopus; assembly: GCF_018345385.1. NCBI lineage: Eukaryota > Metazoa > Chordata > Mammalia > Carnivora > Canidae > Vulpes > Vulpes lagopus. Next base: position 62,515,338 of record NC_054826.1, on the reverse strand, counting down.
GGTTCCTGGCATGGAGCCTGCTTCTCCCTCTGCCTGTGTCTCTGCTTCTCTCTCTCTTTCTGTGTCTATCATGAATAAATAAATTTTAAGAAATCTTTAAAAAAAAACAAAAAACAGGCACACGGAGCAGAGGAACAGAATGAAGAGCCCAGATATAAATCCATGCATGTATATGGTCAGCTAATATTTGACAAGGTATCCAAAATGTTCAAAGAGGAAAATATTGTCCCTTCAGTAAATGGTGTTGGGAAGACTGGATATTCACATACAAAAGAATGAAACTGGATCCCTGTCTTACACCAGTCACAAAACTAACTTGAAATGGATTAAAGACTTAAGACCTGAAACCGTGAAACTCTTAGAACACATAAGGAAAAAAATTCTTTAACATTGGTCTTGGCAACGATTTCATGGATATGACACCACAAGCTCAGCCAACAAGACCAAAACTCATCATATGGGACTATACCAAACTACAAAACTTTTTCCCCCTTTTGGACAGCAAAATGAAAAAGCAACTTAAGAAATGGGAGAAAATATTTGCACATGTATCTGATACAAGGTTAGTAGCTAAAATATATAAGAAATTCATTGAGACTCATAGCCAAAAACACAAATAATCCATTCAGCAGGTACATGAAAAAGTGCTCAACATCACTAGCCAGTAGAGAAATACAAATCAAAACTACAATGAGATGTCATGTCACCTCACATTTGTTAAAATGGGTATTAGCGAAAAGATAAGAGCTAACACGTGTTGGTGAGGATGTAGAAAAAAAGTAAACCCTTGTTCACTGTTGGTGGGAATGTAAACTGGTGTAACCACTGTGGAAAAAAAGCATAGTTTCCTCAGCAATTTAAAAATATTTTTTTTTACTTTTTTAAAAATTTTTATTTATTTATGATAGTCACACAGAGAGAGAGAGAGGCAGAGAGGCAGAGACACAGGCAGAGGGAGAAGCAGGCTCCATGCACCGGGAGCCCGATGTGGGATTCGATCCTGGGTCTCCAGGATCGCGCCCTGGGCCAAAGGCAGGCGCCAAACCGCTGCGCCACCCAGGGATCCCAGCAATTTAAAAATAGAACTAATTTGTGATCTAGCAATTCAGCTTCTGCATATATATCCAAAGGACTGAAATCACTGTCTCAAGAGATCTGCATCCCTGTATTCAGTGAAACATTATCAACAATAGCCAAGACATGCAAACAACCCAAGTGTCCAGACAGGTGAATGGATACAGGAAACATCAGGTTATCTACTTCATCTATCTACCTGTATCTGTCTATAGGTCTATCTATAGCTTGATCCATATGAATATTATTTGGCCATAAAAAAGAAGGTAATCTTGTCATGTGTGACAGTACAGGTGGAGCTTGAGTGAGTAAGTCAGAGAAAGACAAAAACTGTATGATCTCACTTATACTAGAATCTAAAAAAACCAAACTCACAGAAGCAGAGTATATTGCTGGCTTGCTAGGGGTGGGGTGGTGAGAATGGTAAAAAATAGAAAAGGTACAAACTTCCATTTATATGATGAATAAGCCCAAAGGATGCCACGTACAGCCTGGTGACTATAGCTCACCCTACTGTATTGTGTATTTGAAAGTTGCCAAGAGAGTAGATATTAAAAGTTCTTAGCGCGCACACACACACACACACACACACACAAATTGTAACTATGTGAAGTGATGGGTATATTAACCTTATTTTAGTAATCATTTCACAATATATACTTCTGTCAAATCATATTGTACACTTAGAACTGACATAACATCATAAAAATTTTATCTTCCTACAGCTGGGGGGAGAAAAGAAATTGTTCCTCATAAGGCCTTAATGCTACCAATATTCTGAGTATTATTCAGGGTTCTGAAAATAAATGGGTTACTATCAATTTGCTTACGTGTTCCTTTACTCCATGAATGTTTGTTGAGTGTCTGCTCCTGACTAGGCACCGTGCTCATTGTTGGGGACACCAAGGTGAATAGGCGAGAGCGATTTTTCTGCCATGGCACCTGCTTTTCTGGGGGTCCGCTCAGTGTATACTAACCTACTCAGCAGGCTGTGGTATCAGAAAATGGGATGGAGAGAGTGCCTGGAATTAGAAGAGATTCAAGAGGTTTAAGACACTTATCAAGCATTTTTCTTTTTATAAAGTGTTAGCTCACATATCACTTTCTTGTAGAAGCCTACCCTGGCCCCCCTGATTGAATACTGCAGTTTCTACCCTGATCTCATGCTGTTCTTTTTCTTACCCGTTCCTGTTACGGCTTAGTGCCTTCCAACATATGATATAATTTGCTTATTTATTAGGATAATTGGAGATGATCTGCCTACCTCATGTTGGAATACTTGCCCGACAAGGTCAGAAATCTTTGCGCTTTGTGCAACGGTGTATTCCAAATGCCTGGAACAGTAGTAGGCACTCAATACATATTTGTGGAATGGATTAATAAACGACTCTATGACCAAGGAGTAGAGTATCATAATGATATTGAAGAAAACTTGGTATATTATTCAGTAAGTCATTAGTCTTGAGAAATTGATGACATCAATCTACCAGTGTTGTGAAAGTCTTTTGTTTTGAAGGGCGTGATGTATAGTGGTAAAATAAAACAATATTTTTATTGGTAGAGTGTGGCCAACCACAGGGTAATCTAGCATCCAACTTTGCTTAGGAAAGGCCCTCAGATGTTTCCTTGGTTAGGTTGGGTTGAGCTGTCAGAAATCCCTTTTCTCTTTGCTTCTGTGTAAAACAAACAAACAATCAGCAACAACAACAATTTTCAAACCAAACTCCTAGATCAGTACTGATGTGTATTCTCAGTGGGGATAGCCGCGGTGTGATTTGTGTGTTGCCGCTGGGTTAGCCACACTGGAAGGCTTGCTCCTGCATTATGCTATGACTTTGGGCTCCATGCTCTGTTTTGCTTGGTCAAAACTTCTCTTTATAGTAGCCCAAAGTACACTTTTCAGATTATTGAAACAGTGTTTCTTCTCCTGCCCTTAGGCCTGTGTGGCACTGCAGTACTTGTCACCAGGCACTGTGAGCTACTCCCTCAGCAGGCATTTTCTAGCCTACGCTAGAGAGTCCATCAGAAGCATCTTATCCTAATTTTATGGGCCTACCCATGTGTGTGTGAGGTGCAGAAAGCCTGATGCACACTGTTTATATAAACGTCTCTTACCTCTCTCTACTGTAAAATGCTTACACGTTAGTTATAAACATTTTTTTAATGGGGGGGGGGGTGGCATTTGGGGGGGGGGCAAGGCAGTGGGAGGCAGGTGGCCAAAGAGTAGTTCTAAAGGACCAAATACGTCAGCGTCCTCCTCAAACTCTCCTTCTTGTTTAGTAAGTGAAGGCACGTGAAAGTGGAACATTTGGTGCTTTGCACCAATATCATGGTGTAAAATTATAGTTAGGAATATTGTGTAAAAACCGTAATAGTTCGCAGTTATAGCTATGGTGAGAACAGCAGGCAAGACTATAAGCTTTAATTTATGTTGTGCTTTGGACATTTTTCAGAAACTATTTACCCATTACCTCTTAGGTCAGTGGCCTAATAATGCAACAAAGCACTTTTTGAAATTGCAGATAATTTTCAGTGCTCAGATCTCTGTGTAGTATTGATGGGGAGGGTGGTTGATTAGGACCTTGGGAATTGTGCTTGATGGGAACAATCTGGAAGGAGTGAAAAATTATTAAACACACACAGCGGGAGATGGAGGATTTACCATTGTCGTGCGGTGCTATTAATTCTCATTGCTCGGTACAGCGGCTTGATTGCATACTGTGAATACTGTTTATTGGAGAATGGGTACAATTTTGCTGCAGTTGTTGTAATGTAATACTAAATGCTAATTAGGCTTCTAACAATAATTAGAACCTCTTGCCAGACTTGGAAATAGAAACACTCAATTGAATTTACAGAAACAAAGACCTTTAAGCTATGCCACGAGCAGCATCGACTTCAAGAAGTTTTTTACGTTTTTAGTTACAGAATTGCCAACACATATATATATTTTTATGGTGTGCATAATGAGTTCATTTATGTTCTCGATAGGATTATTTTCAAAAATGAGATAGAGCACACCTCCTCCTCCTCATCGGATGAAGAAAACCTACAAACACAGGTATAACCTGAAATGCACCTTTGTTACTGTGCAGCTGGCAACTGCACGCTCCTGGATGTGCAGGGAAAGCAGGGCTGTGCAGGGGAGCATGGCTAATGGGGATTTTGGAGCCATTCTGAACACTTGACATTTTTCGCAAACCCAGCGTCGGCTCCTTTCCTGTGTGTGTGTGCACTTGCACACCTGATTGCCAGAGTTGCTCCTCTGGATCGACTCCCTCAGATGCCCCCTGGAAGCTCTGTCATCTCTGGGCCACTAGGCCGCTAGGCTGCAGCACACCCAACCCACTGCATCCTGCGGGGAGCAGCTCCTCTTTGCTGCTTTGCTTCATCAAACCTTTTAAATCGTCTAGTGTGGCAGATACGTTCAGTGGTGAGAAATCATTAGCTGAGAACTTCCGTGGCAGTCCCTGGGCCGCGTGGTCCCACCCCAACACGGCCGGGGCAGGAGTGTCGGAGGCCTTGCCAGGAATGTGGCCACGGGCACCGCAGGGAGGTCAGCAGGGCCTGGGCATGTTACGTGCACGGGACCCTGTTGCAGCAGCGCCTTCGGGGTCTCTCCGGCAGCAGTTGAGCGAGGCCTTTGTTGTTGGGGTCTCAGTGCTCCCTGTCATTTCCTCATCCTGTTTCTGTTTTGTTTTTAAACCCAGAGGCACAAAGACTTAGGCAAACCTCATTGACCCTCCCTTCACAAACACGCCACCCGAAACAATGCAGCCTGCCTCCCTCCTTTGAATTTTAACTGAGCCTAAGTTGACTAGCTGGTCTTCAGTGCTAATAATTAGCTGCTTGACATGATGTATCATGTTACCCCTTTGTTTGGAGCCATCGAGGTAATAGAGAATCCTGAAGGCCTGTTCTGAAACAGTATTAAAGCACCCTGCGCTTCGCTGCGGCATGGGTGCCAGATTTCTGGGCGAAGTAAGTTCTTACAGGTTTTACTGGTTACTGGGAAACAGGTTTTATGATGGAAACACTGCAAGCGCAGTTTTGTTCTGGCCGCCAGCGTGAAGCATGGCTACTTTAAGCAGAGAAGCAGTTTCTTGATTTCTCTGGTTTTGGTTCCAGTGTCCCTTTGTATGAGGTGTTGAAAAAGGATGTTCATAGAAATTTCCATTTTTTGTGTCTTTATTCGTATTTCATCAAATTCACCAAACTCAACTCTTCCCCCAACCAAGTGTCCCCGACCCCCACCCCTCCCCTACCCCCCAGGTTAAAAAAAAAATGTTTCTTTGCCTTTTTTTTTAAAGATTTATTTATTTATTTATTTATTTATTTATTTATTTATTTATTTATTTATTTATTTATGAGTGAGAGAGAGGCAGACACACAGGAGGAAGGAGAAGCAGGCTCCATGCCAGGAACCAGATGTGGGACTCGATCCCAGGACTCCAGGATCGGGCCCTGGGCCAAAGGCAGGCGCCAAACCCCTGAGCCACCCAGGGATCCCTGTTTCTTTGCTTTGACTTGAGCTCCTTTCATTTTTATTTTTGACCTTCTCAGCCTGTCTCCTCTCTATCAAAGAACTCCCCTGCTAGTGGGGCCCTTGCTGGTTGGAGTCAAGGGTGGGGGTGGGGGTGGGTAGGAGGGGTACTGGGCATGCCCCCAAATCAGAGCTGCTTATTCAGGTTACTCAAGACAGGTTCATCCTCCCAGAAATACTGTTCGTTCTTCGCCACTCGTTGGATTGGGAAAGGCCTATTTTCTTCTCATCTCGCTTGCTTTGGGAGTCCTCTTGCCCAGTAGGAGTTTGGTGGTTTCATCGGATTCTCTCCTCTTCCTTCTGTCAGTGGGGTCCTATTGTTTAACTCGGGGGCGATCAGTTGGTTACGGTGCTCTCCTGATTTCACACGAAACCTTAATATGGGGGGCAGAAGAAGGCATCACTAAGTCGTCAGTGACCAAAAATCCTTGACCGACTCTGGTGGCCAATCTCCTCTGTGCTAGAGAGGGCTGTGTGAGGTGCCTTAGGTTTTGGGCCTAACGGGGTTAAATCAAGCTCCGTGACTTGAGGCAGGCTGTGCACATTTGCCTGTCTTGCAGTTTGTATGAAGTATGCCAATGAAATTTTTAAGGAGGTACTATGGGAGCATTTTAGTTCGCGTTTTAGCAAATATGCTTGATTGCCAGAGGTGCTCACGTTGTGGTTTTTCCCTTTCTGAGGACACAGTTTTTCTCCAGCCGGTCTGCTGAGAGTCTGTGAAAGATGAGGCCTGAGTGAGTCAAATGCTTTCTTTATATTTTCTGGTTACATTTTTCTTGTTCACAAGTCAGTGGCACCTGCAAATGGAAGACTTGCTGAGGTAGCACCTGGCTGATTAGCAACTTTTGCTTGGTCCCACTCCCACACTGACCGTTAAATTACCTCCTATCATGCCTGGGCTGTGTGGCCGCCGCCGAGAGGCAGGCAGAGGTCAATTCAATATGGCTGACATGTTCTGTGTTTCCCCACAGCATGTCACATGTAAGCAGCGCAGCGACTTTGACAAAGTACCGCAGGGTGACCTGGTAGTCTTGGGTCAGAGTGAGAGAAATTGGTGTTGTACTAAGATGTATGTTAATACATATATTATTTATATGGGCATTAGCGAATGCTATTGTTGCCTCAGCACAAACCCAGGCCCAGGGATTGGCCTTGGGGTTTCTGCAAGCTTACTTTATCATGTTTCTCCCCACCCCCTCCTCGCTCATGAATAATTAAAAACTTAAATTACTTGCCATGTACAAAATTCATATGCTGGGGAAAATAGCTACATGAAAATTAATTTTCTGTTCTGTGAGACTGACGGGAAATCAATTAATCTTGATGTATTATTTTATGCAGAACAGGGTGCAAGAACCTGCAGAGAGAATGGCTACAGCTGTTCTTGTTGGTCGGGCCATATATTATCGTTGGCGGGTTTGACAGCTTCTGAAGGAAATGGCTGAGGGGTATCAGGCAGGTGAATCAACTGTAAAAATTTATTGGAGGATACAAACTGTTTCCAGGGGACTGATATAAAACTCACACTTGAGAACTGAAGTATTGAATGTTTTTGTGACTGAAGCAGCTTGTTGTCAATATTTATAGCTTTTCTCTTTGTTACATGTCCTATTTGTTTGATTAACTAGTCAGATGTTAGTGTCTGTCTGTAATTTATCTGTTGTGCCTTCTGTAGCATTTTTGATACATAAAGATTTACCACTAGATAAATAAGGCAGCTCACACAATGCAATATGCTAAGTAAAATGACAGAACTGTTTACAACATGTTACAAGTTTTATAACTCACGAGGTAGATCAGTAACTTTTGTTTACTGGTGTCACTGTTAGTTGAAACACGTCTCAATGTATTAACTACTATGGGGGTAAACAAGGCTCTCTAAAATAAGCAGAGATTATAATCAACACATACCTCATGGTAAATCATTTAAGAGGCTCTATAAAAACGTTTATGTAGAGCCATACATAATGCATACATTTCTGAAATAAAATAAAATAAATGCGTGCTTTTAGAATAGGCTGTAGTTACATTCCTTTGCCATGCCGTCGACATCAATTTCCCCTGTAGATGATGGAGGTGCGATGTTCCGACAAATGCCGACACAGACAAATGGGAGCCCTCGCTCCTGGCAGGTGGCTTCAGGAGTGGCTGCTGGGAAAGCACGTGTGTGCCCACGGCATCGTCATGCATGAGCGTGGGGGGCCGGGGGCACGGGGCGGGCACGGCGCCCATCCTCCACCAGCCCTAGGGCCAGGGGTTGGCATTGACTTCATGTGGCCTTGAAGGGATGCGTGGGTTTCAGGAGACCCCAGCAGAGTGGGTATAGGGAACGCTTCACCGAAAGCCCCTCTGTGACCACCACCTGGCCCCTGCCTGTGAGCAGGTGAGGCGAGGACCAAGAAGCAGCAGGATTATTAGCTTCTTAAAAAATTGGCATAAACACTCAGGTTCCCTCATCCCCCAACTAGAGAGAAGGAATATTTATCCTGTGTTTGCTTGTGGGGTCTCCTGATAATGAGGCTCATGGGGTATCAGCCAAGAATCCAAAGTTCTACTGGTCAGTGACAAACTGCCGAGTAAATGGCGTTTGAAACAGATGACACCATGTGTTGGTCAATTGCTATTAATGACTCTTTCATAAATAGCACTTACTGTGGTGACTGTTATGACCTTTTGCCACCTTTTCTAATAGAAGAATAGAATGGAGGCACGCATTTTGGGAGGCATTGTACGGGCATCTTGCCTTTTATTCTTTGGGAAGCCTGTCATTCATCTGTATGTGGAATATACACTAATTAGAATAAGTATGTTAAAACAGGTTTATTAGTTGACTTGCCTTGTTTGACTAGTTTGAGGGGAAAGGTTGGGGACAGCTCTGTAGCGAATTCCCGCCCACTTAGTGGTGGAAACAGTACCCACTCACTGCTTGTAGGTTGGTCAATCTGGGCAGGCTTGCCTGGGTTCTCTAGGGTTATAAAAGCTAAAATCAGATGAAGTGTGTTCTCATCTTGTGGGTCTGGGAAGAATCCAGTTCTGGGCTCCTTCCGACTGTTGGTAGAGTGGAGCTTCTTAGTTTGGTGGGACCAATTCCTCTTTTCTTGCTGGTTATCTTCTAGGTTTCCCTCCTAGCTTCTGGAGGACATTGTCAGATTCTTTCCTTGTGGGCTTCCCATCTTCAAGCAGTGAGCTATCTCTGTCCTGTTGACTCCTCCTTCTACCTGGAGTCTCTCAGACTTACCCTTCTGCACCCGATGGAGAAAATCTCTGCTTTTAAAAAAGGGCTCAGGTGATTAGATATGGCTCAGCCAGATAATTCTCTGTGACTTAGAGCTGATTGATTAGTAACCTTCACTATATCTGCAAAATCCTTTTTTTTTTTTGCCACATAGCGTAGTGGACTCATAGAAGCAGCATTACTGGGCAAAGGTTTTGGGGGTCCGAGTAGAATTCTTTCTACCACAGGAGTATCGGCTGTGATGTTTATGGTGTGAATTTTCTAGAACAGTGATTTTCCTAGTCCTTACCTTTCTTCTGTTGGCCCACACCCTGGCCTGAAAAGAAGAGGGCCATCTTTGGGTGGATTCTAAGAGCAAATACACATGCCATGCCTGCTGTACATCCAGCCGTGCATTAAGAGCAGGAAGTGAAAATCTCTGTAAGATACTTGTTCCCTACTCTCTCCACAACAAAGCATTTCATACACATCCCATGAGCTCATTCACCAATCAAGGCACTTGAGGACAGGTGCTAAGTTAAGTGGAGCTGAGTGGGAAAGCAAATCTCTGGGAACTGAAGTGGGCAGAAGAAGGCTTCAAGAGAGGAAATGATTTTCAGGCCTTGAGCAAGGCATATATAGTTGGATCAGATGGAGAAGACGAGGGAGGACGTCAAAGTGGCAAAGTGTCTATTGTGTTGGGGAAAACAATGGGAAGTCAAGTGGAGCTGGAGTGGTAGGTCCTCCCCACTGTCAAGTAGATGTGCTACCCCTCGTGTAGGTGAGTGGGAGGCACATGGTGGAAAAGAAATGAGGGCTGTCCGTGAGCCGCAGGGGGACAAAAGCTTTGAAATCACCTCAAGTTCCTTATTCTTAAAGAAGCCTCTTGAAGGATTCACATTCAACATCCCTGCCTACAACAGGCCTTTCTAAGCATTCTGTGTTCTTGGGGTCTTGGTAGCTCATTCTAAACAGTCATTCTAAACAGTGTGGTGAGTTCTGTACAGAAGGTTTGCAACTTCTAGGACTGCACCTAACAATCACCTGGGGAACTTTGAAAATGATGCCAATGCTCACGCAGTACCTTGGACCTACTCAGTCATTATTGCTAGAGATGCAGGGATTGGGGTTTGTTGAAAAGTTTGTCGGATGATTTTCATACCACTCAGCCAGGGTGAGAAACACTTTACTATATTCTAGGTTTGCCCAAAGTGCTGTGGGATCCATGCTATTCATTCTGCTTGGGAGGTGACATTTGAGGTGGGGTCTTGAAAATGGAGAATGAGTTTTACCAAGTAGACAGTGGGGGATGGGACATTTCAGGCAAAGGTGAGGAGCTTAGCGATGGAGGAAGTTGAGGGTCTGCGTGGAGACAAGTGAACAGCACACTGAGCAGCGTAGCGGGGCTGGGGAGCTCTGAGGAGGCTGCTAAGACATGAAGCTGGAAGGAAGGGCTGGGGTGAACATTGCAACGAATGCTGTTGGATTTTGCAAAAAAAAAAAAAAAAAAAAAAAAAAAAGCAAAAACCAGAAAACAAAACCAAAAAACCCAAACCCTCTACTATCAAGGCTTTGTCCTGATCCAACCTGACCTTCCCCTTAGTTAATCCGAATTACTGAGGTTTGACTCCATGTTGGGTTTTTCTAAGATTTGCTTTGATTTCTCTCAGAAGTGGAGCCGTGTTTATTCTCTGAGCGGCTCTGTGTACACACTCTGCCGGTGGAGTTGCCTGGGATGAGCCGTGGGTCCTCTGAGAACCGCTTCCTGTTTGGTCTGGTAACTCCTAAGCCTGCCTTTCTTTCCTGCAGTCTGTAGTTGTGGAAATATGCAGTATTTGAAGTTTGGAGGAGATCAATTTTTCATCCTTTCCTTAGTGGGATAAAGAATATTTCAAACACCACTGGAGGCCAGAGAGCTCTGCAAAGTTTTGAAATAGCTTGGGAAATGCGCCACATGCTTCACACTTCATTTTTCCCCTCTGTCTTTTCATTGTTTCACTTAATTAAAATATTGTAATGCAAGAAGGGGGAGAGGAGGCAAATATTTAGAGAAAGGAAAGTTTGAAATGGGTTCATTTTAAACTGACTCTAAGCAAGCGTGGTGCTTGCAGTTTGAAATGATTCTGAGCATTTATAAGGTAAACTGGAAACATTCTTCCTGCCTGTGAGGTGATCAAGAAAAACTGTGAGCCCGAACATGATTGTTAATGAAAACCCTGGCTAGTGCAGCACCCCCTCCCGCCCCGCACCGCCCCGTTTCCCCCTCCCAAACCGAAGAAAAAATTGGAACATTTTTGGGTCCAAGTTTCACAGATGTTAAGCATTTTGTGATATTACTTAGGGGGTTTCCTGAGCTACATTAAAGTTGAACCACTAGGGTGTTGAAACAGTTGGACCCATAATAAAATATACATGAAAAGGAATTGTGAGACATTGGCTGTTATGTGCTGGTGACAATTAGGTTACTGCTTTAAAAAATACATATCCTAGACACATCTACAGGAGCTTTTTAGGGAATTTTGAGTAGAAGCCGAGTAAAGGCGGATGGTAATTTCTCTGGTTGCCTCTGGCAGGTGGACATAATTTAACAATACCCGTCAGATATGACAAATTGTTTGTGAGTTACATTAGGGCCTTAATAAGATCACATCTGTTCATATATCCTCCTTAACCACAGAGCCTGATTTAGGGAGTTTTCATACTGGTATAGTATTGTTGTTTAAATATTTAGAGGGGTCTAGACATGTATCATAAAAGAATAGACTCTTGTGTATAAAAACACAGTCCTTTTATTCTCAGTGTTTTTGCTTTCACAGATCTTGCATCATTCTATTTGAGTGAACCACATGTTGCTTCCGAGAGCCGGGAAACATATTCCGAGCTGGAGCTAGTGTTTTAGGGCTGGAGGAGGCCTTACAGAGCCACTCTTGCACCTCCCCTTGTGTCTGGGGGTGGGGATCTGAGGTTGAGACAGAGGAAGGGACTTGTTTGGGCTATGGTACCTTATCGGTGGCAGAGCCAGAATTAGGACTTCATGCGGCCTTCCGTGTTGTAGCGATCTTTCTGCTGTGCTGGAATTTTCCTCTGGGCTAGAAAAATAAGGCCCTCGGTGTCGGAGGAATAGCTCACATGTCAATGTCACTAGAGGCTACAGGCCTTTCCAGAGGACATTCCTGGTCACTTGGAGGCCAGGTTCGTTCGTTCTTCTTCTTCTTTCTTCTTTCTTCTTCTCCTTCTCCTCCTCTTCCTCCTTCTCCTTCTTCTCCTTCTCCTTCTTCTTCTTTTTTTGTTAAGATAGTTGAGAAGACAGTGCAGGAGCAAGGAAAGGAGCAGAAGGAGAGAGACAAGCAGACTCCATGCTGAGCCTAGAGCCCAGCATGGGGCTCGATCCCACAATCTTGAGATCATGAGCTGAGCCAAAACCAAGAGTCGGGTGCTCAACCAACTGAGCCACCCAGGTGCCCCCGGGCTCTTTTTTATTTACTAAAATTTAGGGTCTTGCTCAGTGTCCTTCCTCTGACAAAGAATTTTCTGCTACTTCCTGGCCTAAATGCATGGGTGGGATTGTCCCCTGTCTTTTGTCACATCGTGTGTGTTCCCCACCTTGGCTCACACTGTCCCCTTCTCCTTTCAGTTCCTTCCATATCTAGGATAAGCTCCATTTTATCATGAGGGCTTCCCAGTTCACAGCCATATATTAGGTTGAATTATATGAAAATGCTACTTAATAGGTCAGAATGGTCAGGGCCCCCAGGTGGCTCAGTTGTTTAAACATTTGACTCTTGGTTTTGGCTCAGCTTGTGATCTCAGTCAGGGTCATGGGATCAAGCCCTGCATCGGGTTCCACGCACAGTGTGGACTCTGCTCAAGATTCTCTCTCCCTCTCCCTCTGCCCCTCCTCCTATGCATGGAATTTCTCTCTGTCTCCATCTCTCTCATAAATAAATAAATAAAATCTTAAAAAAAAAAAAAAAGAAAGGTGAAATATTGGCACTTTCATCAAATTCAACCTAAAGGTAATCGTTAGAAAACCTCCTTACCACCTACATTTTTTTTGTTTCATTCTCACTGTTATGTATGTATGTACACAGTATATATTGGCTATTTATTTATTTATAAAGATTTTATTAGCTTATTCATGAGAGACACAGAGAGAGAAGCACAGACACAGGCATAGGGAGAAGCAGGCTCCTCACAGGGAGCCCGATGTGGGACTCGATCCCGGAACCCTGGGATCACACCCTGAGACAAAGATAGATGCTCAATGGCTGAGTCACCCAGGTGTCCCTATATTGGCTTTTTAAGACAAATGTTACTTTGTTTTAATTTCAGGTTTACAGAAAAGTTGCAAGCATAGTACAGACTTTTTCTATACTCCAACCCAGATTCAGTTTCCTCTGTTGTTAGGCTTTCACATCACCATGGTATTTTTGTCAAATTTAAAAAATCGACATGGGAACATTATTAACTAAAACTCCAGACTTTATTTGGATTTCATCACTCTTTCCATTAATGTCCTTCTTCTGTGCTCACCTCCAGGCCAGGGTCCCAGACACCACTGTATTTAGGTGTCATGTCTTGTTGATCTCCTCTGGTCTGTGAAGATTCAGCCTTGTTGTTCATGACCTTGACAGTTTTGAGATATGCTGCTCAGGTATTATGTCAAGGGTCTCAACTTGGGTTTTCCTGAACTGTTTTCTTATGATTATATTGGGGGTTATGGGTTTTGGGGAAAAAATACCATGGAGGACTTATTATCACCTTATCTCAAGGGGTCATAGTATGAACTTGGTTGGGTCACTAAGGATCACTAAGGAAGTTGTTTGCCAGGTTTCTCCAGTCTAGACTTAATAAATTTGGCCTTTCTTCCTATCAGTGTCTGACCATCACCTAGATTAACAATTCTCCCTGGGGAACAGGGGTGTTGTTTAATGTGTCTTTCATTGTACCTGATGCCATGCCGTGTTTTATACAGTGTTAATTGCTCCACCAAAGTTAGTTGAGAGCTCATTAAATAATTGATTTAATTTTGGACTGGAAGAGGTGTTTGGCTTAAGCAAACCAAAATGATAAAATCTCAACCCGCTGAATTCTCCTTGCAATATATTTGATGGTCTTTGTTCACTTCACTTAAGAGGTAGGTAATTGGTGAAACTACTTAAAATTCTTTTTGGCCAAACTACTATGAAGATAGGATTATCTGCTGTCTTAGCTAAGATCAGAGCTTTGAGTTCAGGATTCAGGAAAATCCAAGTGTAAATTAGGGAGGCACATGCATACACTTTTGTAGCTTTCTCTGACCTGCGGCAAGGGTGTCCCTATTTGCCAAGTCTTACAAATATTTGTTGGAGATTTTGATGATCTTAGAGCTAAAGTATTGTTTAATGGATTCCTAGTGGCCAAGAATTACTTGAATGCATTTTATTTCATCATAATAGTCATTTTCACAATATTTATCTGTGCAGGTGTTTTGCAGGCATGGGCACCCTACTTTTGAAGACTAAATTTTGACATGGCTTTTATGGAAAATAAAGCATTTAGGGGAAAACAGGGGTGAAAATAAAAAATTGTTTAAAGTTAAAAACTAAATGCTTTGAAAGTGAGGTAAGAGGGAAGTGGAAGTAGTCCTTTTCCTTTTTAGCAGGGACCTTATCAGTCAGTCTTGTAGGATTGATTCTTTCTACTGTGATTGAGAAGCGGGCATAACATTATGGTGATTTAACCTTTCTAAAGGTATATACAGGAATTAGAGCAGCCTGATTTACTATTCCATTTAAAAAGGTTTCTTCATTTTATTTAATGTTTTTAAAAATATGAGTAAAAAAAACCCCGCTTTTCAATAAGGTAAATTATTTCATGCTAGTTTTTCAATCTGAGAGTCTCATGATAGCTATACCTGTTACATGCTTTATTATGTAATTTAATTTTTCATAACTTTCTTTTATTAGCTGTAAAGTAGGTTTAGAAAAAATAATTAGATTACAAGGTTAAGCCACAGTTAAGATAAAAATGACAATTCAATAAAAAGTTCAATATAATTCCTTTTTTTCTGAAATAAAATACAGCTGTTAAGAGATTTAATTATGGTGTTATTCAAGTAAATTTTGCCTGTACATTGAAAACACTCAAGAAAGAAACTCCAAGAAAGGTGCTTGGTTAACATGAAAAGAGTAATGTGATACATAAAATTATAACTTATGCTATGTGATAGGGACCAGGCTTGAGAAGAAATAACATAACTGAATGGGTTTCTGAAGGGATACACTGGGATTACTTGAGTTGCTGTGTGGTGAGAACCCTTGGCTTGCTCTGAGTTTTTATTGCCAGATTGGGAGCTTTCACCATTTGGGTGATCTTGGAATGCTGTATCCTTTCATTAAAATGATTCTGAAAATTACCACTAGATATATTATGGTCATGCAGTCCTAAAATATTAGATGTAGAGGAAGCTTAGGGTCTGACTCTGATCCAAGAAGTTGGCTTTCCCAGGCTCACAGGTCTTTGGAGTCCCAATCTAGTGTTTACTATACTGAATTGTTATTAAGATTGAATTTTTGCAAATTATATAATTTTTCCCCAAGTGTAAAACATGAATGCCATTTAGAGTCAAATGACATTTTTATGCTTAAGATTTGGGATAAGAAACTAGCATCCCCACTTCATATCCTACTCATTTTTAGCTCTGAAACATTTGTCCACAGGATACCATCCTTGGTTTCTCAAACTATCATTTGGTGATACCTTCATACTTAAATATTTAAATAAGAGGTTTTTATTGTTGTTAAGTAATTTAAGGAAAAAAATAGACATCTATCAGAATTCCTTTTCCTTATATTGCCTTTAAACAACTAAACTTATTTAGCATGATCGTTACTCTTGGAGCTCAATTATAGAAATTCTGTTTATCTAACAAAAATGGTGTGCCAGGCCCAGTGCTTCTCATTGCTTTATAACTTGATGAGGTGGCACGAGATGCTAGTCATCATCTAGCTCAAGGTGACTCTGTGGTATTCTTGATTATGATTAGAGTTCCTTTAATCCAGTATTTTTCAGGCTGGGAGTTGCATCCCATTAGTGACCTGTAAAATCAATGTAGTGGGTTGTAACCAACATTATAAAAAATAGAACAGAGTAGAAAATCCCAGAGTTTAATTTTTGAAATGGCCAATATAAATTCTATCTTCTAAAATAAAATACAGCCATTAAGAGATTTAATTATGGCACATAATTAGGATAAATACTAGTTTACACAACCTTTCTATCAGATATCTACATTTATATGTGTATACACAGATGTATGCACACATACAGATATATTCATATCAGAATGTTTATATTTTATGTGTCTATATATACACACGTGTGTGTGTCTATATTTCTTTTGTGTATTTAGTCCCAACATAAAGCACATTAGATTGAACAAATGAAATAGCCATTTCTGTAGGAAAGACACAGCCAAATATTGGGAATTGAACGTGGCTTAACCTACTGTATTTTATTGTGGGTCATGGTCAAAAAAGTTTGGCAAACATTTAAATAACCTCAGCTGTTTTACATCAAAATAATAAATATTTTGTTTTCTTAGCTAAGTTTAACTTTCTTCTTCTATAAAGTAGGAATATAATTGTACTTACCTCAGAAAAAAAGGGACACAAGGAGACTTTTGTAGGTAATGGATGTTTGTTATCTTAATCGTGGTAATAGTATCATGGTGGAAGCATATATCCAAACTCATCAAATTATATATGTTCAACATGTGAGGCTTTCTTTCTTTCTTTCTTTTCTTTCTTTCTTTCTTTCTTTCTTTCTTTTCTTTTCTTTTCTTTTCTTTTCTTTTCTTTTCTTTTCTTTTTCTTTTTCTTTTCTTTTCTTTTCTTTTCTTTTCTTTTCTTTTCTTTTCTTTTCTTTTCTTTTCTTTTCTTTTCTTTTCTTTTCTTCTTTTCTTTTCTTTTCTTTTCTTTTCTTTTCTTTCTTTCTTTCTTTTCTTTTTTTTTTGTATGTATCACTTGTACCTTAATAAAGCTATTGAAAAGGAAGCTCATCTACCTCAAAGTAAAAGATGTGAAGATCAAATTCCTGACTATGACCCCTTGCCCACAGTAAGCACCAAATAAATGTTAGTTGCTATTACAGTGGTCATTATCATTGCCATTATCCTCCCCCCAACCACCACAATGATCTTTGTTTCTCATTTACTCCTAGGAAATTCTGTTTCAGCCCTATCAGCATTACTAAATCCATTGCTTCTTTCATCATGTGGGTCACCCACATTGATCTTCAGTCATAGGATGATAGAACATTAGTGGAGGCCTTCAGGATGCCGTGTTCAAACCTAGTACTTCCCAAAGTGGCATTTGTGTCCACAGCCATGCAGCCTGGTTTGACATGTAAACAGACACAGCAGAGGCCAACATGGCCTCATACAATGAGAGTGTTACTCCCTCTTCAATTCTCCTTCAGTCTTTTGGATGACATCTAGGAAAAAACACCAGTTTGGTGCTGGTCTTTCATACCTTCTTATTATACTTGATAAATTCTTCTTTTTAATCAAGGTGAGGCCTCAGGCTCTGACTCACTATTCAGTACTTCACAAAGAGAAGTTAGGCAGAATTGAATAATAGGGTTTGTTTTCCTGTTACATGTGGGTACGTGTATCCTATGGGCCATTGGCAAGTGATACTTTTCTTGTGGAGATGATATAAAATTTCTTCTAGAAATAAATTTGTTGAAGTCAAATATTCAGTAAGTAGTATACATGGTATACTTGAGTATAGTAAAGTCATGAGAGTATACACTAATGATCTCAAGTCTGGGCCAGGCTGATTTAATCCTGAATGGGGCCCAAGGAAGTTAAGCAACTGGGCCAGCTAGGACCAGAGATCTTATCTTGGGTGTGTTCTCATATCTCTCTGTAAACATTTTGTTAGTGTTGATCCTCCAGGATCACATTAAAGGAAGACTGTTAAAACAAAGCACTTCTTTTTTCTGATGTACTTTTTTGAGAGTTTGTTACTTCTGTGATTTGCCTTGGATACATTCACTCTTACAATTCTGAGACCAGGTCCAATGTGAATCGTATCCTGGGTAGCCACTTTCAGCTGCCATGTATCGGCACCTGCCTTGCCTGTGCAGTACTCCTTGTTGTGCAGTGTTATTCCTCAAGGTTTATGTTGTTCTTTGCCTTTAGGAGTGGTCTGGGACTACCTGATTCAGACCCCCAGCTCTGGGTAGAAGGGGAAGGGCACATGTGGTATAGGATATGAGTACTATGCTGTGTGTTAACTGCGGCTGAGATTGGGTTGATTTTTCTGTGCCTCTGTTCTTCCATATGTAAAATAGGTGGAGTTGTGAGTTGAGACTCTCCAGAATCTTAAGAGGCCCTTTCATCATTATAACCTTTGCATTTCATTTATCCCTTTACTCTGCAGACATTTAGTGACCACCTTCTATATGCTAGGTGCTTGTTGGACTAGTCAAAAATGTATCGGTGGACAAGGCTGATGATGACATTACACTTGGGGAACTTACAGTCCTGTTGAGAAGGATGATGGTAAATAAAAAAAAGTTCCATACGGATCCATTTCCTATGGCCCTAAGAAACAGGTGATGGGATAGAGAGTAACATGGAGGAAGAGGCCCAGTTTTGATACACTGGCTAGGAAAGGCCTCTTCAAAAAGGCAGCTCTTGATGAGAGCATGGAATGGTGAGCATACAGCTGTGAGAAGCTCAGGGGAGATTGTCCAGGCAGCAGGAACAGCAGGTGCAAAGCCCCAGGCAAGTTCAAGGGAGAGAAAGGAGACTGGTGGGGCTGCCTGGGAATGTGAGAGTAGAAGGCTGATAGAGGAGGAGGAGGCCAGAGCCAACTGTGGAGATGTTGAGCCTAGGAAGGAGTTTAGATTAAATTCAAAGCGATGGGAAACCAATGAAGCCAATCATGAGTTCTAAGCAGTGAGATGATGGAATCTGATTGGTATTTTTGAAAACCTCGCTGGCTGCTGGTTGGAAATTGGGTCAGCAAGAATAGAAGCTGGGGGTCGAGTTAGGAGTCATTGTGGTAGCCTCTGAAGATAGATGTGGTGGTATGACCTAGGGAGTGGGAGGTAAAGTTGCAAGCAAGTAGAGAGATTCAGGTTATACTTTTAATATAACAACAGTGCCTGTTGGTGGATTGGCTGTAGGAATGAAAGAGAGAGGAATCAAAGAGGAGTCCTGGGATGGTCATGACATTTATGGCTGTGGGAAGGCAAAGCTCCTTTTGCTTTTGATGACATCCTTGTGCTGTCATCTTGCCTGGTGTGCTTCTGAACACGATTACTTGCAGCCTCTCCCAGGGAAGAAGACTCTTCCCATGCCTCTGGTTAGCCCGAGGGCTCTCAGGTTCTTCCTTCTATCTGACCTGCATCCCTCCAGCTGCTCTTGAGGCATATGTTCTACCCTCTGAGGAGGTGGTGATATAGGGATCCTTGTGGGCAGGGCAGAGGTGCTGTTAATTCATGCCTTTTTTTGAGAATGGATGGCCTAAAGCCAGAATGCCATGTTGATGCTTTATGACTGGCTTCTGTGAAGAGTTCATGCTCTCAAAAAACGTATTGTATTCTGTTTTCCAAGGAAAAGTTGAAGACGGGCTGAGCAGTGGCTATTTTTTTTCCCCTTTTCATTTTCCCAACATATAATACAAGTTGCATTACAATAAATTCAGTCAGTTCAAATGTTTTTCATCTGAGAAATTGAATACATTCTTTTTTTTTTCGCCTAACTGCAAGGGGTGAACTTTTATATTTTTATGGGCTTTGTTGTTTTTACTTGTCACAGTTGCTGGTATTAGTTCACTAGTAAGTAATGACTTTTCTGAATTGAGAAAGACAGATGACTTATTAGATGTCAGAGGCCATCTGAAGCATTTTCAACTCAGCATTTTTAATAGCTGTTCTTTCTTTGATTTGTTTTCCTTCCTTCTCCCTTTTCTCGTTTCCCCTCCTCTCGCTGGCACGCACTTTCTCCCTCCCCTGCTCCCCTTTCTCCTTCTCTCTCCCCATCACCACTTCTGTGGATCCTCCTGCATGTCTTGACTTCCTCTGCACATCCAGCCTGAGTGTGTGGGAGCCATAGACTGTTGCTGGATAGCATTTCCTGCACGTGTACTCATTGGATTTCCTGTGAGGACATCTGTGGGTACAAAAATCTGTCCTCTCAGGATTAAAAAAAATAATAAAGTGGATTATGTCCTGGGCAAGCACATGTTCCTGAACCTCATGGGCAAATTTTAAAAATTTCTAGCTGCTGTTCACTTAGTGGTCTTAAGATGCCATAAAAACCACCTCCACTCCCTCCCTTCGGTTTCTGTTAAAAGATCCAGTATGTTACTTCCTTGGACTCCTTGAACATCATTTTATTGTGCTTGGAGTCTCAGGCAAGAAAAAGTCTATAATTAAATAAACTGATTGAAACAGAAGGTGTCAGTGTCTGTACGGTCACTTTAGTAAAAAGGGCTTTGACTGGGGCAGTGTCACATTACCATGTTGTGCCTGGCACATAGCAGGTGTTCAGTAAATATTTGTGCGATCAATGAATGTCAACGTAGATGATAATTCGGAGTTGCAGTGGGTGGGGTTGGGGGAGTTTTTTGAAGGGTGAGTAAGATGGACATTCCTCTAACAGGAACATGCATTCTAATAAGGAAGCAGACAAATACGTAAGCAGGAAAAATATCAAATAGTGAGGAGTGCTTTGCTCAGAGTTACAGTAAGGTGATGTGTGGTGTGTGAGGTAGGGTTTGACTGGAGGTCAGGGAAGGCTCTGATAAGGTGGTGTTTCCAGCTGAGATCTGAGTGACAAGAAGCAGCCTGTCGGGAAGACCAGGGGACAGGGGAGATTCAGAAAGAACATGGGCGGTGCAAGGTCTCTAGGCAGGTGCGAGCTGGCATGTGTGCGGCGCAAGCAGAGCAGCAGCAGAAGGCAGCCAGGCTTTGCTGTGGGGTGCACACAGCCGTGGCATGCGGGGGGTCAGGGTGGTGCACGGGCCAGACCAGGTGGGACCTTATGTTACAAATAAAATCCATACTCCTTAACTCGATTTGCAGTGGGAAGCCTTTGGAGGGTTTTAAGTGGGGGCATGGCTTACATTTTTAACATACTATGCTGGCTGCCGTGTGTGGAGAATGGATTGTAGGAAGGCAAGAGTAGAAAATGCAGGGGCGTGTACTAGGAATTTCCTTTTTAAAGGAGTTTTTTTTTTTCCTCTAAAGTTTATCAGATCTTTGGATTAAGAGTATAGCTTGCTTGCTTTTACCGATTCTTGTGCTGGGGCAGGATTTCTGGTTGCATCCCACATCCGTTTTCTCCATCCTTTTACAGACAAGAATTCCTGGTTTTTAACTGTGCATGTTGCCACGCCTTTCTCCTTTGCAGCTGGCAGCGAGGTGTGGCCATGTGGCTTGAATGAAAGTATTATGTGTGACTTCCAGAATGCTTTCTTAGAAAGGAAAGGGTTTTTGTTTGTTTGTGTGTTGCCTCCCATTCTACTGCATGGAGCTCGTTGTGATGGCTGGCGTCCAGCATTTATAATGGACCGTGAGGACGAGGGCCACATGCTAGGAATAGCGGGGCTTAGAGCTGGAAGGAGCCTGTGTCCCTGTGGACTTCTTGGAGCCGCCATATAGCTCTGGACTGCCTATCTTTGGACTTTTGACTATGGATCAGAGAAATAAACTTCTGTCTTACTTAGGCCGTTGATATTTCACTGTTTTATTTTTTTGTTCTGTGCAGCTAAACATCCTAACTGATACAGATGTTCATTTTGTGGAAGACTTAATTAGCAGCAATGTTGAGTATAGTATTAGTGGATGCTTTCTATGTGCCCATCACTGTCCTAAGTCCTTTACATGCATGTTTCCCCTAAAGGAAACAATCCTATATGGTAGGTATTATATCTGGGACTCCAAGGCACATGAATGTTCAGTAACTTGCCCAAGATTGTATAGTAAATTGGAGGAGCTGGATTCCAATTCTGGCTCAGGCGATTCTAGACTATTTTCTTTGTCACTTTGCAAGACTGCCACATTTGTGCTGATGACTTTGAAACCTCTTTTGTCATCATGTAGAGGATGAGACCAGAGGGATGACTTGGGAGGTAGATTTGTGTCACGTTGGCTAAATGAAGTAACCAAATTTCTAGATCGTAACACAATAGAAGTCTATCTCTTTATAGCCACATGAAGTCCAACTAGCACTTGGGATGGAGCTGTGCTCCATGCCATTTCTCAGGGACCCAGGCCTTACTCCATTTCCCCTCATTTCTGCACCCTCTTGGGCAATTCCAAGGAGCCTCAGAATTTTATGGATGATTCCCCACCCCCATCTCCTGGCACACAGAGGAAAAGAGAGAATGTGGAGGACTATATAGGAAGATTTTGATGGGCCAGGCTTAGAGATGGCGTATGTTCCTTCTCATGTCCATTGGCTAGAACTCAGTCACGCGGTCACATCTCTACAAGAAAGCCGGGAGCTCAACTCAATCAGTGCGCCCACAAGGTAGAAGAAATGGATTTTGATGAGCACACAGCAATCTCTGTCACATATGATTGTCAGGAGTGGGGGTTTCTGGTGTCAGCCCACTTGTCATTTAAATCCCAGCCTTACTATTTATTATCTATGTGAACTTGGGCAAATCGCTTAACCTCTTTTACTTCTATTTTTTGTGTGTACAATGGAGGCAATACTAGAGCTGTTTTGAGGACTAAAGGAGTTCATGTGGTGTGTACAGTGCTTAGAGAAGTGCCTGAGACATGGGAAGTGCTCAGTGACCATCAGCTATTTTTATTTAAAGCCAAGCATCTTACTCAGATCTAGGTTTGTGGATCTCTTTTTTGCAGAGAATTCTCTTGTTGTGTTCATGTGCAACACATGAGCCAGGTTTGAGAACCACACATCATAATTACCAATTATTTCTGGGATAAATGGTATGAGAGTGTCAGGAGTGTTGCCCCTGGTGACTTGCTGTTCCCTGTCACATGTGAACGCTCCCAGCCTCTCTTGAAGGGGGCAAGATGGGGCTCCTTTGTGGTGCTCCATATGGTTGTGGGGTTGGAAACTAAGTTCTCACGGCCAATCCCCTGCCTGCTGTAAGGCATGCCCACGGAATGCCTTCCACCTAGGATCTCAGGCAATCAGAATCTTGTCTTTTCTTGCACACCCAGCTCAATGTCCTCTCATCCCGAAAGCCCTGGTTGGAGAATGGTCAGCATGGCTCACTCCCTTAACTACGTTATCACTCTAGGCCAGCGCTGACCACTATCTGTCTGGTATAGTGTGCTGAGTCGCTGATCACACCATACCCACAAAATGGAAGCTTCTTGAGGGTATTGCATCTTCCCTCTGCCCCTCATGCCTCCCTGGGGAAGATACTCCACAAATGGTTGCTGAGTTCAATTACTACTTTCATTATCGCCCTACATGTAGAGTTTCATGAATGTGGGCTTTACACGGAATCAGTGGCAGATAAATTGGTATGTAGTTTGGAATAAAAACAAGTGGATTCTTTTTTATTTACACTGTTTAATATTCGTGTGGGGATTTTTGCCTTCTTTCAGCTCAGCGGTTGTAAAATTCTGTTTTAATTTCTGCCATTATCATAAACAGCATCCTCCGCTTATTATCTGGGTAGAGGATGCTGCATCCTAGGACTCTATTGAATTAAGATTAAACAAATTGTCGGAGTAGAACGTAGAACCATTGTTGGGTTTCCTTAGCTGGGAAACCCACTTGGTGATTTGAGTTGGTACATTTCACTGTGGTTTAGAGTCCCATATATACACCTGTTTTTGGTAACTCCTAGGAAAGCATTCACCTTTCTCTCTGTGTGCGCACACATCTATAAAAATAAAATCACCTGCAAAATCACTGAAGATAAAGGTTGGAAAATTGTGTACAAAGAAACAGTGGTGCTGCAATATATAGTTAAACAGGAAATGGAGTTTAGTTATTAAGCTCACGTAGATTGCTTGATATACTGAATATTTCTTGCAGTTCTATTATTTGTGTTTCATTCTCAAATATTTTAAGAAGATAAGCTTCTAAATTCACTTTGGGGCTCCATGTCATCAAATCTCATCACCAGTCACTTAGATCCCTAATTAACTTATACTCTATAGACCCATTTCTTTGCTCCAATTTTCTGTACTCTCTCTAATGTGCTGTGAGTTACACTGGAAGGAACAATAAGATTTAAGAGAAGAATTAATTTAGAAAGTTAGGAATAGAAGAGATAAGGGAAAATGAGAAAAAGCGGCTTAGTATTTTGTCTTGTAAATGGCTTTCCTCTCGTAGGCTAAGAAGCCCATTTATCCAAGGAGAGGAGGAGTGTTAATGAAATAGATCATGAACATAGCTATTACAGTAATGAATTTTAACACTCACTTTGTTATGTGATATTTTATTTATGAGCTCCTTGATCATTCAGATAAAGACAAGAAGTTTATGGCACTAGATTATGTCTTGTTTTCATAAACATATTCAGTAGTTTAATAAACATAATTTATTTTTTTCTCTTTAAAAAATCAGCAAAATTTATGAGAGATTATCTTAGGGTTAATGAAGTCTAACATTAAGGAAATATTACCCTATAATATTGGAGCCTTCAGAGCTGGAGTTGTAATTGCTTAATGCTTTTTTCTACAGGCTATTTTTATAAAGTACATGCTTTGTACCATTAATCCAGTTTTTACAAGTTACACTAAGACCAATTCATTGGGAATTATGTATCCATGTTTATATTTTTCAGTCACTGCTTTCATTAAAAGATGTAGTAAAGAGTTGAAAATTTAATGTAGAAAAAGGGGGGAAAAGACAATTATGTGTATTTGCTCATAGGAAGGTGCAGTACATATATTATCATGTTTTCCATCTTTGAAACCAATTCCCCCTTGTGGCTGTCTTCACCACAGGTGAGAATTTAGTGATTTGTGGGCCCCGGGAGGACAGAAATGTAAATTCCTACTGAAAGCCATCAATAGTTAAAATTTGGAGCACCATTAATATCGTTCATGTCAGAGTGCACTTAAGTCATGAAATGCCCAGACAACGGGCTGGAGTTTCCCCTTCTGAAGTCAGGCCTGCCAATTAGCTGAGTAATGGATGCCTGCACCCCCAAGACGGGAGTGAGAGTGGCTGGAAAGGGCAGCCAGGGATGGCCACTATGGATTTTGGTCATGTGTGTTTGACTGTGTCAGCTCATTCTTTTTTGAAATTGAATTTAATGTGTTGAAAAATACCTTCCTGATGTATTAATGAACTAAAAGGGGTATTGATATTCATATAGAGGTGGAAGCAAACCCTCCCTGGCCCCTGTCCTCATATTTTATAATAGAAAGCTCAGCAAGGGCAAAGTGTAAAGAAATCTCTGATTTGCTCACTCCTCACTCCTCATGGGGTGGATATAGAAGGATGAGAGTGGTGGATAAAGATCTCAGATCCATCAGTGAAACAGCTGATGCTTTAATGATTTTTTTTTCAACCCTTTTGATGTTTGCCTTGGATTATTTTGATGTTCTTTGGCATCAAGACATCCATGTGTTTGGGTGTGTTTGCAATAGAGAAAAAATTGGAGAGTGGGAAGGCAGTGTTCATTTGAGTCACATTGGTGGCTCCATGGGGAGGAGGGATTCCATAAGTAGGAACTGTCCTGCCCTGCCCTCATTCCAGAGAACTAGAATTTGATTTGACTCATTTATGCATTTATAAACACAGCTGTTGAGAATACAGTGAGAAATCTTTCTATTCTGGGCCCTACGATCCAGTGGAACCTAGGATAAGGCTCTTGTCCATCAGGAACTTGCCTTCTATGGAGAAACATTTTCAGAAATTGAAGGAGACGTCCTCGAAAAGTTAAACGTAGAATTACCATATGATATGGCAATTCCATTTTATGTATATACTCAAAAGAATTGAATATAGAGATGGACAGATGCTTACACACATATGTACATAGAAACATTAATCATGAGAGCCAAAAAGTAGAACCAACCCAAATGTCCATCCACGGGATGGGTTTTATGATATGTACACCCCATGGAATATGATCCAGCCTTAAAAAGAAAAGAAATTTTGATACTTATTTCAATGTGGATGAACCTTGAACACATTACATTCAGTGAAAGAAACCAGACCAGGACAAATTTTGTACTATTCCACTCATACGAAGTATGTAGAATTGTCCAATTCATAGAGACAGAAAGTGGAAAGGCAGCTACAGTGTTGGTGGTGGGGGGAGGAATGGGGAGTTACTGTTGAGTGGGGACAGAGTTTCCATCTGGGACAGTGAGAAAATTCTGAGAACGGAGGGTGGGGATGACTGTGCAACAATGAGAATGCATTTATTCCCACTAAATTGCACGTTTAAAAATGGTTGTAGTAGCAGGTCTTGTGGTGCGTATATTTTACCACAATAAAAAAATGGAAGAATGTCTGAGAAGAAGATACATTACAAGAATGTAGCTTTAAAAAGAAAGAAATTAATCCCCAGAGGTTTGGGCATACTTTTTCTGAAGTCTATCAAGGTTTTATCTCTCCGACAGAGAATGACAGGTGAGTAGGGCACAGTGACAATGTGAGGGCTTAGGCCTTGTTAGATTTTGACACTGGACAGGTTTCAGAACCATGTTCTGTTTTTCCTGTAAATGGAGATGTGTGGTCCCCAGGCACGTGAGCAGGATGCTGGCCCAGAAACCTGGGTCACGTTCACCCTCTGAAATGTGACAGGCTTTGGAGACGGGTCTTCTGGGTGTAGATCTTGGCTCCCCCCGCTTGCCAGCGGCAATGCCTGGACCGGTACTACACTTAGGCGAGACACAGTTTCCTCATCTGTGAAATGGGGCCAGTACCAGGACCTGCCTGATGGGGTTGTTGGGGGACTTAAATGATACAACCCAGATAAAGATTTTAGTACACCCAGCACATAGTAGGCCCTCAATAAATGTTGTTTGGGTCACAACTGTACATGGTTTCACTCATTAATCAGGTTGATCAGCAACTCCAGTATAATGTCTTCGTTCACGTCTTTTTCCTCTCTTTGCCAGGTAGGCATCATTTTATGGGCAAATGTTAGTTTGGCCAGGCAGAAGGGAAGCTTCATTTCTTCTTATCAGGAAAGGAAAATGGACTGACTCCCTGAGGGGACTGAGATCTCTTTTGTTTTAATCAGTCAATGGGTGTGCATACATTATCCCTTTCTCATTGCCTTTTTTCACATTTCACCAGCATGCTCAGGAAACAGGGCGTCTTGGGTAATTGAATTTTCTGACTAACTGATGCCTACAAGACACCACTTTGATTTCAAGTTTTATTTGTGAAAAGTCTTTCTAAAATCCAGTGATGTCCTTTGTTTCCTTAGGAAGTATAGTGGATAATAAAATTTAATCTTTCCTTGACAATGAAAGATTTCAGAGCCATTTCAGAAAATCTCTTCATGTGGGCCAGAAATATAAATGTAGGTGTCGGAGATTGGACTGCCTGTATCCTGAGCCCAGGACCACCCAAAGACAGATTTTTTTTTTTATAATGTCCTTAAAAAAAAAAAAAACACAAAACCCAGTCTTTGTAATTTTCTCTTAAAATTAGAATATTGGCAAAAAATTATGATTGATAGTTTGGGTTCTTTGGGTTTTAGGTTTTTTTTTCTTTTTAAGAATACATTACAGGAAGGTCTCATCACAAGCCTTCATGTAGTCACACAGTGGGTGTCACCTTGAAAAGAATAACTGCTTTATTATCGGAATCAAGGATGAGTGCGAGGAAAACGTTTACTACTTGGGTAAACAAGAAACAGAGTCTACCTTTGTTCTGGCTTCAAAATCTTTCTTATTCCCCCATGCAATGAGTTTTACCCAATTTCAAGTCACTATGAACAGGTTTTTTTTTTTTTTGATGGGGAGGTGTGGGCTGGAGTGGGAAAGGGATGGGGTCTAAGCTGGGCTGGGAGCAGTATGTTGTATGGGATAGAGCCTGCAGTTTGGAAACTTGATATCCAAATTTATTCCCTCTTTGCTTAGCTGTGTGACCTTGGATGAGTCAAGGGGTCTTTCTGAACCCCCGCTTTCTCTAACTGAGCCATGCAGGGGTGCCACTGATGGTTTCCAGAGTTCCTCCTGTTTGAACCTATAGCCTGAGTCCCTTCAAGGCATCCATCGTGCTGTGTTCATCTACTGTTTCATGATAGCTAGGCGGCTTCAGGAACTGATGGTCAATGGGTCTGCTTGGGGAGAGCCCTAGTTGCTGGGGAGGCTGACAGAAGAATCCAGATACATTTCATGCTTGCTTTCCTTTCTCTTCAGCTTCCTCTCCTGCCTGCCTTGGACTCTCACTTTCTCCCTCTGTTTCCTGTCTGTCTGCTCCTTACTGCTCCCTTGTCCTCCCCAGCCCGTCTAGATTATTGATTGGAAATCACCAAATAGTTTCTCTAACCATGTCATCAACGGCTGCCAAGGCTCCTGTCATTATTCCAGCCACACAGAGTAAATGGCTGGGGGAAAAAATGGCATTTTCCAGCTCAGGTGCAAAGCATTCTAAACTGTGGCTTAGCTGAGTTCTTCATTTAACAACACCCCCTCCCACCCTCCTACCCGCCCCACCCCCAGCCCCTGGCCCGGCGAAGTCTTTATGCAAAAGCAGGCTATTCCAGCAAGTGAGTTATTTCACAGAGCCCCCAGTTTACGTTCTCTTAATTTTCCACATTTCTTTTGCTTGCCCTTGCTACCTTCCTGCCTGATGCACATTAGAGAGGAAGTACACAAAGGAATTGTGCAAAGTTTGGAAGCAACTGGCAGGTGGGTTTGCATTTTTCCAGGTTAATTCACTTGATGAAAAGCTGCTGTGGGTGATGTGTCATATATCAAAGGCAGGGCATCAGTAATCTTTGCTCAAGGGCACGGCTAACAGACAGATAGACGGGAGAATGAGATGGAAAAAAGCAACTCATCCTTTTCTGCTAACACCACGAAGGAGATAAAGGAAGATTTATGAGTCATCTCGGACCACATACCAGCAAGCAGCATACCGTATTTTTCACATGTTCCCAAAATTGGTGGAGGAAGGCAGTGTGGTTGTCACGGTGTCCATCCGGTCTGTTAGGAAACAATGGGATCCTTGAAGGCTCTGGCTGTAGAGTCAGCTCTTTGCCCTCCATGCAGAGACGTGTGTGTGTGTGTGTGTGTGTGTGTGTGTGTGTGTGTTTCCAAAGCATCTCTGCTCTTTAAGCATATGATCTCATGATCTGTAGTTTAATAATGTGACCTCTGTAGAATGAAAAATAGAGGATTAGCTGAAACAGACATGTCTATTGGGTCCCAGGCACTTAGATGGTGACTTGATAAAGACTTTTTTTAGCTGTCACTCATCTACTTAATTTACGTTGGTAATAGCCAGCCCTGTGTTTACTGCTTTTGGGTGTAGAGGAGGGGAGGAGGAGAAGACTCTTTGTTAGTTGTTTTTCTTTTCGTTTTCTACCCCTGAGACGAGTCAATCCCTGTCAGATACAAACCGAGATTTGCAGCCCAGGTTAATTTGAATGGGCTATTTTGTGTGGAGTTAACCGAGGACACTACTTGTTTGGAGTGCTCAGAGCTTCTTTATTTGGGCAGCTCAGCAGCTGACTGTGCAAGTGTTGTGTGGAACAATTGATGGAAGTGCAAAGAGGTTTCTTAATATTTCTCTCCCCAGCCTTGGAAAAGACACCTGGATTGCAGCTGGATCGTTGCTTGGGTTTGTGACTCTACTTCACATGGCAATTTAGAAAGTATTGTGAATTAAAAAAAAAAAAAAAGGTTTTGAATTTTTTTCTAAGGCCTCTCTGCAGTGTGCTCCAATTTTTTCTTTCTTCCGTCCTCCTTCTTCTTCTTCTTCTTCTTTTTTTTTTTGAGAGGCACACAATTAACATTCTGTGCAGAAGGGCATGATTGATTCTGCACAGTGGTGGCTATATGAGCAAACCTCATTTAGACAGCTGAGTGAAATATACAGGGCAGAGGAATTTATGGGACCCAGAGAAGCTCACGTGTGGAATGAAAAGGAGCCGCCTTCCCTCTCCTCTTCCGCCCCTGCATCCCCATTCTTCCCTTGCTGAGCATTGCCCCCCCTCCAGCTGCCGGGGGTGCCCACTCTGTGGTGATGCCGCTGAGCCTGACATCACCCAGCAGAGAAGATTGAATGCCACTTAATCATGCAACCCTCCTGTGGGAAGCATGGAGTATGTAATCAGATAGACAGGAGGAGCTCTCAGAATCCATTATGTGAGGTTGACAAGGTGAGGAAGGAGTAGAGAATGGTGGTTCCAGGTACTAAACCATATTCTAAAAAAAATGTCCCACCGAGGGTGGAGCTTGTCTGAGTGCCCTGGTCTTCTGCACTGACCTTCCACAGGATAGATCATTTGGAGGGTTGAGTGTCCACCTCGGAGGATACAGGCCACTCTCTTGGAAATATCACCAATTTACTTTTGCAAAGGGAGTTCAGCACAGGGATAGATTTTGTCAGGTTTACCAAAGTATCTGACACCTAGTAGGTCCTCTGTAGACTGGTGCTGCCTTGAATTGACTTAACTCACATAAGTCCCACAGGAGGAAGCGTGCAGTGCCCGGTCTGTAGTATGTGATCGAGAAACATTTCTTGAAAAGAGTGGAAGAATGAACTGGCAAAATGACATTTGGTAGACAGGCTTTCTCGTTTCCCGTGTGGGCTGTCCATGGGGATGGCTCTCAGCTCAGGTGGGAAATGAGTGGGAAGCTTTTTAGCTTCATGCTTCCAAGCTCCTCCCAGGGATTCAGATGCTTTTCCATTGCCTTGTCATGGCTCTCGTGCACCTGCTAGGGTGCTCTGCTAGGCTCATCTTTCTGTTTTTTTTTTTTTCCTTAAACCAAATTCATTTCCATTTAGTGACCCCTGTCTTAGTGTTGCCAAAAGGATGGATATTATTCAGTCATACTCCAGTGTATAGTAGGCAAAGCAGGGGTAATTGCAAATTTTTAAAAGTTGTTGGGTTAGCTTATTTTCCATTTGCACTTTGTGTCTTTGGTACCTCTGCTACTCCTTAAAATGGCCCCCTAACAGATGTCATGTCCTAATTCCTACAACATGTAGATGTCACCTTGTATGGCACTCTCTGCAGATGTGATTAAACTCAGGTCCTTGAGATGGGGAGATTATCCTAGGTTATCTGGATGGGTCCTAATTGCCATCACATGTATCCTTGTGAAGGAGGCAGAGGGAGATTTGACTCACAACCGGAGGAGAAGGTAATGTGAGGACAGAGCAGGTAGGAAGATTCTGGCCTTGGCGATTGGAGTGATGTGGAGGTTAGAGACCACAGACCAAGGAGCGTTATAGTTATCAGGATCTGGAGGAGGTACCCAGCAGATTCTACTCTAGAGCCTCTGGTAGGAGTAGGGCCAAGTTGGCATCTTGATTTTGACTCAGTGATTCTGATTTCAGATTTTTAGCCTCTAGAACTGGGAGAAAAAAAAAATTCTGTTCTTTGAGCCACCATGTTTGTGGTAGTTTGTTATGGCAGGAATAGGAATCTAGTATGGCACTTAACGGTCCTATTGCTGACGTCTTACTAATCCTAGAAGCTGGATTGGTATCAGTATTGGGCAGTCCATTTTACCCCATTGATACACTTCATAAGTTTCTTGTTTTAGGTTTCTTGATATATTTTTCTGTCTCCAAAGGGCAGAAAAGGGACAGATTATTGTACAGATATCCTTAGCACTCTATCCACTGTGCCTTATCTTTATTACCTTAAGTATCTTGCACATTGGATGGGTAACACTCCACTTTATAGGTTAGGGAACTTTCAGGTTGTAACTCCCTGAAGAAAAGACACCCAGTTAGTAAACATTGAAGTTGGGATTTGGATGTAAATATCTGGGATATTACAGTCTAGTATTTTATGCCTTGTATCATGCTATGATTTTTCACTTTTGTTCACATACCATTTTCAGAGTTTCAAGCTAAGATCAGACACACAGATATTTCTCTAAGGTTCCCCCCCCCCATTCTCTGTAGCCCCTTCATCTCAGCTTCTGTTATATTCAATTAAGCTCACTCAACCTAGAAAAGATGACTCTTACGTCATAGTACTCAACTCTGATAGCCAGGTGGCTCTTTTGTGTTTTTTTTAGTGTTAAAAGCAACTGTTACAGTACAAAACAAGTGTGTGGAGGGGAGGGAGAAGGAGAATTGGAACAAACATGTAGGGATCATTGTATTGAGTTGCAAACTAATCACGTTTGAGGGATTTTTTTTTCTTTAATTACTAAACACATCTAGTCTTGTAGACCTCTTTTTCAGACATCCAGCCTTTCTCAAATCAGCTAGCACCTGCAGTTCAGATATCAGTGTTGAAAGAATACTTACCTCAAAGAGAAATCAGACTTAATGGAAGCTGGACCCACCAGGACAGGAACAGTGTGCATGTCCTATGAAACATATGGGATTTGAAGGGGTTTTGATTGTAGAAATTGCAATCAGAGGTTAGCTGTAGCCTTCATGCTGTCAGATTGGGAAAATTTAACTTTGAATACAGCTACTAGAGACACAGAAAATCACCATCCTCAAATGTGGCAGTCTTTGCCATTTCCAGCAACTTATAAAATTATATAAAAGGAGCTAAATATGATACCACCACTTGGATTGTTACTTACACGAAAAACCTTCCAAATCTGAGAATTATTAAGTGAGAAAATCCCTTAATTGCAACAAGTTCCCCACTGCACAAAAAGACTATGTGGCAGAGAAAATTGGCAGTGTTCTGATGATCAGATTTAACAGCTGGAAGACTCCTATTCAAACTACTTGTGTAGTAATAAAGCTAATAATTTTTTTCACAAACTGCTGTGATAGCCATAATTCTGTTTTGTTAAGATGTCTGTTCTCTATACTTGACTGAAAACGCACATGCTTATTTTGGCCCATCATTATTATAAGTATGTGTATGGGGGTAAAGCCATATTTTAAAATTTCTTGTATTTCATTTTTTTCTCCCCTTATTTGTACAGAGTACCTGCCACTCTATATTTTTGAGTTTTTAACATATCACAAATAGCTAAGTGACAGTGATATTTGTTTTAGATAGCTCATGCCAGGGGTAGCATCCTCCTTCCTGTTCTGTCCTTTGTCTTGTATAGATACTTGATCAAGAACTGCATTTTTAAACATGTAATTTAAAAATTTTCAGTGGAAAAAATTGTGTCTATGGTGGTGGTGGTTGCATAACAATGTGAATGTACTTAATACCAATGAACTTAAAATGATGAAGATGGTAAATTGATGGTTTTACCACAATTTAAACAATTGTTTCGTATGCACACAGTTAAAAAGGCAAATAACACAAAAAAGTATCAACAATAAAGAAGTTTTGTCCCCCATAACCCTCCATCCCCCAGAAGCTACCATCATCAGCAGCTTCTTGGGTAGCCTTACAGAAGAAACTTGCTGTTTATATTCACGCATAAGATAGTATTCCAAAAGAATTGTGTAATGGGAAGATAACACCAGATTCTCCTTGTGGAGGCAAGGGAGGGAGGAAGGGGCAAGGGGAATGATGGATGAGAGACATGGTTGGGTGAGATGAGGCTGGTGGTGACCAAGTTTTAATTCAGAACATTTGTGTAAACTCTTGCATGGATCTCATGCCATGCTAGTCTGTCAAGGAATAGGCTGTGGAATTGGGAAGTTGTGGGAAGCCAGGAGGAGAAAGTGAGTTCTACAGAGTTGTCATTTGCTGTAGTCCAGAGGGAGATAGCAGTGAGTAATGGGGTGAAGTTAAGCAGAGAGGAATTTAGGCTGGGAAAATCAGGACAAATTTCACAATGGGGAGAGTGTATAGACATGTCCATGGGGATGTAAGAGAAGCCTTGCCACTGGAGGGGGTGAAAGCAAGACTTGACACAAAGCAGAGAAAATGGATGATAGGGAGCTGTCCCTGGGGGTTGGTGCAGTGACCTTAATCAGGGTCTTTCCTCCTAGCCCTGGATTCACTGATTCAATCTCAAATGATCCAAGGGAGAGAAACAATTGCTTGGAAAATGGCCTTAGGGAATAATGGCTATTGACAGCAGATATTGACTGACTCTGCCACACAAATGAACTCCATCCATCCATCCATCCATCCACCCATTTATTCTTCCATTTCACAAAATTTTTCAACATCTAAGTAATGTGGAGTATTGAGGGAACTTTAAATAGGCTGCTGAGAAAAGTCCTCTCAAGGGGGAACATTTATGCTGAACATTATGCTGTAACACTTAGGGGTTAGAATGGAAGGAGCTGGGAAGAACATTGGAGGCAGAGGATGCAGCATGTGCAGAGGACACCAGGTGTTGGAGAGCCTTGGGCGGTGTGAGGGCCACAGAGATCCATGTGGCTCATTAGCTAATGGGCTAAAGAGACCTGGGAGAGGGTTAAGATGATGTTGACGAGCAGACAGGAGCCACATGTACTCAGACTGGTGGGCTCTGGTCAGGAGGCGGAATTTTATTCTAAGAGCAATGGGATTTGGGTATGGGTTTTGAAGGGCCTTTTTTTTTTTTTTTAATCCCCTCTCAGACTTACTTTATACCTTCTTGGCTGTAATTTTTGGAAGTCATTTGTGATTGTCAAACTGAGGTGTTGAAGAGGCTGTTGGGCACTTTCAGGAAGCATCACCAGCTGGAGGGAAGGGCAAGTTTGGTAATGAGGTGGGGCTTGGGAAAGGGATTTAGCCTATCCTGTGGTTTTGCTTTTGCTTCAGGGGGATCTGGATCGTTAGGAGGAGACCAATTGTAGGAAGAGAAAAGGATCATCTAAGGTGAATCAACTTAAATGGAAAGGAAAAATGTAAGAGCAGCTGTGGGGACAAGAGATTTGGGGTTTAGCATGAAAGCCGAATCTCAAAATTATGTGTATGTTTTGTATCAAAAACATTTGCAGTTGTAGTTGCTACTATGATCTAATTCTTAGAACAACAAAAAAAAATTCAGCTGTTTTAATTTTTTCCCATGATTTTTTAATAAGATGACTTTCTAGCACCAAATGTCTTTTACTTTATATTTGCTTTTATTGTACAATCAGAACAGCTGTTTATTTCTACAAAATTAGGACTTGATCAATTTTATATGACCCTTTCTTAATCTTTCAGTATTGAAATGAATCTTATAAAATTCCTTTTGTTTACTCTCTTCCTTTTTTCTTTTTCAATTGAGCTAAGGATGCAAAATAAGTGGTGTTGAGTGTATTTTGAGCATTTTTCCAACATCACTTCAGTTGAATTCATGAAACCTCACACCTTTTGCAGAAGTTACTGTTTGATTTTTCAGTTGATTTGCACTGGGGGCTTACATAACATTTGACCATAGACAGGCTTAAACTGTTGTTGAAAACATGTATCTGGGCCACATACTATATGGAAGGGACATATGAGTGGGAACCAGTTTTATAAATGGTCATTTCATTAATGAATCTTTTGAAGTTAAGACTTTTTTTTTTCTTTTTTTTTCTTTTTTTTCAAAACTGAAAGTACTCAAATAGCAAATATTTGGATATTGCATTTTTTTCTCTATTAAAATTTTAAAATGTAAAGTAAATATGTAAAATTTAAATATGCAAATACACAATGTGTAGATATGTAAATAAGGAAAGGCACAAAGGGTACAAAATGTGTTGGCTCTCAATATCTTCTCATTTCTAGTTGGGTTTAGGTGTGAGTGTATCTGCCTGAGTGGAGGACACATTTCATTGCCAGGGTATACCCTCCCTTCAGTGCATAACTCTTATGGGGTGAGGACAAGGGGGTGGCATTCATCAGGGCTGTGTGAGTCAGGCAGCTTTATTCTGGAAAACACCTTGGAATTTTAGCTAAGCTTTCTGTAAAACCATGGATCTGGGTCAGGTTTAAGAAAAAAGATAAAAGAAATTCCTCCATCTTGTTCACATAAATTTGCTCAGAGAATACTGTAAATGTTGATATTCATCCTATCTCACTCTTGCCATTCTGGACATTTTGGCTGGAAAATTCTTTCTTATGAGTGCTATTCCATGTGTTGGAGAATGTTTCACAGCATCCCTAGCCCCTTTGCACTAGGTAGCAGTACCACATCCTCCTCTCATTTGTAACAAGGCAAGAGATGTCTCCAGATTAGGCCAAATGTTCCTTAGGGGGCACGGTGCCCCTGGCTGAGAACCACTCACCATAGGATGGTGCAAAGAAGCTACAGTAGAAAGATTGTAATGTCTTAAATACTTGAGGGGAGTGACCACTTCCAGTTCTAGCCAATTTGGTTTTGCAAATGAGCTCAGCCCTTGGAACCTGGGGAGGAAAGTTTCTGACTCATAATGAACTGAGTAGGGTCCCTCCAGTGTGGGTTCAGTGGAACAAGCCTGGTCAGAGAGACTCCGATGAAGCAGGCCATGAGATATAGTTGGAAGGAAGGAGTTAGGTGAATGTTTCCCATGTCCCTGAGTTGTGGGTAACCCAAGGTGCAGGCCTTTGGGCCACTCCTTTCAGCACACCCTTTGTCTAGCAAGTTCTATTAGTGTCAGCTTTTAGGCCTTTATGGAAGCTGCTGAACTGCTGTAAATACTCTGGCCTTCTTTATATCTTTCTAAATAGGACTCAGTCTTCAAGATCCATCTAAAATCCTAGCTCTTCATGGGACTTCTCCACCACTCTGGTTCACTTGACTTCTTCCTGGCATGACTCCACACATGACTTAACAGAACTTTCATTTGGATATTTAATCCAAGAAGGTTTTGTCATTTTAAATTTAAAAACTGAGCGAGTTTGCAGGTTAGGTTGTATCTTCTTTTTTATCCTTCATGCCACATAGTCTAGTATGAACTTGTAGTGGGTGCTCAGTAAATTCTAAGTGAATTGGAGTGAGTTGAAGTAAATGCGCTTGCTCCTCTGCTCTACGTTGTGTCTCTTCCTGGCCCTCTCCATACCCTCCTGCCATGGCCCTTCAGATAGTTTAAGGAGACAGCACACTGTTTGACAGTTCTGCAAACATAAAAAATAATTTAGCTCATACTTAATTTTTATCAGAAGGTAAGTTTAATATTTTCAAGCATGGCAATTTTATTTTTAAGTTTCTGCGTTCCTTCTAAGGGTTTCTCTTAATGTCATTTTGGCTTCAAAGGGGTATAATTTTGAAATTATGAGTACTGTTGGAGTTGTTAGTATTTCTTCTGTGTTTATAATGTTTTAAGAACTGTTGATGGCTAAATGTCATTTTTATACTTTTAAGGTTCATAACAGCTCAATTACATTCAAAAACAATTAATAATATTATGTGTCTTAGAAATAGCTGTCATGTATCTTCTGGGGGATATGACATATTGTTAGATATTTTAAGTCAAAAGTTCTGTATCCAGGCCAAGTTTCAAAAGATGGGGAGCAGACTGTTTCATAGACAAGCAGACGGATATAGTACACTTATGACAAAGCATATTACCATAATGTAACTATGCTTGGAAACCGTGTGGCTTCTCAGCTCAAAAAATAAACCAGTGATCAGGAGCCTATCTTGAACACTTTTTTTTCTTTATTTATATCTGGTTTCATTCTGAAAACAGCAAGACAAAATCTGACAAGTTGAAGGAGAAGATAATACCACTAAATAAAACCACCCAAGGCAGTTTTCCCAGATTCTTGAGAGATGCTTTCTCCAGCTCAGACTTCTTGGCTATTTGATTTTTTAGAACTTAAGCTGGGTTGAAAGCCCTCCATAAAGGGTCATTGTTTTCAAAATGGAGTTCTCCAGACTAGAAGCAAACAAGGCTCTCAAGAGTGATGTCAGCGGTGGAGGAAGGGGTGGGGAGGGACTGTGGCCTAGCCTCAGTTGGGAAGGGTGATTTTATGGACTTTCGTTGGCTCCATCCTAGTCCGTTGGAACTAGCTGGACATCAACCCCCCCTTCATAGAAGTGAGACACTTTATGGTTTGGTTTTTCCTCTTTGGAGACTTTTTGGGGCCCCTACTGGGGTTCAGGCTAGCAAGGAGATCAGATCCATCCAGTTAAGGATTCTCCAAATTATTTTCCTAGGAAGAGGTCAGATTCAGCTTTTGCAGTTCTTTTGTTCTGTCCAGACAGGTACCAGAGCTATTCATCTTGTTATAAATTTTATGATCTTCATTCTGCAAAGAAGCAGAGACACAACTTTTTACACTTATTCCAACAGTGTCATGTCCTCAGGTATTAGAAAATTTCCCACTCGTCAGGATGAGTCATGATGGCTCATGTGGGGCCTTATAAGAGCACAGCCACTGTGATCCTCACCCAGGGGTTTCTCCAACCATGTGTGAGTTGTTCACATGAAGTGATAAGCAGCCCTTGCAGGTGGGGAAACCTCCCAGATCCCACTGAGGCGGTCACTGATTCAGGGAATCCAAAAAAAGATCTCTTTGGTGGCTCCACAGAACAGTTTTTTTGTTCTCCCAGTTTTTATGCATCATCCAAGATAGATAAAGTTCCTCAGGGTCTTTAAATAGACTAATTTTTCAGGAGCTCCAGAAACCTCCAGAGGTCTCCAGAATACAGATATAATTGAAAATGGGGAAAACACAGGCTTCAGGAAGCTAGCATAAATTCCAAGGCAGAAGAAAAGCATGAGGAACTCTTTTCTTCTGCTCACCCCAGACCTGTCTGGGAACTGGGACACTGAGCCAGCTATGAGTACCTAGCTCACAAGTTCACTTTTTAAATCAGAGTCCTAGAATTTGTTTTAATGCCACCTCTTTTCCTTTGCTATTGATAGAGTCAACCCTACCCAAGACTCAAGGAGAAGGAAAGAAGTTACTTAAGTTGATGTGTGTAAAGGAAGTTTTAAGACCACATTCAGTGGTATTTAGGTGAATGATGAA
This sequence comes from Vulpes lagopus, assembly GCF_018345385.1. Taxonomy (NCBI): domain Eukaryota; kingdom Metazoa; phylum Chordata; class Mammalia; order Carnivora; family Canidae; genus Vulpes; species Vulpes lagopus. Next base: position 62,476,622 of record NC_054826.1, on the reverse strand, counting down.
AAAAAAAATACCGTGGAGAAAAATGGAGTAAGTGTTCTATACTTTAAAACATTTATTTTAATCTTTTTTTTTAAGGTTTTATTTATTCATGAGAGACACAGAGAGGCAGAGACATAGGCAGAGAGAAGCAGGCTCCATGCAGGGAGCCTGCATTTTTTTTTTTTTTTTAATCTTGAGAATCAGAGGATTTTGGTCCTAGAAAGAACTCATAAAGATGATTCAATCGAGTGGTTCTTTAAGATCTAAGAATCTTCTGGGGGATATAGTGGGGCAAGAGGGACCCTGATTCACCCCTAAAACAGTCTTGAATTTTCCTGTCTGTTGGACTTGTATTAGGGAAAGGGTTCTGCTTATCGACATAAGCTTGAAGTGCAACCTTATTTTACAAAGGGATAAACTGGAGTCCATGGACCAGAGGGAACTTGGAATGGAAATTTTTGGATTGTTTCCCATTTTATCTTTGGCAATGTCCCTGTAATATTTTCAGTGCTGTTTTTGGATTCATATTCTTATCAGTTACCAGAGATTATTTCCCCTGAGTAAATCTGTTGGACACTATTAACAAGGGAATAGTGTGCTGCGCATTACACTCTGTCTTAGAAGAAAAGTTCCTATCTTCTGTTTGCCTATCTTGATGAAAACAATTCAAACTGCACCTGTTTAAACCTTTCCATAGAAATGTCTGAAAGGTAAACAGTTGGTTTTGGAGTAGCTATAACATGGCATTGTTTAACATGGCAGCTTATTGATGGTCGTCTTTAATTATGGCCATGCTGTCAACCCCTGAAGTCCTTGTTCTTTTGTTGTAGATCCGATATGACGTTTGAGGTTTTCAAAGCTGCAGAGATGAAAGAATCACCCGTCAAATATTGCTCATTCCACCATGCTTAAGGAGGGAGGAGGAGACATTGCCCATGAGGCCTGCAGAGCCTGGGAGAGAACACCAGTGCCCTCTCTACTTTTTTTTTTTTTTAAATTTTTATTTATTTATGATAGTCACACACAGAGAGAGGCAGAGACACAGGCAGAGGGAGAAGCAGGCTCCATGCACTGGGAGCCCAGCATGGGATTCGATCCTGGGTCTCCAGGATCGCTCCCTGGGCCAAAGGCAGACGCTAAACCGCTGCACCACCCAGGGATCCTGCCCTCTCTACTTTTAATGACAACCTTGAGTAGGGAGCCTTGGTTTACTCTCCATTGATGATGGAGGAGGGCCAAAGCTGGTGGAAACTGAAAGGATTTCTTCAGTAATGGTAAACAAATGTAGGGTTTGGGTTCCTGGGCTTCATGGGGCTGGTGGAAAAACTGGCTGTGTCTTGCCCCTAGCAGTTTGTGCATTAAAGATGCAAAGCTCAAAACAGACCTTAAGCTTTCTGGGTCTTCTGCCCAGCTCCTTCTGTATCCTTTGTCTTCAATCTGCTAGACCTATGTGCTCCTGGGCCCCAAATGGTGCTGCTATTCGGCCCCTCAATTACCGAAGTAGCCCTACCTCAAACCAAAGGTATACATTGAGGGAGTTGCTTCCATCTGGCTCCCATTACTGTTATCCCTCATAGAGGGCTGCCCCCTGGCACTTGTGGCTGCTACATTAGCTCTCTGCTCTTGCAACTGCTGCTTTTGTTGCAGGCCTGGCTCTTCAGAATCCATTTAATTTGTAAGCCCCTTCTTTCAGGTACCATTTCAACTGGGGGTCCATTTCCTCCCACCCCTATGCTCTCCCTTTTGAGAAGCAGTGTTGTCTAATGCCCAGGGTATGGCCTCCGTAGCCAAGCTGTCAGAATCCAGCTCCTTAATCCAGCAAGTAGCCTTGCTACTTAATAGTTCTGTGACTTGGTGTCAATGAACCCCCCTGGGTTTGTTTCCTCATTATAACATGGTGATCATAACGGTATCTATGCTGTGGAGTTGTGAAGACAAAATGAATCAATACATAGGTGGAACACTTAGAAGAGTGCCCAGTGAGAAGCAGGTGCTGTAAATATGTGTTGCAAATTTATATACAACACACATACGTTATATAACACATGCTATCCAATGTATAATGTAATCTATTTAGTGCCGTGAGAGGACTATAACTTTTGCTGATCTAGCTTAGTTGATTCATTTGGGGAGGATCCACTAAATCCAAATCCCAGGAGGTGATGAATCCAGTTTCTTGTTGCTCCATATCTTTGGTTTTCACCTTCTTCCACCTTCCCTCTGCTCTGTGAGTGTACAAGCGCACCTTAATAAGAGCCTACTAATTGGTGAGCATCCACATTGTGGGAGGCCAGACTGTGTCTTAGTTCTGGGAACTTCCATTCTGCGTGTTCTTTGGAGCCAGTGAGTGGGGCAGGCACTTACATGCAGTTTGGTGCACTGCTGACTGCCGTGGGGTTTACAGACACAGGAGAAGCCCTCGTCCCTGCCTTCGGAGAGCTTTCAGTCTCATTGGGGTATGGGAATGAACTCACATGAAATGTTTAGGAGCAAAACTCAGCTGGTTAAAGAGGTTAATGGGCTTATCCACTATCTTATAAGCTAGTTCCAAGGGATAGACTAATAATATCTAAAAGGATGAACTGGAGGAAAGGTAGAAAATGCTTGGAGGTTGTTGAGATAGGTGCTGAAGAGTGTGGTTTTACGCGAACTTAGCTCCTCTTGCCCCAGAAGGGGAGAAGATCTAATTGGGAACCAACTGGCCTATCCAAAGGAACAAAGGATGTTAACATTTATTTAGTTAACTATGATCAGAGCACTGAACTAATCACATACCTAGTATCCTCAAATCTTCATAGCCACCCTGTGGAAAAGGTGATTTTCATCCCCCTTTTTAAAAGGTAAGAGAACTAGGGCTTTGACTAAAAAGTAACCAAGTATTTACAGCAGTTGAGTTTGTGGCATTGGGCAATTTTAACCCAGGTCAGTGTGACTCCAAAAACCTGATGCTCTTTCCACATCTGTAAGAAAGGGACACTAGCTACTGTTTTTCTTGATTCCCTTTTGGATAAATTGAGCCAGAAAACATTCACATTCAACCCCTCTCTTCCTCTCCCCTACCCCAATAAAAGCAAGAGCTCTCATTCATACTGGCTACCGCATTCTCCTCTGAGACAAGTAGAGAAAACAGCTATGTTATCAGCAAAAGCCTAATGACACTACCAGGGAAAACAGGAAACCTCCCAAAGAGCCATATCCAGGCCAAGCAAAGCTCTGGGAGAAATTCCTGGGACGTTCTGCAAGAGCAGCCTAAAAGGGCTTTTGAGCAAAAACTGAACCCAAATGAAAACATAGCATGTCAGCCCGGAGCCCATAAATAGTGTTTGGATTGCAGAGCAAGGGCACGGGGCTTAGAGTCATAGCCAAACCATGCCAGGCTCTGCTGTTGTAATAAACTCACCCTAAAATCTCAGTAGTTTCACACCATGATGTTTTGTTTCATGCTCACCTAACGTGCCCAGTGAGGGTTAGTGTTGGGGGAACTCTGCTTCACGTGGCCATTCAAGACTTTTGTCCTGATACTTGGTGATGGCCTGGCCTGGATGGTGAGGTTGCATGGGAGATGGGAGGGAGGTGTAGTAGGCTGAAGAGTGGTCCTCCCAAGTTCATTCCCAACTGGAACCTCAGCGTGTCCTTATTTGGAAACATGGTCTCTGCAGATGTAATTACTTAAGGACCCTGAAATGGACCTAAATCATCCTGGATTTAGAGTGGGAGTAAAGTCCCATTGGTAGAGTCCCATTGGTAGAAGAGGCATTGGTAGAATGTGGCCTTACTGACACTTTGATTTTGGATTTCTGGTACCCGTCAGAGTGAGAGAATGACTTCCTGTTGCTTTAAGCCACTGAGTTTGTGGTAATTGTTATAGTATCCTGGGAAGCCAATACAGGTCTACACTAGCATGTTCTTCAGGGCCTGGCCTGGGAGTGGCCTCCATCTCTCTCTCTCTCTCTCTCTTTTTTTTTTTTCCTGTATTGACCAGAGCCCAAACTAATAGTAAGGGAGGTTGTCAAATGTCTCAGTGTGTGCCTAGGAAGAGGATGGTGAAGCAAGATACGGTTGAACCTATAGCCTTACCGCTGTACTGGGAGTAGCCACAGGGAGCGAGGGACAAGAATAGCACAGAGACCTACCCACTTTTGTAGCCAGTTGTGGGAGCCAGGCCGTCAACAGGGCTGCTGCAAGTCAGAGCAGGACACAGGAGGCTGGCATCAAGGAAGGAAGACAGAAAGGCAGAGGACTGAGCTCTAGAGTCATATGTGGGTGATCCATGCTTACACCAGAGTTCATGGAAATGGAACAGTAGGGTCAAGTAGACCAGCAATTGGGTCTGAAGGGCAGGTTTGGAAGCCCCAGGTACTGATGCTGGGTGTGTGTGGGGGGTGGCGGAGGCCATGGCTCATAACCTCTAGTTAGGCAGCTCTGCAGATACCGTTGGAAAGCAAGTAAGAACATCCAGCGGGAGTGTCGGGATAGTCTTTTTCGTCTCTGTCTCCCATTTCTTGCACAGATTAGGTGCCCAGTGAACATTTGCATGTCTGGCCTTTGATCAGGGTCATGTTTCTAAACCATGGATCATATCACAGCAGTTTCAAGCTCAAACTCCCCATTGCTTAAAGGAGCAAGTCTTTAAATCTATAGAATGTCTTGAATTTACCCTTGTCCCTGACAGAGCCTGTGGTCTCTCTCGGGCCTCCGTGCCTTTGTACCTTTGTACCTTCTCTTTCCCTGAATGACCTTTTTCTTCCTTTTCTGCCTGCTGAGGTCTTGCTTGCCCTCGAAGGTCTACCTCTCATATTCTGGGAGTAAAATCCTCCCCGACTCCCCTGGTAGTCACACCTTCCCTTGTTGGTATTCTCCACATCCTTTGTCCTTAATTTATATTGTACAGCAATACTGAAATCATTTCTTTATTTGTCTGTTTGCCCCACTTGAGTGAATTTTGAATTTTTCATTCACCTCCCTGTCCCAATGTCTGGCTCATAATAACCTCCAATAAATTTTTATTATGGAAGAAACATCAGTTCTACTGGCTACAGTAGCAACCACTCACAGTTCTATGGAATGGAGAAGATGTTAGGATTATTGATTAATTAACTGGTTATGGTTTATTATTTGCAATGAGAAATAGAGATGGGAGAAATAAATGAGAAAAGAGACCAAAATGGGTTGGAGTACCCCACTTTTGGAGAACAACAGTAGCAACAGCAAACATTTCTGTATTGATTTAAAATTTATAAAGTGTTTTAATGCCATCCTATTTGTTTTCATTGTAACACAGTAAGGAAAGTAGGACCTTTATGACTGTTCTCATTTAAAGCTGAGGAAATTGAGGTTCAACCTGTAGCTTCTTCAAAGCTTATGCAGTTGTACAGATGGTAATTGTCTGCACCGGAGTTGTAGCTAAGCCTTGTGATTATAAATCTTGGGTTATTTCCCCTACCCCTATGGAAGAGTCTTGAATACAAGCAAGTGAGTAGAGATGAGAAGAGGAGAAGAAAGGAGGGGAGAATGGTTTAGGTAAACAAAAGTGGCTTTATATATTGCCTATTTAATATCCACAAATAACTCTGCAGTGGAGTCAGTACCATGCCCATCCTGCAGACAGGATAACAGAGAACTCAGGGAGGAAAAGTAACTTGCTCCAGATCCTTAGGCTACAGAGCTGAGCAGCAGAGATGAGATTCAGATCTGGGTTTTCTCTATCTGTAACCCCTCCCTCCTCCTCCCCCTCTCTCTTCTATTCTGCTGCTTAGGTCACCTGTTGGGCCCTGGGATGACCGAGAAGGTTCTGTCCAGACCTCAGCTGTCTCCCCACTTCTCCTGCTGTGGGAACTTGTTGAAGCATCAGAGCTACAGTTTTTTTTTTTTTGATACCCTGTCCCTTGTGACATCCACACATTGCATCTCAGCAAGATTTAAAAGGAATCACTGATGACCTGCTGAGGTATTTCATTTTGTTCCTCAAAATGATTAATCTTGAGGCTTTGTGATGGCTCTTGTCACAAGTAGCCTACCTTAATCCATAATTTTCCCACTTCTCTTTAAGGGCAGTATTTTGCATTTAAGAAATAAAAATAAGCAAAATAATCCTGCTGTGAGAATATGTTTACATTATATATACATGTGGCACTAACCAAGGTAGAAATGTCCCTCAAATGGATTAGAAAAATCGCCTTTTCTTTTTGCAGCTCTATTTTGGTCTCTTTCGGTCACTCAGTTTCTATCTGCCATTCCCTGGTTCGCTCATAATATGTATTTTTCTCTTCTCTCTCCTTAGCATATGGGATAAAATGTTCCTGGTTTTTTTTTTGGGAGGGGGGTTGTAGGTGATTTTTCAGATGTGTCTTCCACTTTGTATTTAGTCACTTAAGGCCCTGTGAGGATGAAAGGAGGCCAGTGCTTTTAGGCTGAGGTGTGCTGGGCTCCTGCAGCTCAGGATGGAGAGGGGAGGTTTCATCCTGGGGCTGGGAAACCGCATGCCCGGGAGCAGCTTTCTGCTCTGTCTTCACTGCGTTGCACGGTTCCAAGGAGGGTCAAGGTAATGCAAGGGCACTCTTAAGAAGAGAACTGGGCCCAAACTACAAACAGATGTTCTTTGATAAGTACGGAGGAAAGAGGATCTGGCTGAGAGACCGTTGCTCTCACTCATGGAGATCCTGCAGCCAGCGCCTGCCCGGGGGTTGCAGTTTTATTCTTTCCTCCCCTTTGCCCCCAGAGCCTCGGCCTACCTGCTGTCGCTCTCAAGCCTCTTGCTAACAGTGGCATCTGCTCCGTGTAGCCATCAAGAATTTGAATGTCAATATCTTTTCCTTGAAATGAATGGAAAAGTATTTGTCACTCAGCGGCAATCATTCTTCAAATAAAAGGTTAGCCAGACAGGGCCCTTAATCAAAGAGTCGGTCTTTTCTGTCAGCAGTGCCTTTTAAATAGCAATGATGAAGGCTGGCTGTCAGGGTAGGACTTGATGAGCGAGATGATTGATCTGCATAAATCATTTTCTTTTAACATTGTCAGTGAAGAGTAAATTGGTGGGACATTTTGGGTATTAGTTGTGTTGAAATTAATATGCAGTATCCTAGGTGTGTCCTCGTTCACGTTGTCCTCATAAAAGAAGGTAGAAATTAAAAAGAGGCTTTTTAGGCGGGCATTGTCCTAACAAGAAAGTTGCACCATCCTTACTGCTGTGGTCATCATCTTGCATGCTAAATTCGGAAGTTGAGTGTGTAGCACATTTTACAAGCTCCAAAAGGAATCTAGTTAATTTGGGAATTAGCTAGAGTCAGTAGCATTTAACAACCAGTAAATCTGTAAAGACTCACTGCTCAGTGGAAAAAAAAAAAATCTAAGAATGGTTTTTGGTTTTAAAGGATAGAGTATCTACTACCCAGCGTGCTGTCACAGAAATAGCCTCAGCTTCCCATCAGGTTTGGCTTAAAGCTCCATGCCATCCCTCGTAGGTGAGTCTCCTTGACCATGAGACTTAACCTTTCTGAGTCTGTTTCTTTGTCTTGAAAAAGGAGATTCCATTCATTACTTAGGTGGGTTTGCTTTTTTGGTATTAAAGAGAATTTTGTGGGTGAAAGCACCAAACGTATTATATGGCACACGGTGAGGAAGTTCTCAGTAAATGCTAATCTCTCTTTTTTAAATTCTAGTCCAAAACACCCAAAACCTAGAACCCCAGCTGAGGTGTCAATATCAAGGACACACTGTATCATAACAATAAATAATCAACTGCCTGTTTTCGATCACTCCCATGCTTGCTGGGATTTCTTATGACCATTTTTATATCAAAAACATGTTTCAAGGGGCAGAAGAAATGCCTCATTGCTGCATACTGGGACTTAGGGGGTGAGGTGGTAGGAATGGGGGAGAAATGTAGCCAAGAACGCTGAGAGTTCTTTCTCTTACTGCTATTCTCTGGTTTATAGGTCTGGATTCATATAATTCAACTTTGGAATAGATGAGTAAAACCTATCCAATACCATGTTGAGATTAAAAAAGCAAGATAGAGCCAGCTGGCTAGGTTCAGATCCTAGATCTCCCATGTAATTTCTGTGTGACTACAAGCAGGATGGTAATTATCTAAGTCTCAGATTGCTCACCTCTAAAATGGGGACGGTAATAGAACCTATCATGCAGTGTTAGGATGATTGATTTTATACATATATATACATGCATGTAAAACAGTCCATGGAATGTACCTGTTAACTATGGTTACTATGAATGATTGGGTGATTGAGAAAGCTAGATATTGCTGAAATTCAAGTAGATCAAAAGTATCAAAGGAAGAAATATATTTAGATATAAAAGTCCACAATGATGGTATACTGGGGTGAAATATTTGCTTTATTTCGGAGGAATTTAGAGCCAGGATGATTACAGAGACATCGTATTATAGCTGGATCCTAAGTGTTGTGGGAGTGACCGACCAGCAGTCTTGCTCTACACGATTTTTTTCTCATTGTAGGAATGGAATCTGATTGAGATGGTCTTATGGACAGAACTAACACAGAAGAGGATTTTTTTTTCTGGCTTAGTTAAAAAAATTATTGATTAACTATCTAACTTGTTGAAAAATAGGTTTTGTAGCATCTTCTGGTAAATAGTCTTTACTTGCTATATTGAGTGCAAAGGTGAAAGGAGTCCTGTCTGCTTAGGTTTTCCACATGCCTTCTATCATGGTAAAACTCCACTGCAGTGTCCCAGCAGGCACACGGCATGGGTGGGGGTGGGGGAGGCTGCTGTTGACATCTATGGCATGCTCCTGAATAAATTGACAGGTGTTGCCAGAAGAGTAGCTCTGCTCTTGGACATTTGAGTTCTCTCCATTCCTATAGATTTGCTTTTCTTTTTCTCCTGAAAATATTTGTTGTCTTTGGGCTTTGTGTTCTTTTCTTTTCCTATCTTCTGATTTACTGCATTTTGAACTTTTGGTATCTTTCTGCCTAATGAGAGAACTTGCTACCAGGAAATTCAGAGATATTTTCGTCAATGTTGATGATTCTGTGGAAGTCCACCAAGGGTCTGGAGGCTGCAGATTCCTATTCCCTGGTTGGCCAAGAGTGGAGACTTCACATCTCTCCAGGCTCAACTCTTTGATAATGTTACATTAAGCACTGAGCATGGTCACTGTGTTGCTTTCAGGAAGACCCTGTGAATTTATTCTGCATCTCTTCCAGGGCTATGATAGCCACTTAGGGAATTTCTAGAAAACATTCTCTGCTGCTCTGGCTTGCCGCACTGGTGGACTGCAGAAACAGGGGAATTGTCCTGTTAGAGTCCTTCCTGATTCTGTCCTTATTAGACAAAGCATAGCCTATGTTTTCCAATTGGCTACTTAATGGGAATCAGCCATATTGGGCATGATATTCTGCCCAAGATTAATTTCATGTAATGAAGATCTGAAACAAGGTGGTTAAGAGCCCCTCTAATGTTTCATTTATAGCAATCTATCAAAACGATAGATATTTAGCCATCTTTATTGGATATGAAACATTAACTTAAAGCCAGTGCTGCTTTCTGTTTTAAATACCAATATCCATTACGTGTTTCTCGCTGTAAGCATCTCTGACCCCTGCCCCCTGCTTCATCAACCATTGTGAAAAATCAGCCACCACCTCCCAGGGGACGCATGTCATGCACTTAGCCTTAGGTTATGATTCTATGGCCCCTTAGACAACCGACCAACCCTGGCCCTGACCCTGCTTGGACCTTTGCAGACAAGAAGCAGGATCCATGAATAAATATTTACTGGGGAGGTACTTGGTATACATAGGCGCAGTGGACATTGGGAGGTCTGGGACATTGATGGGCACTAAAGGGGACTCAACTTCACTATAATGAAATGCTGGAAAAGAGATACCTCAGCACACAGGGCAGCCTTATTACTCTTGAGTTGGTTACTACCTTTTTTTTTTTTTTTTCCAATTATGAGCTAATGAGGCCTCAGATCTGGGCTACTTTCTCCTCATAACATCTTCCCATTTTTGGCAGAGTGAAAAAAAGTAGGTTTTCACCAATTCCAGTGTGCAGAAATCATCCACCGCTTAGCCTCCAGGAGCTAGCTCCCTCTTGCTCAGGAACCCTTCGTTTGGTATGCAGGGCCCTGACAAGTGCTCAGGCACCTAATTAGTACACATTTAATTAGTATTTGTTCAATTTATGAATGAAAGAATGAACAGTTCCCACTTTTCCTCTTTAGTGTTATTATCCATGAATGAATGCCTTTCCTCCTCCCTACGTCAATTAACTCTTCTTTATTATTCATTGGATGTATATTTGTTTAGTACCCATTGTTTGCTTTTTTCCGGTATGCAGTACCTTCTTTCTAAT